>NC_092051.1:41881558-42481558 GCF_003086295.3 Arachis hypogaea | reverse complement strand
TGTGTATTTAATGTGTTCATAAGAGTGGAATAACATCAATCTTTTCATTTTCTTTTGATTCCAATTCCTCTGAACTCATTAAACCACATTCATGTTCTTACCCAAAGCATTAAGTACTTTCAAATAAGGTGACTTGGGCTGCTAGGTGATTCTTGGTGGTGGCCACACCAAACTTAATCTTTGGGCTTACCCTTCAAGATCAGGCTATTAATTGTTTGTAAGCCTAGATTAAGTGGGTGGAAGGCCACACCAAACTTAGCAGTTTAGCTAGTTCTCAGCCCATTCACTCATCATGATTTATGCCTTCATCAAGTTGCAATTCCAGAATAGAAAGAAATAAAAGAGTGTAAAAAAAATCTAGCTACCAAAGCTAATATCAAACTTTCTAACCTACATTTGTAAACTAATCCTAAATTGATACTGTAACCTCAAAGTGAGACTGAAAATTAAACTATCTAAAGCAATAGATTTTAAACTACTTCTAAGAAAAGCAATTAAATCAAAAAGGATAAAGTGTTGGGGTGCCTCCCAACTAGCGCTTCTTTATTGTCATTAGGTTGACATTCCTTCATCTTCAGCTGAGCTTGTAGCTCACTCTCTGCTCCTCTAAGGGGCCTCCCAAGTAGTGTTTGAGTCTATGGCTATTGACAGTAAAAGATCTCTGAGTCTTGTCCTCCATGAGCTCCACATGACCATAAGGAAACCCCTTGAGTATGGTGAAAGGTCCTGACCATCGAGACTTAAGTTTTCCAGGGAAGAACTTGAGTCTTGAGTTGTAGAGTAACACCTTCTGTCCTTCAGTGAACTCCCTTCTTGCTATCTTTTGGTCATGCCACCTTTTTGTGTTCTCTTTGTAGATTTTTGCATTCTATTATGCTTGATTTCTAAACTCCTCCAGCTCATTGAGTTGTATTAATCTCTTTTCTCCAGCAGCTTGCTCATCATAGTTTAACATCTTTAGAGCCCAAAATGCTTTATGCTCAAATTCAACTGGTAAGTGACAAGCCTTGCCATATACCAATTGGTATGGAAATATCCCAATGGGAGTCTTATAGGCTGTTCTGTAGGCCCATAGTGCATCGTCTAGCTTCTTAGACCAATCCTTCTTTGAGTTTCCAACAGTTTTTTCAAGGATTCGTTTCAGCTCTCTGTTGGAGATTTCAGCTTGCTCGTTGGTCTGTGGGTGGTATGGAGTTGCCACTTTGTGCTTTACTCCATATTCGAGAAGGAGTGTCTCGAGTTGTTTGTTGCAGAAGTGTGTCCCTCCATCACTAATGAGAGCTCTGGGAACTCCAAATCTGCTGAAGATGTTCCTTCTTAAGAAGCTTATCACAACCTTGTTGTCATTTATTGCAGTGGCTATGGCTTCTACCCACCTTGAGACATAATCAACAGCCACCAATATGTAGCTATTTGAGTAGGAGGTTGAGAAGGGTCCCATGAAATCAATCCCCCATACATCAAATAGCTCCAACTCTAGTATGAATTGCTGTGGCATCTCATTTCTCTTGGTTTGATTACCAGCTCTTTGGCATTCATCACACTTTGACACCATTTCCTTGGCATCTTTAAATATTATTGGCCAGCAAAATCCGGATTGAAGAACTTTTACTGCTGTTTTTTCTCTACTGAAGTGACCTCCATATGTGGATCCATGGCACTGCCACAATACTTCTTGCCCTTCCTCATGGGATATACACCTTCTTAGGATTCCATCAGCACACTTTTTGAACAAATAAGGATCATCCCAGATGTAGTGTTTGGCATCCTTAATTAGCTTCCTCCTCATGTGCCTATTGATGTTGGTTGGTAGCTCCCCAATAGCCTTGAAGTTGGCTATGTCTGCAAACCAAGGGGCTACTTGAATCATCATCAATTGTTCATCAGGAAAGCTTTCATTGACTGCTACTTGCTGCATCTCTTCTTCTTGTGGGATCCTTGAGAGGTGGTCAGCTACCTTGTTCTCTGCTCTGCTCCTATCTTTAATCTCAATATCAAATTCTTGGAGCAGCAAAATCCACCTTATTAGTCTGGGCTTAGATTCTTGTTTGGTAAGCAAGTATTTGAGTGCTGCATGATCAGTGAACACAATTACTTTTGAGCCAATAAAATATGATCTAAACTTATCAAAAGCAAAAACTATGGCTAAAAGTTCTTTCTCCGTGGTGGTATAGTTCCTTTGATTCTCATTAAGAACCTTGCTAGCATAGTAAATAACATGTACTAGCTTGTCTTTCCTCTGTCCTAGAACAGCACCAATAGCAAAATCAAATGCATCATACATTAGTTCAAAGGGAAGATCCCAGCTTGGTGGTGCTATAATAGGTGCAAAAGAGAGTTTCTTCTTAAGTTCATCAAAGGCTACCATGCACTCTCTATCAAAAACAAAGGGAGTATTTGAGACAAGTAGGTTGCTAAGGGATTTTGCAATCTTTGAAAAATCTTTGATAAACCTCCTATAGAACCCAGCGTGTCCCAAAAAACTTCTGATTACTTGTGACATTGCAAGGTAAAGGTAATTTTTCAATTACTTCCACTTTTGCCTTGTCCACTTCTATGCCATCTTTTGAGATCTTGTGACCAAGAACCACCTCTTCAGTCACCATAAAATGGCACTTCTCCCAGTTTAAAACTAGGTAGGTTTCCTGACACCTTTTTAGCACAAGAGCATGATGGTATAGGTAATCAGAATATGAGTTCCCAAATACAGAGAAGTCGTCCATGAATACTTCTATGAACTTCTCAATCATGTCTAAAAAAATGGAGAGCATGCACCTTTGGAATGTTGCAGGTGCATTGTACAATCCAAAGGGCATTCTCCTATAAGCAAAGTCACCATATGGACAAGTAAATGAAGTTTTTTCCTGATCCTTGGGGTCTACAACAATTTGGTTGTAGCCTGAATACCCATCCAGGAAGCAATAATACTCATGTTCTGCCAATCTTTCAAGCATCTGGTCCATGAAAGGTAGGAGAAAGTGGTCCTTCCGGGTGGCTTCATTAAGTTTCCGGTAATCAATGCACATACGCCATCCGGTCACTGTCCTTGTGGGTATCAATTCATTCTTCTCATTTGCCACAATAGTGATCCCTCCCTTCTTAGGGACTACTTGCACCGGGCTTACCCAAGGGCTGTCTGAGATGGGGTAGATCACCCCTGCTTGCCATAGTTTCAACACTTCTTTCTGAACCACTTCATTCATAGTTGGGTTCAACCTCCTTTGTTGTTGTCTTGAAGGTTTGACATCTTCTTCAAGCAAGATTTTATGCATACACATCGAAGGACTGATCCCTTTTAAATCTGCAAGTGTCCAGCCTATGGCAGCCTTGTGTTGTCTCAGCACTTGGATAAGCTCCTCTTTTTGTTCCTTACTCAGACTTGAATTTATAATCACTGGGTGAGTATTGTTAGCACCCAGATATGCATATTTCAAGCTGGGTGGTAATGCTTTCAGCTCTAGTTTTGGTGACTCTGCATCTTTGTTGTCTGTGGTGGTTGGCATGATTGAGTTTCTCATGGTTGCTTGTGGTGGTTCTCCATCCAGCTCAATGGTTCCTCCACATTGTTCTTCTTCCAAGACTTCTTGAACTATCTATTCCATGGTGTCTACCAGCATGCATTCTCCTATGGATTCTTTGGGGTAACTCGTTGCTTTGAAGACGTTGAAGACCATTTTCTCTTCATGCAACCTCTAGACTAGTTCCCCTTTTTGCACATCAATGATGGCTCCAACAGTAGCTAGGAATGGTCTTCCTAGGATAATTGACGTGTTGGCCTCTTCTTCCATGTCCAGCACAACGAAATCAGCAGGAAAAATGAATTCTCCTACTTTCACTAGCAAGTCTTCCACCACCCCCTGTGGAAACTTAAATGTTCTGTCAGCCAATTGGAATGCCATTCTTGTTGGCTTGGCTTCCTCAATCTTCATCATTCTCATCATGGTTAGGGACATAAGATTTATGCTAGCTCCCAAATCACACAAGGCTTTCTCAATGGTGATGTCTCCTATGATGCAGGGGATTTGGAAACTCCCTGGGTCTTTCAGCTTTTGAGGCAGCTTCTTCTATATGATGGCACTGCATTCTTCAGTCAATATTATGGTTTCTTTTGCCTCCCAGTTCCTATTTTTGGTTATAAGCTCCTTCAAAAATTTGGCATAGAGTGGCATTTGTTCTAATGCCTCAACAAATGGTATGTTGATTTGGAGCCTCTTGAAGATCTCTAGGAACTTAGAAAACTGGCCATCCTTCCCATCTTTTCCCAGTCTTTGTGGGTATGGTGCCTTTGGCACATAAGGCTTCAAGACTGATTTTGGTGGAGGTGGAGCAGGGATCTCTTCTTCATCCTTGTTCCCATGCTTTGTTGCAGCTTCTTCATGCTTGTCTTTGCTTGGGGTGCCTTCTTCTACAACCTTCCTACTTCTTAGAGTAATGGCTTTGCATTCCCCTCTTAGGTTAGTGATGAGAAGACTTTTGTGTGGTTTAGAATTCACAATAAGTCTCGTTGTAATATAGTTTCTAAACCAACATCAATTATTTCATACAAAAATTTGTTTGTCATAAGTAACAAACCCCTAAATTTATAAACCGAAGTATTGAACCTCGGGTCGTTCTCCCTAGGAATTGCAATAAAGTATTGATGAGCGGATAATTTATACGCTTTTTGGCATTGTTTTTAGTATATTTTTAGTAGAATCTGGTTACTTTTAGGGATGTTTTCATTAGTTTTTATGTTAAATTCATATTTCTGGACTTTACTATAAGTTTGTGCATTTTTCTATTATTTCAGGTATTTTCTGGCTGAAATTAAGGGACTTGAGCAAAAATCAGATTCAGAGGTTGAAGAAGGACTGCTGATGCTGTTGGATTCTGACCTCCTTACATTCAAAATGGATTTTCTGGAGCTACAGAACTCAAAATGGCGCGCTTCCAATTGCGTTGGAAAGTAGACATCCCGAGCTTTTCAGCAATGTATAATAGTCCATACTTTGCCCAAGTTTAGACGACGCAAACTGGCATTGAACGCCAGTTCTACGCTGCAGTCTGGAGTTAAACGCCAGAAACACGTCACAAACCAGAGTTGAACGCCAGAAACGCGTTACAAACTGGCGTTCAACTCCAAGAATGACCTCTCCACGTGTAAACTTCAAGCTCAGCCCAAGCACACACCAAGTGGGCCCCAGAAGTGGATTTATGCATCAATTACTTACTTCTGTAAACCCTAGAGACTAGTTTAGTATAAATAGGACTTTTTACTATTGTATTAGAGATCTTTGATCAGTTTTATGCTGTCTTAGACTTTCATGGGGGCTGGCCATTCGGCCATGCCTGGACCATTATCATTTATGTATTTTCAAACGGTAGAGTTTCTACACTCCATAGATTAAGGTGTGGAGCTCTGCTGTTCCTCATGATTTAATGCAAAGTACTACTGTTTTTCTATTCAATTCAACTTATTCCGCTTCTAAGATATCCATTCATTCCCAAGAACATGATGAATGTGATGATTATGTGACGCTCATCATCATTCTCACTCATGAACGCATGCCTGACAAACACTTCCGTTCTACATGCAAACAAGCTAGAATGAATATCTCTTAGATATCTAATACAGGGGACCGAGTCCGAGTTATTAGTATCTTCGTGGTATAAGTTAGAACCCATGGATGGCCATTCCTGAGATCCGAAAAGTCTAAACCTTGTCTGTGGTATTCCGAGTAGGATTTGGGAAGGGATGGCTGTGATGAACTTCAAACTCGTGAGTGCTGGGCGTAGTGACAGACGCAAAAGGATAGTAAATCCTATTCCAGTATGATCGAGAACCTCCAGATGATTAGCCATGCCGTGACAGAGCATTTGGACCATTTTCACAGAGAGGATGGGATGTAGCCATTGACAACGGTGATGCCCTTACAAAAAGCTTGCCATGGAAAGGAGTAAGACTGATTGGATGAAGACAGCGGGAAAGCAGAGATTCAGAGGAACGAAAGCATCTCTATACGCTTATCTGAAATTCTCACCAATGATATACATAAGTATTTCTATCTTTATTTTCTGTTTATTTACTATTACTATTCGAAAATACTATAACCATTTAAAATCCGCCTGATTGAGATTTACAAGGTGACCATAGCTTGCTTCATACCAACAATCTCCGTGGGATCGACCCTTACTCACGTAAGGTTTTATTACTTGGACGACCCAGTGCACTTGCTGGTTAGTTGTGCGAAGTTGTGAAGTTATGTTTGGACCATGGTATTGTGCACCAGTTGTTGGCGCCATTGCCAGGGAGAGAACGAACAACAAATTTTACAACCTCAGAGTAACAATTTCGCATACCAAGTTTTTGGCGCCGTTGCCGGGGATTGTTCGAGTTTGGACAACTGACGGTTCATCTTGTTGCTCAGATTAGGTAATTTTCTTTTTGTTTTATTTTCAAAAAAATATTTTGTTTTCAAAAATCTTTCAAAAATTTCTTATCTGTTTTCGAAAATTATTCTAAAATTTTTAAGAATGAATTATAGAGTTTCATGAAGCATGTTGAAGCCTGGCTGGCTGTAAAGCCATGTCTAAATTCATTTAGACTGAGGCTTCCAAGTCATCATTACAAGAGCAAGCTAGTTGTTGCTAATAAAATTTGTTATTGTATGACTGATTTGTATCTTCTAAAGCTTGGCTGACTATTAAGCCATGTCTAACCCTTGGATTGGAGCTTTAGGCTAACATTGAAAGATTCCTGGAATTCTTATTAAAAATTTCTGAATTTCTTATTTTCTTTTTCCTATATATTTCTCGAAAAAAAATATACAAAAATCCAAAAAAAATCATAAAATCATAAAAATAAAAAATATTTTATGTTTCTTGTTTGAGTCTTGAGTCAGTTTTAAGTTTGGTGTCAATTGTATTTTTTCTAAAAATTCTTTGCATTTATCCCAAGAGTTCAGGCTATCCTTAGGTTGAGAGTCCAACCATATTCTAGCTCTGTCTCTCACAGCAAAAGGGAAAAGCATGAGCCTGTAGACTTCAGGATCTACTCCATTGGTCTTAACAGTATCACATATCTGCAAGAATTTAGTTAAGAATTGAAAAGGATCCTCAGATGGAAGTCCATGAAACTTGTAGTTCTGCTGCATCAGAGAAACTAATTGAGGTTTTAGCTCAAAATTGTTTGCTCCAATGGCAGGGATGGAGATGCTTCTTCCATGTAAATTGAAATTAGGTGCAGTAAAGTCACCAAGCATCCTCTTTGCATTATTATTATTTTCGGCTGCCATCTCCTCTTCCTATTCGAAAATTCCTGTAAGGTTGTCTCTGGATTGTTGTATTTTAGCTTCTCTTAGTTTCCTTTTCAGAGTCCTTTCAGGTTCTGGATCTGCTTCAACAAGAATGTTCTTGTCCTTGCTCCTGCTCATATGATAAAGAAGGGAATAACAAAGAAAATATGGAATCCTCTATGTCACAGTATAGAGATTCCTTTGTGTGAGTAGAAGAAGAAAAGAATGTAATGTAAAGAAAGAGAAGGGAGGAGAATCCAAACACAAGGGTGAGGAGAGCAGAGATATGAGATGAAGAGAAGTGTTAGTAAGTAATTAAATAAATAGAAGAAGATGAGGGAGAGGGAATTTCGAAAATTAATAATTAAAATTTGAAGTTAGATTTCGAAAATAGTTTTTTTTTTTTTTTGAAAAAGGTTAGTAATTTTTGAAAATTAGGAATGAAATAAAATTAAAATTAAAAATTGAAAACAATTAATTAATTAAAAAGAATTTTTGAAAAAGAGGGAGGTATTTTCGAAAATTAGAGAGGGGAAGTTAGTTAGGTAGTTTTGAAAGAGATAAGAAACAAACAAAAAGTTAATTAGTTAGTTGAAACAAATTTTGAAAATCAATTTTTTAAAGGATAAGAAGATAAGAAGTTAAAAAAGATATTTGGAAAAGATGTGATATGAAAATGTATGATTTTGAAAAAGATAAGATAAAAAGATATTTTTGAAAAGATATGATTGAAATTAGTTTTGAAAAAGATTTGATTTTTAAAATCATAATTAATGACTTGATTCACAAGAAATCACAAGATATGATTCTAGAACTTAAAGTTTGAATCTTTCTTAACAAGCAAGTAACAAACTTGAAATTTTTTAATCAAAACATTAATTGTTGATAATAATTTCGAAAATTATAAGATAAAATTAAGAAAAATATTTTTGAAAAATATTTTTAAAATTTTTGAAAATAATAAAAAAAATGAAAAAGATATGATTTTTGAAAAAGATTTTGAAAAAGATAAGGTTTTTAAATTAAAAATTTGATTTGACTCATAAGAAACAACTAGATTTTAAAATTTTTTGAAAAAGTCAACTTAAATTTTCGAAAATTTATGAGTGAAAAGGGAAAAGATATTTTTTGAATTTTGAATTTTTAATGATGAAAGAGAAAAAACATGAAAATGATGCAATGCATGAAAATTTTGGATCTAAACATGTGATGCATGCAAGAACACCATGAATGTCAAGATGAACACCAAGAACACTTTGAATGTCAAGATGAACATCAAGAACTTATTTTTGAAAAATTTTCAAGAAAAGAAAACATGCAAGACACCAAACTTAGAAATTTTTCATGTATAGACACTATGAATGCAAGAATGCATATGAAAGAAGGAAGGTGAATCCCTCTATGAAGCTTGGGAGAGATACAAGCAACTGACCAAAAAGTGTCCTTCTGACATGCTTTTAGAATGGACCATCCTGGATATATTCTATGATGGTCTGTCTGAATTAACTAAGATGTCATTGGATACTTCTGCAGGTGGATCCATTCACCTAAAGAAAACGCCTGCAGAAGCTCAAGAACTCATTGACATGGTTGCTAATAACCAGTTTATGTACACTTCTGAGAGGAATCCTGTGAGTAATGGGATGCCTCAGAAGAAAGGAGTTCTTGAAATTGATACTCTGAATGCCATATTGGCTCAGAATAAAATATTGACTCAGCAAGTCAATATGATTTCTCAGAGTCTGAATGGAATCCAAGCTGCATCCAACAGTACTCAAGAGGCATCTTCTGAAGAAGAAGCTTATGATCCTGAAAACCCTGCAATAGCAGAGGTGAATTACATGGGTGAACCCTATGGAAACACTTATAATCCGTCATGGAGAAATCACCCAAATCTCTCATGGAAGGATCAACAAAAGCCTCAACAAGGCTTTAATAATGGTGGAAGAAACAGGTTTAACAATAGTAAACCTTTTCCATCATCCACTCAGCAACAGACAGAGAACTCTGAACAAAATACTTCTAATTTAGCGAATTTAGTCTCTGATCTATCTAAGGCCACTCTGAGTTTCATGAATGAAACAAGATCCTCCATTAGAAATTTAGAGGCACAAGTGGGCCAGCTGAGTAAAAGGATCACTGAAATCCCTCCTAGTACTCTCCCAAGCAATACAGAAGAAAATCCAAAAGGAGAGTGCAAGGCTATTGATATAACCATCATGGCCGAATCCAAGGAGGAAGGGGAGGACGTGAATCCCAAGGAGGAAGACCTCCTGGGACGTCCAGTGATCAATAAGGAGTTCCCCTCTGAGGAACCAAAGGAATCTGAGGCTCATCTAGAGACCATAGAGATTCCATTAAACCTCCTTACGCCCTTCATGAGCTCTGATGAGTATTCCTCTTCAGAAGAGAATGAGGATGTTACTGAAGAGCAAGTTGCCAAGTTCCTTGGTGCAATCATGAAGTTGAATACCAATTTATTTGGTAAAGAGACTTGGGGAGATGAACCTCCCCTGTTCACTAATGAACTAAATGCATTGGATCAACTGAGATTGCCTCAGAAGAAACAAGATCTTGGAAAGTTCCTAATACCTTGTACCATAGGCACCATGACCTTTGAGAAGGCTCTATATGACTTTGGGTCAGGAATAAACCTCATGCCACTCTCTGTAATGGAGAAACTGGGAATCTTTGAGGTACAAGCTGCTAAAATCTCATTAGAGATGGCAGACAATTCCAGAAAACAGGCTTATGGACAAGTAGAGGAGATGTTAGTAAAGGTTGCAGGCCTCTACATCCCTGCTGATTTCATAATCCTAGACACTGGAAAGGATGAGGATGAATCCATTATCCTTGGAAGACCCTTCCTAGCCATAGCAAGAGCTGTGATTGATATTGACAGAGGTGAACTAGTCCTTCAATTAAATGAGGACTCCCTTATGTTTAAAACTCAAGGTTACCATTCTGTAAACATGGAAAAGAGGCACAGTAAGCTTCTCTCACTGCAGAGTCAACCAGAGCCCCCACAGTCAAACTCTAAGTTTGGTGTTGAACTCCCATATCCAAACTCTAAGTTTGGTGTTGGGGAGTCTCAACAATGCTCTGAACATCTGTGAGGCTCCATGAGAGCCCACTGTCAAGCTATTGACATTAAAGAAGCGCTTGTTGGGAGGCAACCCAATTTTTATTTATCTAATTCTATTTTTATTTTTATTGTTCTTTCATATTTTATTAGGTTCATGATCATGTGGAGTCACAAAATAAATAGAAAAATCAAAAATAGAATCAAAAACAGTAGAAGAAAAATCACACCCTGGAGGAAGGGCTTACTGGCGTTTAAACGCCAGTAAGGAGCATCTGGCTGGCGTTCAACGCCAGAACAGAGCATGGATCTGGTGTTGAACGCCCAAAACAAGCAGCATCCTGGCGTTCAGACGCCAGAAATGCACACTGAGGAAAGCTGGCGCTGAACACCAGAAACAAGCATAGAACTGGCATTCAACGCCAGAAACATGCTGCATCTGGGCGCTGAACGCCCAGAACAAGCATCAATTCGGCGTTTAAACGCCAGAATTGCATGCAAAGGCATTTTACATGCCTAATTGGTGCAGGGATGCAAATCCTTGACACCTCAGAATCTGTAGACCCCACAGAATCAACTCAGCATCTGTGGACCCCACAGGATCCCCACCTACCACCACTCATTCTCTTCCCTCTTCTCATTTATCCTCTCTTCCCAATAAACACCCTTCCCCAAAACTCTTCACCAATCAACTCAATCTTTCTTCCCTATTACCCCTTCACCACTCACATCCATCCACTCTTCACCATAAACCTATCTCATAAACTCCACATACCTTCAAATTTCAAAATCAAATTCCCACCCAAAACCACCCCATATGGCCGAACCTTAACCCCCCTCCCTTCCCTATATAAAGCCCTCCATTCTTCTTCATTTTCACACAACACAACCCTCTCATCCCCTTCTTGGCCGAAACACTAACCTCTCTCCCTCTCCTCTATTTTTTCTTCTTCTTCTTTTTCTCTTTCTTCTCTTGCTCGAGGGTGAGCAATATTCTAAGTTTGGTATGGTAAAAGCATAAAGCTTTTTGTTTTTCCATTACCATTCATGGCACCTAAGACTGGAGAATCCTCTAGAAAAGGGAAAGGAAAGACAAAAGCTTCCACCTCCGAGTCATGGGAGATGGAAAGATTCATCTCCAAAGCCCATCAAGACCACTTCTATGATGTTGTGGCCAAGAAGAAGGTGATCCCCGAGGTCCCTTTCAAACTCAAGAGAAATGAGTATCCGAAAATCCGACATGAAATCCAAAGAAGAGGTTGGGAAGTTCTAACAAAACCCATCCAACAAGTCGAAATTCTAATGGTTCAAGAGTTCTATGCTAATGCATGGATCACTAGGAACCATGATCAAAGTAAGAACCCAAACCCAAAGAATTATCTCACCATGGTTCGGGGGAAATACTTAGATTTTAGTCCGAAAAATATGAGGTTGGCGTTTAAACTTGCCTATGATGCAAGGAGATGCACGCACCTACACTAGAAGGGTCAACTTTGATCAAAGATTGAACCAAGTCCTCATGGACATATGTGTGGAAGGAGCTCAATGGAATATTGACTCAAAAGGCAAACCGGTTCAATTTAGAAGACTGGACCTCAAGTCTGTGGCTAGAGGATGGTTGGAGTCACTACAACATTTTGGGTCTATGGTCACGGTTTTTTTGGTCACGGTAAAAAACCGTGACCATAGACTCTCTATGGTCACGGTTTTTTAGGGTGACCAAAAAAAAAAGCTATGGTCACGATTTTTTTGGAAAGGGTGACCATAGAGTACCTATGGTCACGGTTTTTTAAAAAAGAGTGGCCTAAAATGGTCTATGGTCACGGTTTTGAGGGGTGACCTAAAGGGGTCTATGGTCACGGTTTTTTACAGTGACCAAAAAGGGTCTATGGTCACGGTTTTTCAAAAAAGGGTGACCTAAAAGAGTCTATGGTCATGGTTTTGGGGGGTGGCCTAAAGGGGTCTATGGTCACGGTTTTGGGGTGACCTAAAGGGGGCTATGGTCATGGTTTTTTACAGTGACAAAAAGCGGCTATGGTCACGGTTTTTCAAAAGAGGGTGACCTAAAAGGGTCTATGGTCACGGTTTTGGGGGGTGACCTAAAGGGGTCTATGGTCACGGTTTTGGGGGTGGCCTAAAAGGGTCTATGGTCACGGTTTTGGGGGGTGGCCTAAAGGGGTCTATGGTCACGGTTTTGGGGGGTGGCCTAAAAGGGTCTATGGTCACGGTTTTAGGGGTGACCTAAAGGGAACTATGGTCACGGTTTTTTACAGTGACCAAAAAGGGGCTATGGTCACGGTTTTTCGAAAAAGGGTGACCTAAAAGGTCTATGGTCACGGTTTTGGAGGGTGACCTAAAGGGGTCTATGGTCACGGTTTTGGGGGTGGCTTAAAAGGGTCTATGGTCACGGTTTTGAGGGGTGGCCTAAAGGGGTCTATGGTCACGGTTTTAGGGGGTGGCCTTAAAGGGTCTATGGTCACGGTTTTAGGGGTGACTTAAATGGGTCTATGGTCACAGTTAAAATCTTTAAGGTAATTTTATTTTGTTTCAAAAATTTAATTTTTTAAAATATTATTTATATTAATTATTTTTTATAAAAAAATAAAAGATTAAATAATTAATTTTTAAAAATAATATATATTATTTTATAAAATTAGTATATAATTTTTATTAATAATTAAATCTTAAATATTGACTAAAAATTAATTTTTTAAATTAAAAAATTAATTATTAAATATAAATAAAAATAGTTAAAATTTAAAAATAAAAATAAATGTAAAAAGTAAAAATTCAAATTCTAACTCTCACTTTCACTTTCTATTCTATTATTTGTCGCCATCGTCTACTCTTATTGTCTTTACAACTTCACCATTTCATTGTAAAAATAAAACACACTATAACTCAACGCTCATCATTAAGCCTTAAAAATCTCAATTGTTAGAAAATAAATAACAGATTATTTGTAATTTATTATAATTATTCATGTTTTTATTTTCAAAAAATTATTTATCAAAAAATAATTAAATCAAAATTATAAAATTTTAAATTTAAAATTAATTACAATTCATGTAATTTTTATAAATATTTAGATATTTTTTATTTAAAATTTAAAATTTTAATAATTTAATTATTTCTAATTTTATTAAAAATATCTACTCTATACCTTAATTTTATTAAAATTCCCAAATAAAAACCTATTTTACCCTGCTCTCCAAACTCTAACCCTAAGCCAACCAGTTTCCCCTAATTTATGCACACATTCAGCCCTCACCATATACACAAACACAGAAAGAAAGGAAAGAAAAGAGTAAGGGTGGAGCTCGAGAGGAGGGGGGAGGGGGGGAAGAAGGACAAGGAAGGAGAGGGGGAAAAAGAGAGATGGTTAACTCCGCCGTCGCCGTCGCCGCGCCCTGCCGATCGTTGTTGAGAAGGTCGAACAGAGGGGAGAGAAAGCTAGCGTTGAGAAAGGGAAGGGTCGCCGAGCTAGCGCCGTCGCGTCAGCACGGCTGTGCCGCCACGGATGAGGAGAGATGCGTCGGAGAGAGAGAAGGTCCGCGGTGGAGAAAGAGAGAGAGCGCTCGCGAGGGGTGTCGGAGCTGCGTTCCGCCGCCGTGCTGTGCGAAGTCACCATCGTGCCTCGAGCCTCGCCATTGTCGTCCTCGGCGCGAGCCCTTGCCGTCGTCGATGGGGTTGAATCCGCCGCTGGTTTGAGCTGAGGGAAAGGAAACGCGTATAGGAGAGAGAGTAGGGGGCTTCGTGGCAGCTCCATCGCGCCGCTCCTGCCGAGCCGCCGCCAAATCCTGCCGCCTATCGGAACCCTAGCCATCGCCGTCGAAGACGCCACCGCCGCCACTGCCGTCAATTGGGATCAAAATTGTTGCTGTGTTCCCAGAGCTGTCATGGAAGTGGCTGATTCGGTCCCAATTCCTCCATTGTTGAGACTGTAAGCTTTAATCCTTGTCTTGGTTCCATCCTGTTCCTCTTTCTTTCTCCTGTTCTAGCTAAAAGAACCTATGTCTCTGTTTAGTACTGCTACTTTGTTTTCCTGTTTATTGTTAGGACCATTATGGTGGTATTGAGGCCATCAGGAAACTATTAGAGCTGCTGTTGATGAGTTTGATATTGCTACTTCAATTCTGGTTTGCTCTTCTCCTTGATTACGTTCTATTTGCACATTTTATTGTCATTCCCACGCTTGTTTTGATTTAATTCTAGTATATGCCCTGTTTTGAAATTCTCAGGGCTGTGTTCACTTTCGATACCTATTTAATTTGGATTCTCTATTCTGCTGTAACTACCATTATCGTCATGGAATTGTTGCCGCTGCTGCCATGAAACAAAAAGGGAAGGGAGTTGTCACGTTTAATCTACGTGGGTTCAACTAAATTGAGGTAGGGGTTTATTTTAAATTAAAAATACTTTGGGCTTTGAATACCTAACAAGTTTAGTAAGTTAATGCAAATAGATGGATGTCTGTGTTGAAAATGATTTTCTGTTGTAACTGAAAGGTTAGGTTTGTTGGTTATTGGTTGATTTTTCTGAACCTATGGTAAAATCGATTGAACGCGCTGATTTTGGATTCTAAATAGAAATTGATAATAAATGGTCTTGAATAATGGATTTGGAATTGTTAAACTGAAAGGCTGGTTTTTATTGTGTTGAGGATTGAAAAGAGGGGACCCGTAATGGGTGGCGTATTCTAGTTTTTAGGGGAGGTGCTGTCGAAAATTTTCTAAGAAATTTGAAGTTTTGGTTGTGACTTGGTAGATGATTCTGATTTAAGTAATTTTAATAAAAGAAGTATGTTTTGAATATTTTTAAAGATTATTAAAGAGAATTGAATTCTTATGATTTGGTTAATTTGTGGTTTTAAATTCATTTGATTTCTTTCAGCGATGAAACGAGATTTGATTAACTAGTAGAATGCTTTAATATAGTAAACTGAGTATAAGATTAGGGGATTAGGAATAAGAGAGTGAGTTTATAGTTTTTTTAATGAAACTGGTTATAACAGTTAAGAGGAAGAAAGTTAATTTAAGAAATATGATGGAGAATGTGTGGTTGAGTTGGAGGTGAATTTAGTGAGTTGTTTGAGAGTTTTCCTTGAAATTAAGGTGGAATTTAGTGACAATTAGGTTGTTTGATATCTGATGATGATTCTGGTTAATTATAGTGTTGTGGGGTGATGATTGAGGTTGATGATGTTGGTTATGATATTGATGACAAGATTTGTGATGATTGATATTGATGATGTTGGTTATGATTTTCTTCCTTGTTCGAATTGTTTTTAATGTTTTCTATTTTTGTGTGTGTGGAGTCCTATCCTACTCTATGTTCTGCATTTTTTTTCTTTTGACTATGTAGATTTCTTCTTTTATAAAAGGGTATTTAATTGTGGTTATCTGTTACTTGCAGTTGCATTTTTCTTCTACTATATCGAATAAGATTACAAAAACTATTTCCATTCATGTAGAATGAAGTCACTTGGCTCTTGCTAAGTGTATAGTTTGCCTATTGATGCATAGATAGTTATCATGTTATCCCCTTTTACTTGTTTTCTTTGTTATTTCTCCTTGCTTTGTGGTTGCCAGGAGGTCCATGTGTTCTCTTCAACTAGCTCTTTTATTTTGAAAAAGTAATTGCATTGCATTCATGTTATGTTATTCTTATATTCTCTAGGGTCACTCAATTTTTTCCTTTTAAGGTTCGCAACCTGGTATCCAGGAAGGAGCTGCTGACTGGGATGAAGATTGGGATAAGCTTGAAGATAAAGGTATATTTATTTGTTAATATATATAAAATTTTGAGGTATCTTTACATAAGGTAATGGAAAGGTCATTGTTGATCATTATTCTTTCTGAGGGATAAATTTTGAGTTATATAGTTCAGGTGACTGCAAATAGATTATGCTTTAACTGCTATTACTTTATTTCTCCATTACAGGTTCACCTAAGAGTGATAATGAGTCAAAAAACCCCAGACCACAGATGAACAAGAAGTTGACAGTGTACAAAGGATGAGAAGAATATGTACTATATTAGAGAATATTTTTGTTTTCACAGTATAATATTTTGATGTCTTTTGTAATTTTTTTAATAGCTTCTACCTGGTATTATATGTAATGGATAAATTATACCATATTTTGATATGTCTTGTTTGGACTAAAAATATATATAGTTTATAATGTAAATTTTATGATTTAGATTTATTGAATTTCTTCTTTTTAGACTTATTTTGTGATTATCATAATTTTGGGATCCGATTATGCTTTAAAAAAATAAATCTAAAAAAATAGAATAAATTATGATCACGATTTTAAAATAGGATGATTATAGATAAGGTTATGGTCACAGCGAAAAACCGTGACCATAGATAAGGCTATGGTCACGGTTTTAAGGAGGGGTGACCATAGAGGCTATGGTCACGGCCAAAACCATGACCATAGATATAGCTATGGTCACGGTTTTGAGGAGGGGTGACCATAGAGGCTATGGTCACGGTCAAAACCATGACCATAGACATGGCTATGGTCACGGTTTTGGGAAGGGGTGACCATAGAGGCTATGGTCACGGTCAAAACCATGACCATAGACATGGCTATGGTCACGGTTTTGGGTGGGGTGACCATAGAGGCTATGGTCACGGTCAAAACCGTGACCATAGATAAGGCTATGGTCACGGTTTTGGGAAGGGGTGACCATAGAGGCTATGGTCACGGTCAAAACCGTGACCATAGATATGGCTATGGTCACGGTCAAAACCGTGACCATAGCCTTATCTATGGTCACGGTTTTGGGAAGGGGTGACTATAGAGGCTATGGTCACGGCTAAAACCGTGACCATAGATAGGCTATGGTAACGGTTTTATCGCGTGACCATAGATTAACCTGTGGTCACGGTAAAAAAACGTGGCCTAAAGTGCCAGAATTTGAACATCACAACCGTGACCATAGATTAAAAAACCGTGACCATAGGTCTATGGCCACGAGAGAATAGGCCACGGCAGAAAAACCGTGACCATAGGTCAAAAACCGTGACCATAGACCTATGGTCACCCTTTTCAGTAGCTTTTCACCGTGACCATAGACCTTTTTTTTGTAGTGAGTTCATCCAACGCTCCATCATTCCCACTAGCAACCGATCTGAAGTTACTGTGGATCGAGCCATCATGATTCATAGCATCATGATTGGAGAGGAAGTAGAAGTTCATGAAGTCATCTCCCTTGAACTCTACAAAATAGCCGAAAAGCCCTCCCCCTTGGCAAGGCTAGCTTTCCCTCATCTTATTTTCCATCTATGTTACTCAGCTGGAGCTTCCATAGAAGGAGACATTCCCATTGAGGAAGAGAATCCCATCACTAAGAAAAGGATGGAGCAAACAAGAGAGCCCACTCATGGAGCTCAAGAAACACGTGAGGAAGCTCATCATCAAGAAATCCCTGAGATACCTCAAGGGATGCACTTTCCTCCACAGAATTTTTGGGAGCAAATCAATACCTCCCTAGGAGAACTAAGTTCCAACATGGGATAACTAAGGATGGAACATCAAGAGCACTCCATCATACTCCATGAAATTAGAGAAGATCAAAGAGCTATGAGGGAGGAGCAATAAAGACAAGGAAGAGACATAGAAGAGCTCAAGGACATCATTGGTTCCTCAAGAAGGAAACGTCACCATCACTAAGGTGGACTCATTCCTTGTTCTTAAATTTTCTGTTTTTCGTTTTCTTATGTTAAATGTTTATCTATGTTTGTGTCTTTATTACATGATCATTAGTGTCTAAGTGTCTATGCCTTAAAGTAGTAAATATGAATCCATCACCTCTCTTAAATGAAAAATGTTTTTAATTCAAAAGAACAAGAAGTACATTAGTTTCGAATTTATCCTTGAACTTAGTTTAATTATATTGATGTGGTGACAATACTTTTTGTTTTCTGAATGAATGCTTGAACAGTGCATATGTCTTTTGAAGTTGTTGTTTAAGAATGTTAAATATGTTGGCTCTTGAAAAAATGATGACAAGGAGACATGTTATTTGATAATCTGAAAAATCATAAAAATGATTCTTGAAGCAAGAAAAAGCAGTGAATACAAAGCTTGCAGAAAAAAAATGGCGAAAAAAATAGAAAGAAAAAGAAAAAGCAAGCAGAAAAAGCTAATAACCCTTAAAACCAAAAGGCAAGGGTAAATAAAAAGGATCCCAAGGCTTTGAGCATCAGTGGATAGGAGGGCCTAAAGGAATAAAATCCTGGCCTAAGCGGCTAAACCAAGCTGTCCCTAACTATGTGCTTGTGGCGTGAAGGTGTCAAGTGAAAACTTGAGACTGAGCGGTTAAAGTCAAGGTCCAAAGCAAAAACAGAGTGTGCTTAAGAACCTTGGACACCTCTAATTGGGGACTTTAGCAAAGCTGAGTCACAATCTAAATTCACCCAATTATGTGTCTGTGGCATTTATGTATCCGGTGGTAATACTGGAAAACAAAGTGCTTAGGGCCACGGCCAAGACTCATAAAGTAGCTGTGTTCAAGAATCAACATACTGAACTAGGAGAATCAATAACACTATCTGAATTCTGAGTTCCTATAGATGCCAATCATTCTGAACCTCAATGGATAAAGTGAGATGCCAAAACTATTCAAGAGGCAAAAAGCTACAAGTCCCGCTCATTTGATTGGAGCTATGTTTCATTGATAGTTTGGAATTTATAGTATATTCTCTTCTTTTTATCCTATTTTATTTTCAGTTGCTTGGAGACAAGCAGCAATTTAAGTTTGGTGTTGTGATGAGCGGATAATTTATACGCTTTTTGGCATTGTTTTTAGTATGTTTTTAGTAGGATCTAGTTACTTTTAGGGATGTTTTTATTAGTTTTTATGTTAAATTCACATTTCTGGATTTTACTATGAGTTTGTGTGTTTTTCTATGATGTCAGGTATTTTCTGGCTGAAATTGAGGGACTTGAGCAAAAATCAGATTCAGAGGTTGAAGAAGGACTGCTGATGTTGTTGGATTCTGACCTCCCTGCACTCAAAGTAGATTTTCTGGAGCTACAGAACTCAAAATGGCGTGCTTCCAATTGCATTGGAAAGTAGACATCCAGGGCTTTTCAGCAATATATAATAGTCCATACTTTGCCCAAGTTTAGACGACGCAAAAGGGCGTTGAACGCCAGTTCTACGCTGCAGTCTAGAGTTAAACGCCAGAAACACGTCACAAACCAGAGTTGAACGCCAGAAACACGTTACAAACTGGCGTTCAACTCCAAGAATGACCTCTCCACGTGTAAACTTCAAGCTCAGCCCAAGCACACACCAAGTGGGCCCCGGAAGTGGATTTATGTATCAATTACTTACTTCTGTAAACCCTAGAGACTAGTTTAGTATAAATAGGACTTTTTACTATTGTATTAGAGATCTTTGATCAGTTTTATGCTGTCTTAGACTTTCATGGGGGCTGGCCATTCGGCCATGTCTGGACCATTATCACTTATGTATTTTCAAACGATAGATTTTCTGCACTCCATAGATTAAGGTGTGGAGCTCTGCTGTTCCTCATGATTTAATGCAAAGTACTACTATTTTTCTATTCAATTCAACTTATTCCGCTTCTAAGATATCCATTCGTTCCCAAGAACATGATGAATGTGATGATTACGTGACGCTCATCATCATTCTCACTCATGAACGCGTGCCTGACAAACACTTCCGTTCTACATGCAAACAAGCTAGAATGAATATCTCTTAGATATCTAATACAGGGGACCGAGTCCGAGTTATTAGTATCTTCGTGGTATAAGTTAGAACCCATGGATGGCCATTCCTGAGATCCGAAAAGTCTAAACCTTGTCTGTGGTATTCTGAGTAGGATCTGGGAAGGGATGGCTGTGACGAACTTCAAACTCGCGAGTGCTGGGCGTAGTGACAGACGCAAAAGGATAGTAAATCCTATTCCAGTATGATCGAGAACCTCCAGATGATTAGCCATGCCGTGACAGAGCATTTGGACCATTTTCACAGAGAGGATGGGCTGTAGCCATTGACAATGGTGATGCCCTTACAAAAAGCTTGCCATGGAAAGGAGTAAGACTGATTGGATGAAGACAGCGGGAAAGCAGATATTCAGAGGAACGAAAGCATCTCTATATGCTTATCTGAAATTCTCACCAATGATATACATAAGTATTTCTATCTTTATTTTCTGTTTACTTATTATTACTATTCGAAAATACTATAACCATTTAAAATCCGCCTGACTGAGATTTACAAGGTGACCATAGCTTGCTTCATACCAACAATCTTCGTGGGATCGACCCTTACTCACGTAAGGTTTTATTACTTGGACGACCCAGTGCACTTGCTGGTTAGTTGTGTGAAGTTGTGAAGTTATGTTTGGACCATGGTATTATACACCAGTTGTTGGCGCCATTGCCAGGGAGAGAACGAACAACAAATTTTACAACCTCAGAGTAACAATTTCGCATACCAGGTCTTCTTGGACACTTCCTCCATATGAGAAATTGTTCTGAACAAGTGTGATGAGCTGAGGCTTCAACTCAAAATTATTGGCATGAATTGTTGGCTTTAGGATGCTGCTACCACAATTTCCTGAGTTTGGGTTGATGTAGGAGCCTAAGACTCTCCTTTCTTGCCCATCATGATTTACTGGGCCTTCTCTGGCATGGTTGTGAGCTTCTTCTTCATGGTGGTTCTCCATGTTCTCCTCCATGTCTGTTTCAAAATACTCTTCATCTTTCTCAGCACCAACGACTCTTTTCCCTCTTGCTTCCCTCCTTAATCTAAGGAAGGTCCTCTCAGGTTCAGAATCAAAGGAAGTTGAAGCCCCGCTTCTTCTACTTGTCATATAACCAACAAGGAAAAAAACAAGAAAGAAAATGAATAAGAAGTTACTCTTGTTAGAGTGGTTGTTAGTGTGAGTGGTGCAATTAATCAAACAGTTAGAAGAGTGGAAATATGGATGATAAAAAATACTCAAAGAAGAAAGAAATAGAACTCAAAATAAAAGAAAATAAAAAGGTGCTAAATAAAATAAAATAACAAGGAATTTAAATTGCTTAATCTAGCTCTCCAATCAATTTAATCACTGTCAAATTTAAGCCAATCTCCGACAACGGCGCCATAAAACTTGATGACTAGAATTCACACCCCATTCAAAATTGGTGAATTAGTTCTTTTGGCAAGTGCACCAAAATTATCGTCAAGTAATAACCCACAGTGGAGTGGGATCGTATCCACAGAGATTGGCAAATTCGAGCAGTTTTAATCATTTGATGAATTAGTCAAGCAGATCAATAGGATTGTAAAGTGCAGAATTGTAAATGACATAAATGTAAATGGCTAGAATATAAAGAAAAGCAATAAAGTGCAGGAATATAAATGGCAGAATGTAAAGTGCAGAATCATAAATGACTTGAATGTAAATGGAAATGGGGAATTGCTGAATGTAAAAATAAGCTGTAAAGAAATGGATAAATAAGAATGGGGAAATTCATTGAGATTGGGAGATGTTGTCTCTTTGGATCAAATCTAGCTTATATCCTCTTCAATCATGCAACTCATTGACCTCTTGGCAATCATGATTGATTGAGCCCCAATCCCTTGGTGACTCAATATCTCAGATCTTGATCAATAGCCAATTCCTTGGTCTAGTTGCTCATGAAGAGAGATATGCTTGGTCCCTGATTATACCACACACCATTATAGGTCCAAGTAGAGGGAAGATTATATGTCACATATCCAAACACCAAAACCCAGATTTTACTCAAGTATGAGAAGGGATTTCAAGCATGGTTCTATATTTTCTTTCCCAAGGTTCCCATGAAACCCAATTGCATTCAATCTCTTTTCCAAGATAATTGAATACTAAGCATTAAGAACGAAATTCCTTCTAGCAAATCAAAAAGAAGATGAAGAGAAGAAGAATTTTACTATTATCAATCCATCAAGTACAACAGAGCTCCCTCTCTCAATGAGAGGGAAGTTAGCTACTCATAGCTCAAAAAGTACTCAAAAGTGAAGTGTAAAAGTGGATCTAAAACTGACTGCTTAACCCCCTTCTTCAGTACTCCTTGGGGATATTTATACTACTCCTAGTAAAATAAAAGAATTACAAAAGTGAAAAAGGAAAAAGGAAAATTACATTTTGGAGGGAAAAGAAAACACTCAATAAGCGTGACTTCTCAGCTGGCGTGTGGCTGGTGCTTTTCTAGCGTGTCACGTGCCCTTCATTTCTAGCTTGGCGTGCCACGCCCAATCCTTCAAGTGGCACGCTCGTCCCTCTAACAACCTTGGCGTGCCACGCCTTCGAACTCAAGTGGCATGCCCCTTGCCTTTTCCAACCTTTCTTTGCCTCTGGAAACTTGAACTGGCATGCCACGCCCTTGCTCTATGCTTGGCTACGCTTCTTTGGAAAGTTGAACTAGCGTGGCACGCCCAGGGTCTGGCATGCCACGCCCCTTTTGTGAGTGAGTGGTTTCTCTGTTTGGCGTGCCATGCCACGAACTCAAGTGGCACGCCCCAATGCTTCTTTGCTCTCTGAATGACACTGGCGTGTCACGCCTGGTTGCTCAAGTGGCACGCCTAAGTGAAGAATGGTGAGTGGCGTGCCACGCCTTCGATACCAAGTGGCACGCCCCATGTAATTGGCCTCCTTCATCCTCTTTGGAAACTTATACCAACGTGCCACGCCCATGATCTTATCTTGGTTCCAGTAGTTGGCGTGCCATCCCTCAGCCTTCAAGTGGCATGCCATAGTGAAATGCTAAGGTTGGCGTGCCACGCCTTCGATACCAAGTGGCACGCCCAGTCCTTGCTTTTGGTCCTTTGTGCATTGGCGTGCCATGCCTGGTTGCTCAAGTGGCACGCCCAGTCTTCAATTGCCTTCAGCCCCTTCTCTGGATTGTTGTACCAGCGTGCCACGCCATGCTGCTCAAGTGGCACGCCCATGGATTTGTGAACTCTTCAAGCTTGGCGTGCCACACCTGGATTCTCAAGTGGCACGCCCAAGTGACTTCTTGGGGCTGGCGTGCCACGCCTTCGATACCAAGTGGCATGCCATAGTGAAGGTTCTTCTTGGAATGGTGAGTTGGCGTGCCACGCCCCTTTGCTCAAGTGGCACGCCCATAGTAATTGATGGGTCAGGCGTGCCACGCCCAGCCTGGCGTGCCACTCCCCTTTTGTGTCCTCCATTGTAGCTCTCTAGAAAAATGCATTAGCGTGCCATGTCCAGTTCCTGGTGTGCTACACCCTCATGCATGCTTGAACTTCTTCTCTGGACTTTAGTACTGGCGTGCAACGCCTAGCTCCTGGCGTGCCACGCCAGTGCATTTTTGTGGCGTTTGCTCCCAAGTGGCACGCCAGTTTCACACGCCCAGCTTCTTGTTTGTCTTCTACCCATTTTTGATGCCTTCTTCACCTGAAATTCAGCACAACACATTTCAAAGAGTGACCGAGAGAGAGAGAGAGAGAGAGAGAGAGAGAGAGAGAGAGAGAGAATCATAACCCCCACTGAACTTCTGGTTTCGATTTCTTGCGATCTGTAACTCCAATAAAAAATATAATCCGATAAAAGTGTTCGTATCCTCCTCCTCTACGTGTTGGCGTCACTTTTGATCGGTGGAAGTCGATGATGACGTAGCTTCCCTACTCCTTGAGTTCGGCTAACTGGAGTTCTAGGAGGAACAGACGATCCTGGACGTTTTCTTCTTCAGCAGCTCGGTCAGAAAGCTTCCCCGGAACTTCGAATATTTTAATTTTGTACGGAGGTAGGGTTTCGGTAAATTCTCACTAATTAAATTTGTGTTGGATAAGTGAATGGTTGTTGTGATTGATTATTGACGGAGTTTGATTGACTTTATATTGAATTTTGTTGTTATATTATTGTATGTGATTAAGCTTGTGATTTGGTCATGTTTGGGCTGCCCAAACTGTGATAATGAGACTGATTTGGGGTTGTCATTGCGTTAGTTTTTGAATAAAATGGGTGAGGTTTAATAGCCGAGGAATTAAATTAAAAGTTATGAAAAATTGGTAACCGTAAAACTCAAAAACTGATTAAGGTTTAAATGTATATTTTAAAAAGAAAATAAGGAGGGTTTCAGTTCTTAATGAAGAGAAGAATCAGCCTAGAAGAATTATTTTTGAAGAAATATACTTGTATTTTTATGAAAAGATTGAGTTTAATATTATAATTATATAAGTTTTTCGGGTATTTTGGGTAATAAATAAAGTTCAGGGGTAAAACGGGTATTTTATAAAAACTCATGGTTATATATATAAATATGAAACAAAGTAAAGGTTTAAATATAATTTTATAAAATATTGAAGTCAAAAATAAAATATTAAAGCATTCGTGGTTTTTAAAGTAATTAATAAAAATTTGAAAATAAGGTTTTATAAAATAAGTTTTAAGAGTATTATTAATATTATTTTAAATATTTTTTTAAAATTACTCATTTACATTAGAGTAAATTATTATTACAAATTATTATTTATCAAGATATTATTTTATAAGAATATTATTGTATGTATTATGAAAAATAAAACAGAGAGTGGTAAATAGACAAGTTTTTTTAAAAGCTTTAGAAAGACAAATCTAAGTTTAGGATTTCATGATCCCCTCTTCATAAAACATTTAGGGAAAGATGAAGGAAGAGTGTGAAGATAGTCTTTTATGTTAAAAGTAAGGAATTAAAAGAATGATGAGAAAAGAAAAGGAAAGAAAAGAATATATTAGTTAAAGGGATCTCTGCCACAGGAGAACATAGAGTAAAACATTAAAAGAATCTAAAGAACCTCTGCGACAGGAGAGTAGAGAGTCAAAAGATTAAAAGAATCTAAAAAACCTCTGCCACAGAAGATCAGAGAATAGAAAAGAAAAGAAAGAAGGGATGAAAAAAAAAAGGGAGAGAAGTAGAGATGATTGTTTACCTGCTGAAAATAAGCAGAGAAAAGTCAAGCAATTAAATTCAAAGGTAAATAAATCAAGGAAAGGAAAATTCAAATGCAATAAAAAAAACCGCTTGGCATGGATTGAGAGCTAAGGTTGTCTATCCTAGTCATTGACCACAAACACATGTTGATTATGAAGAGTTAATCCTACTTAGTCAATCCTACATCGCGGATAAGTAAAATAGGCATAGTTGATCCCAATCTATAAGTCCTAGTCAACACTATTAATGGGAGACTTAGTGTTAATGAAAACTAAATCAACTAACTACTCTAATGTATCAAACAAGAATGGACATCAATGACTCAAGGGTCACCAAAGTCCTCAATTCCAAGCCAAGAGTGAAGAAAAACTAAGCAAAAACTAAGCCAAACATTTTATCAAACACTTCGTGTGTATCATAATAAAATAATATTAAATTATATTAAAATAAAATATAACTACCAAAAGCAAAAAAATAACAACAATAAGTCAAATATGCATTAAATGAACATAAAACATAAATTGCATTAATAGAAATTAAAGAAGTACAAGAGTGTTCATAAAATAAAAAATGACATAAAAGAGAAATGAAGAAGAAGAACTAAGAGAATTAAGACAATAGAACAAAGAAAGGTAAAAGAAACTAGATGAAAACAAGAATTAAAAATAGAAATTACAAAGAAATTAAACTAAGAAACCCTAGTTCTAGAGAGAAGGGGGAGCTTGTCTCTCTAGAAAATGACCTACAACATGATAAAACCTAAACCTAATTGCTCCCCCCTTCATCCTTCTTCACTTTGGCTTGAAATAGCTTCAAAAATGAGTTGGACTGGGTTTTGGAGGCTCAGAATTTGCACCCAGCGATTTGTAATAAATGAGCTCACGTGTCAGGACTTGTGCGTACGCACAAGTGTGTGCGCACGCACACTTTGCTAAATCCTGACTTGTGTGTACGCACAAATTGTGTGCGTACGCACACTTAAGCTTATGTCCACTATAGCAAATTATATATCATTTTGAAGCCCCGGACGTTAGCTTTCCAATGCCGCTAAAACCGCCTCATTTGGACCTCTGTAGCTCAAGTTATTATCAATTTAGTATCGAGAGGTCAGGATTGACAGGTTTACAAATCCTTCATTTCTTGAATTCTTCCACTTTGCATACTTTATTTCCACTTTTTCAAGCGATTCTTGCCTTCAAAATCTTAAATCACTCAAACAAATATATCAAGGTATCGAATGGGAGAAAAGTGAATTAAAATTGGCAATTTTAAGCATAAAAAGCATGTTTTTCATAATTAAGCACAATTAGGAAAGAATTCACAAAAGCATGCTATTTCAATGAATAAATGCAAGAAAAGTTGATGAAATCAACTAAATTAGAACAAATAAATAACATGAAATGTGAATTCATCAGCGTGGCACGCTATGTCTTGGGCGTGGCACGCCAGTTCATTTGGCTAGAGAAGGAAATCTGGGCATCATCAAGGGCGTGGCACGCCAGCTTTGGGCGTGGCACGCCAATTCACACAGCAAGAAGAAGAAGATTTATGGACCATCGAAGGCATGGCGTGCCAGGACTTGGGCTTGGCAGGCCAGTTCTATTGCCCAGAGAAGAAGGTTTGAAGCATCATCAAGGGCGTGGCACGCCAGGTCTTGGGAGTGGCACGCTAGTTCTATTGGCCAAAGAAGAAGACTTGGGCACCATCGAAGGCGTGGCATGCCAGTCTTGGGCATGGGACGCCAGTTTACTTTGCCAGAGAGGAGAGTTTGTTTCACAATTGAAGGCGTGGCACGCCAGGCCAATCTTCCAGAAATGAGTTTTGAAGACCTTAACAAGGGCGTGGCACACCAGTTCATTTGTTCAAAAAAGGCAAAAGGAGGCATCCTCAAGGGTGTGGCACACCAATCTTGGGCGTGGCACACCAGCCCAACCATCACCAAGGGCATGGTATGCCAGCTCAATCCTCACAAGGGGCGTGGCACGCTAGAGCATGGGCGTAGCACGCCAGCTCAACTATCCAGAAAGTAAAGAGGGAGCATCATTGAGGGCGTGGTATGCCAGAGCACCCAAGTGGCACGCCACCTCACACGCCAACATTTAGAGAAGGACTTTAAGCTTAGTTAGTTAGGGTATTTTATAATTTCTAGTTCCTTTTTGTAATTTTACTTTCTATAATAGGAGTAGTATAAATACCCCTTGAAGAGTACTGAAAAGGGGGCTTGGAAATTTTACTTTCACTTAACTTTTACGGCACTTGATTCCATCTCTTGTACTTTCTCTGAGCTATGAGTAGCTAAACTCCCTCTCATTGGGGAGGGAGCTCTATTGTACTTGATGGATTAATGCTAGTTTTAGTTTTTTCTTCTCTTCATCTTTCTTTGATTCACTAGAAGGGATTTCGTTCTTCATACTTAGCATTCAATTATCTTGGAAAAGAGATTGAATGTATTTGGGTTTTATGTGAACCTTGGAAGAGGAATCATAAACCATGCTTGAAACCCCTTCGCACATTGAGTAGATCTGGGTTTTAAGATTAGATAAATGTGACGCTAGATCTACCCACTATTTGGATCTATGAGGATGTGTGGTATAATCAAGGACCAAGTTTATCTCTCTTCATGTGCAATTAGACCAAGGAATTGGATGTTGATCAAGATTTGAGAGATTGAATTATCAAAGAATTGGGATTCAATCAATCATGATTCCAAGAGGTCAATGAGTTGCATGATGGAAGAAGAGATGATCTGAAATTAATCCGGAGAATGCAACATCTCCTAACCTCAATGAAGCTTCCCCATTCTTATCTTCCCTATTCTTTATAGCTTTGTTTAAATTTTGTTCATAAAGTCTAACCCACCCTTTTTACTAAAAGGGTGATCACCTTTACTTTGGATTGTGTGTCTGCCTTGTGTATGCCAGTGGGCAGGAGAGGAGCTGCAACCTCTTACGATTCTGAACCGGAAAGGACATTTCTTAGATTGAAAAGAGAGGCAGTGGCAAGAAGGAAAAGAGTGGTTGGAGAATGAGAAGACTCAGACCAAACCATGGAAGACGAGGCACAGAACCATCATGGAGAGAGTGTTGGTAACCATGCTTAACTTGCTAAAAGGGTGTTAGGATCCTTCATCAATCCTAAACCTGAAAATTGTGGGAGTAGCATTCTTACAGCTACTGTACAAGCCAATAATTTTGAGCTAAAGTCACAGCTGATCACCCTTGTTCAGAACAACTGTCAGTTTGGGGGAGGAGTTCAAGAGGATCCCAACCAACACTTGATGACCTTCTTAAAGATATGCGACACCGTAAAAACAAATGGAGTCCATCCAGACACCTATAGACTTCTTCTATTCCCTTTTTCCTTGAGGGATAAGGCATCTAAGTGGCTGGAGTCATTTCCCAAAGAGAGCCTAACCACCTGGGATGATGTGGTGAATAAGTTTTTGACTAAGTTTTATCCCCCTCAGAGGATCATCAAGTTAAGGACGGAGGTCCAAACCTTTAGGCAGCTGGATGGAGAAACTTTATATAAGGCTTGGGAAAGGTACAAAGAGCTGACAAGGAGATGTTCCCCTGATATGTTTAATGAATGGGTAGAGCTGCATATCTTCTATGAAGGCTTGTCTCAAGAGGCAAAGAAGACCTTAGATCATTCTTCAGAAGGTTTCCTCAATACCAAAAAGACCATTGAAGAGGCCATAGACATCATAGAAACTGTAGCCAATAATGAGTATTTCTATGCATCAGATAGGAACCCGAGGAGGAGAGTGATAGAGCTAAATCAGATGGATGCCCTGGTAGCTCAAAATAAAGTGATCACAACCTAACTGGCAGCTCTCAACAAGCAAATGGAGAAAACTCAGGTCTCAGCAATCAACATTCAAGCACCAGCTCTGGAAGGAACTGGCCCAGAAGAGGAGTATGATTGGGAACAGGCGAACTATGTGGGTAACCAATCCAAGCAGCCTTATGACCCCCATGCTAAAACCTACAATCCAGGTTAAAAGAATCACCCAAATTTTGGGTGGGAAACTAATAAAACCAAACCCAAGATCACAAGCCATACAACTCTAACCAATACAACAACCCCAACCACCAATCAAATAATTATAGATCTTACCACAACTCACATAATGCCCCCTTCCAATCCAATCAACAATCACACATCAACCATCTTTAAAACCCAACCAATCACAATATGTCATCTTCAACTTCACAACCATGTGATGACAGTGACATATTTGTAAGGTTAGAGGCCATACTTGCAAAGATGGTAGAAGACGCAGCAGTAACAAAAACACAAACCGACAGGATGTTGGAGGCTTACCAAGAAGAAGTCAGATCCAATTTAAACAACCAAGGAGCATCAATCACAAAATTGGAAGCACAACTTGGATATCTATCCAAGCAATTACCCATGTCTACAAATGTATTTCTCAGTGATACCATGACCAATCCAAGGGGGAATGCAAAGCCATCACATTAAGAAATGGGAAGGTGGTGAAGGAGGCATCTTCAAGCCACAAATTACAAGAAGAAGAGGCTGATAAGAACTCAGAATTTAAAGAGGAAGAAGAGATACATACACCTACCCTACCAAAGGAGGTCTTGAAGCCCTATGTGCCAAAAGCACCATACCCACAAAGGCTAAGAAAAGATGGAAAGGACAGCTAATTCTCCAAGTTCTTGGAGATATTCAAAAAGTTCCAAATCAATATACCATTTGCAGAATCATTAGAGCAGATGCCACTCTATGCTAAATTTCTAAAGGAGCTCATGACTAAGAAAAGGAACTGGAGAGAAAAGAAAACTATAGTGCTCACAGAGGAATGCAATGCTATTATACAGAAGAAGCTTCTCCAAAAGATGAAAGATCCTAGAAGCTTTCAAATCCCATGCATCATAGGAGACATTAGCATTGAGAAAGCATTGTGTGATCTGGGAGCTAGCATCAACCTTATGTCCTTGTCCATAATAAAGAGAATGAGGATTGAAGAGGTCAAACCAACAAGAATGGCACTTCAATTAGCAGATAGAACATTTAAGTTCCCCCATGGAGTAGTGGAAGACTTGTTAGTCAAGGTGGGTGACTTCATCTTCCCATCAGATTTTGTAGTACTCGACATAGAAGAAGAAGCCAATACATCAATCATACTAGGGAGATCATTTTTGGTAACAGCTAGAGCCAAAATTGATGTACAAAAAAGAGAATTAGTCCTCAGGCTTCATGAGAAAAAGATGGTATTCAATATGTTCACTACTATGAGCTACCCAAAAGAGTCTATTGGAGAGTGTATGATGGTGGATACAATGGAATCACTGGTCCAAGGAGTTCTAGAAGAAGACAAGTTTGAAGATGCAATGGAAGAAGAGCAACAAACATGTAATGAATCACCACAAGAAAGCATGGACAGCCCAATCATGTTAGACAAGGCAAAAAAGGAGAAAGTAGAAGCACCCAAGCTGGAATTAAAAACATTGCCTCCCACTCTCAAGTATGCTTACTTGGAAAGTGATAAACCACTATTTTATGGTTTATCTTGTGCTCAATTGAGTGGATTTTATCAATCTTTCATACATTTATTCATATGATTTGCATGAGTTTACATTTTCCTTCCTGATTTTGTGCTATGATTGAAAACATGCTTCTTTGGTCTTAATTTTGATATGTTTAATCTTCTCTTATTACCATTCGATGCCCTGATATGTGTGTTAAGTGTTTCAGAGATTACAGGGCAGGAATGGCTTAGAGGATGGAAAGGAAGCATGCAAAAGTGGAAGGAATACAAGAAGTTGAAGGAACTGCAAAGCTGTCAGCTGACCCTCTCATACTAAAACGACCATAACTTGAGCTACAGAGGTCCAAATGACGCGGTTCTAGTTGTGTTAGAAAGCTAACATCCGGGGCTTCACAACGATATATAATTTACTATAGCTGCCTGACGTGGCAGAAATTGGCGAGTTAAGAAATTATTATAAGAGATACGTTGCAAGTACAGTTCTTAACCAACCGAAAATGCGTTTATCAATTTAGAAGGGTTGTCACAAAATTAGAATTAAAATACTGGGAGTATGAGTTCCAGGTCATCTCCCAACGAGTTGCAAAAAGATGTGCTATTTTATTAATCAGATGTTTTCAAAAATGGTTTGAGTTGATAAACAGGAAATTAAATTAGAGAATTTATGTAATTTTAAATAAAAACCTTGACCGGGAGTAGATTAGTTGGAAGCCCTATTCTTGTTGGAGTACTCTCAAGATTAATTGATGATTGAAGGTTGTTCTGCTTAGTTATCCCTTACCAGGTAGAGGAAAGTCAAGCAAGTTGGAAAGCTATTTCTATTCACAAGTTCCAATCCTCTCCCTTGGAAAGGATTAGTGTCAGTGACTAGAGGACAATCCAACAATAAACCCAATTATAATTTTTCTCTTGAGCATTCCAACTCAAGGTCCTCCTTTCAATCAACTCCCAATCAAGTTATGGAACTACTCACTCATTGTGAATGTAAACTTCACAAAATAATAAAGAGAAATAAAGAAAGACATGATAGATAATAATCAAAAAGATCAATTAAAAATAAAAATATTTTTTGTATTAATAAATTCTAAAAATAATCCAATAGTAATTCTGAATAAATTAAGGACATGGAAGAGTAAGAGACAAGTAAGGAAACAAACTAGAGTAATGAAGTCTTGGTGGAGGTAATAACTCTTCTCAATATCCCAATCCAAAAAGCAATAAAAACGAAATCCTAAGAACTATCAATGTGTAGAGAGAAAACCTAGAGGAGAGGTAAAATCAGATCTGAAAACTAAAATTATTGCTGAATGAATGTTGTTCTCTAGTCTCTGCATGTTTCTTAGCTCTAATCTGCTTTTCTGGGCTGAAAACTGGGTCAAAACAGGGCCCAAAATCGCCCTCAGCGAATTCTGCAGATTCTGCAGATCGCGCACGTCACGCGATCGCGTCATCCAGGTGTTCGTCATCCAGCATTTTGCCTTGCCACGCGTGCCCGTCATCCACGCCTTCGCGTCACTTGTGCAGTTTCTAATCCGCGCGGTCGCGTGAGCCATGCGTCCACGTCACTGCAATTTCCTCTATGTCGCGCGGTCACGTGAGCCATGCGTCCGCGTCACTTCTCACTGGTCATCTCCTTAATTTCTTGTGTTCCTTCCATTTTTGCAAGCTTCCTTTCTAATCTCCAAGTCATTTATGCCCTATAAAGCCTGAAACACTTAACACACAGATCACGGCATTGAATGGAATAAAGGAGAATTAAAATACAAAATTAAAAGTCTCTAGGAAGCAAGTTTTTACCCATGAAGTATTTTTAGGAAGGAATTATAAATGCATGCTAATCATATGAATAAGTAGGTAAAGATTTGATAAAACCGCACAATTAAGCACAATATAAACCATAAAATAATGGTTTATCAATCTCCCCACACTTAGATATTAGCATGTCCTCATGCTTAGTTGAAGGAGATAAAATAAATGAGTAGGAACATGTAAAACTCATGCAATGCAATGCAACCTATATATGTGAATGCAACTATATTATTTTTTTGTTTTTTTTTTCCACTTGGTCAAAAGTAAATAAGCTCTTCAAGACAGTCACAAATCAAATTCCACTAATTCAATTCTTATACAGTAAGAACAGATAAAAATGCAAGAAGGTAGCTCATGAAAGCAGGGAACATAGAATTTAAGCATTGAACCCTCACTGATGATGTATGTATACTCTAATCTCTCTAGTGTATAGGGTAATCACTCTATCCTTCTCTAATCATGCTTTCTAGTTTTTGTTTTTCACCTAACTAATAAACAACATTTAATATACCAATGCAAACATCATGAGGTCTTTTCAAGGTTGTAATGGGGCCAAGGTAAGGGTACGGGCATATATATGGCTAAGTGAGCTTATAAATTGAATCTTTAATTAACCCAAGCTTTCACCTAACACACATACATAAATTCTATATAACTTAAATTTCATACCTAGCTACCCAAAATTTCTCTTTCACATTCTATACTCATGTATCAATTTTTATTTTAAGGTTATCATATATGCATTGATCCTTGAATTTTTAACTTAGCATTGGGGTAATTTTGTCCCCTTATTTATTTATTGACTATTTTTGAATTTTTTTAAACATAAACATAAAAAATAAACATAGCTTATCAATGCACATAGATTTTTAATTCTTATAGTTTCACATAAGTAGGTACCCAAATTCTCATTATATCATCATGACACATTCCCTCATTATCTTTTGTTTCCACAATTTTCCATACTTAATTAACACACACAATTCTATCTCAAGCCAACCAGATTCAATTGGGATATATAATTGTTTTTCCGCTTAAGGCTAGTAATGTGGTAAAATGCAGAACAAATGGGATTTAAAGGCTCAAAGTGGCTAACAAAGGTAATTGAAAGGGTAGGCTTAATTTGGATAAGTGAGCTAAACAAATAATGGCCTCAATCATATGCAGGCATATAAATATATTAAACATTGGACATATAGGATGAAACAAAATATAGATTACAATCATAGAGAAGTAAACACACAAGAATAAAATAATTATGGTTAAATAATATAACCATGTATTTAGGCTCAAAGTCTCGGTTGTGTGTTCTTTAGCTCAAAAACCATGTTCCAAATATAACTTCAAGCAAATTTAACAAAAACGTTTTGATTAAAATTAGTGAAATTTTGTTCTAAAAATAAGGTCTTAGAAGAAACTTATTACCTTTTCAATCAAGTAGGACATGCATGCAACTAACCTATTACTATGCAATTTATCTTATTCTACAAAAGAAAAACTAACTAAATATTATATTTTATTGGTGTTAAGGAAGAGAAATTACCTCCGGAAGTCAGGTACTGACCGACCTCCTCACACTTAAGGCTTTGCACCATCCTCGGTGCCATCTGTCAGGAACAAAGGTGGGCTGGTAGCAGTATCTCCACAGTCAGGACCATCATGGCTCCCTGTGCTGGTAAAGGAAGTGGAGTCCGGGGTGTCTGAGTCTTTGAATTTTTCCATAATCAGCTCCTTGAGGTATGTGAATTGGCGCTTGTTACGGCGCTCTCTAAGCTTTGCTTTCTGTTCCTGCCGATCCAACATTTCAAGAATCTGATGGAGCAGTTGGTTTGTTGTAGGTGCTTGTGGTGTTGAAGGAGGAATGTTCTCAGCTGGTTCAGTAGGCTGGCTTGTAGTGGCTGCTGGAGGTCTGATATATTTCCCGTTAGGGACGTATTGATCATCCCATGGAAGCATGGCTTTGGTGTCACCCGCTCTGTAGGCGACTCCGGCTGCGGAGACAAGATCTGAAATTAGGACGGGAAAAGATAAGTTGCCCGCAATCTGTACGTGTCCCATGGCATTCTGGATGTGTCTTGGTAAGTTTAGAGGCTGGTCTGTAAGGATGCACCATAGTAAAACAGCCATGTCTGCAGTGAAGGAGGACTCGTGGGTGCTCGGGAAGACATAATGGGACATGATCTGTGCCCATACTCGAGACTCCAAGGTAAGTGCAGAAGCCAATATTCCCTTAGGACAGGAATGATGGTATCCGTAGATCCATCTGCTGCCAGGTTGTGCGATAACTCTGAGAATGGCGTCCTAGTCAAATTGGTATGTCTGGCGCTTGAGTGAGGCTTCTTGAAATGCGTCCAGTCCTTCTGGACCAGGAGGAAGATCTAAAGCTCGTTGAATGGCCTCTTCTGTAATGGGGACTTGCTTCTGACGGACATAGACAGACTGCAGGGTTGGCAGGTGAAAATTGGAGTAGAACTCAATTACCCAAGAAAGATTAACCTGCCTTTGCTATCTCTGTAGGAAACCCCATTGTCTTCGTTCAATTTGCGGCTCAACAAAGGTAGCAATATTGGGCGGGAGGATAAGAAGGTATTCGTTGTTGTAACTCCGTTCTGCCAGGATGGGGAACATCTGCTCACAGTAGCGATTGGGAAATCGTGCAGTGTCCTTTGCTGGGAAGGCTTTCTCTTTTTCATCAACCTTTATAATCCTCTTAATTCTTTTTGTTGAGGGCTTTACTACAGTTGAAGAAGGCTCTACCACTAATGCTATTTTTGTTCCTCTCTTTGCTGGTGGTTTGAAAGTAGCTTTCTCTTTTCCTTTCTTGGTGGCCATCCTGAAAAGGGAAAAAAAAGTAACTTTGAATTCAAAGGGATAGAGTAAGGAAGAGGATGGTATAGGTGATAATCAATGCACAGGAAAGAAGGATGTCGTTAACACATGGTCATGACTACATGTGAAAAGTTCATCAAAGAAAATAAAGTAAGTGCATTTTTTTGGTAATTAGATGCAAGATGTTTATTGGTATGCTGGCAAAGGCATGAGTAGCATAGATCAAGCATTAATTACTTAAAATTGTTATCACTCGTAACAAACTGGTCATCACGTTTGTATTGACAATTATCTTCAATGAATAAAATATGAAAGGGGTTTTGTGAAAAGCAGGCATTAGAATAGTAGAATGAAATAATCTAGAAAAATGCATAATGTCATATGGGCTTTCTCACAAACACATAGCATGCATGATGAATAAGCGATTGAAATTATTAAATTACACATGCAAGCAACCCTTAAAAATTAATATATAATTGCCAAACAATTTCGCAATAATTCACAAGCATATAATAAGAAACAATGACCCAAATAAATTGCTAACACCAATTAAAAGAAAAAGAAAACATGGATAATGAAAGTAAAAAGAAAAGAAAAGAAGAAAACATAAAAATAAGAAGGACGATAGAAAAGTAAGGAAGGAAGAAGAAAAGAAAAACCTTGATAATGGTAGTGAGAGGGAGAAAAAGTAGAGAGTGAGAAAGAAGGAAGAAGGAAGAAGGAAGAAATAAGGAGGGAAAAGAAAAAGTAGGATTTTGGGGAAGAGAAAGATAAGATATTTTGGCAAAATAGGTTAAGCTGTGCGGCGCAAGCAACGCGGACGCGTGGGGTACGCGTTCGCGCGGATGGCGCTTAGAGAAGTCGACGTGGTCGCGTCGGTCACGCGGACGCGTGACTCATTTTGTGCTACTGGCGCGAGGGCAGCCTCGCGCTCGCACAACTTTCTGTTCAAAAACCTTGTTTTGCCAAATTTTTGGGTGACGCGGTCGCGTGGTTGACGCGATCGCGTGGGTGGCCAATATTAGGGGATGACGCAGACGCATGGGGCACGCATTCACGTGGTAGGGACTGTGCGTCCAGCGCCAGTCCAGCACCACTCTAGCACAACTTTCGGCCATGCACCTTTTTTACGTCGATTTTCAGGTCACGCGTCCGCGTGGGCGACGCGGATGCGTGGGAGGCAATTCTCCCACATGACGTGGACGCGTCGGCGACGCTGTCACGTGGGGTGATTAGTGCCAAAAGCACGCCTCCAGCCACACTCTTGCGTGACTTTCTGTTCGATTTCTTATTCTTTCTGAGCCACCTGCGATGCGGACACGTCGGTGATGCGGTCGTGTCGCGTACGAATTTTTTTTTATGCAATATGCAAATACAGATGCAAGCTATAGGCACTGGTACTGAGAAGAGTTATTGCTAAAGGAAACTAAAAAATAAAAAGAAAGGAACGATCATACCATGGTGGGTTGTCTCCCACCTAGCACTTTGCTTTAACGTCCGTAAGTTGGACGCTCCACTAGCTCAGTTTTCGGCTATGGGTGGATTGTCCAAGAGGAAGATCTCAAGCTCCTTGTTTTTCTTCATCTTCTCACCATGATATAGCTTTAAACTATGTCCATTAACTTTGATGAATTCAGAGCTTGAAGGATGACTTAGGTGAAAAACTCCGTACGGCTCTGCCTTCTCTACTCTATATGGACCTTCCCATCTTGATCTCAACTTTCCTGGCATGAGCCTCAGTCTAGATTTGTAAAGGAGGACTGATGAGCGGATAATTTATACGCTTTTTGACATTGTTTTTAGTATGTTTTTAGTAGGATCTAGTTACTTTTAGGGATGTTTTCATTAGTTTTTATGTTAAATTCACATTTCTGGACTTTACTATGAGTTTGTGTGTTTTTCTGTGATTTCAGGTATTTTCTGGCTGAAATTGAGGGACTTGAGCAAAAATCAGATTCAGAGGTTGAAGAAGGACTGCTGATGCTGTTGGATTCTGACCTCCCTGCACTCAAAGTGGATTTTCTGGACCTACAAAACTCCAAATGGCGCGCTTCCAATTGCGTTGGAAATTAGACATCCAGGGCTTTCCAGCAATGTTTAATAGTCCATATTTTGGCCAAGAATAGATGACGTAAACTGGCGTTCAACGCCAGCTTTCTACCCAAATCTGGCGTCCAGCGCCAGAAAAGGAGCCAAAACCAGAGTTGAACGCCCAAACTGGCACAAAAGCTAGCGTTCAACTCCAAGAAAGACCTCTACACGTGCAACACTCAAAGCCCAGCCCAAGCACACACCAAGTGGGCCCCGGAAGTGGATTTATGCATCAATTACTTACTTCTGTAAACCCTAGTAGCTAGTTTATTATAAATAGGACCTCTTACTATTGTATTAGACATCTTTTGATCAGTTAGATCTTTGAACGCATTGTTCTCAGACCATGGGGGCTGGCCACACGGCCATGCCTGGACCATTCACTTATGTATTTTTCACGGTAGAGTTTCTACACTCCATAGATTAAGGTGTGGAGCTCTGCTGTTCCTCAAAGATTAATGCAAAGTACTACTATTTTCTATTCAATTCATCTTATTTCGCTTCTAAGATATCCATTCGCACCCAAGAACGTGATGAAGGTGATGATTATGTGTGACGCTCATCATCCTTCTCCCTTATGAACGCGTGCCTAACAAACACTTCTGTTCTACATGAAATAAGCTAGAATGAATATCTCTTAGATCTCTTAATCGGAATCTTCGTGGCGTAAGCTAGAATGATGGCGGCATTCAAGAGAATCCGGAAAGTCTAAACCTTGTATGTGGTATTCCGAGTAGGATTCAATGATTGAATGACTATGACGAGCTTCAAACTCGCGAGTGCTGGGCGTTAGTGACAGACGCAAAAGGAGGGTGAATCCTATTCCAGCATGATCGGGAACCGACAGATGATTAGCCGTGCTGTGACAGAGCATGTGAGCATATTTTTCACTGAGAGGAGGGGATGTAGCCACTGACAACGGTGATGCCCTTGCATAAAGCCAGCCATGGAAAGGAGTAAGACTGATTGGATGAAGATAGCAGGAAAGCAGAGGTTCAGAGGAACGAAGGCATCTCCATTCGCTTATCTGAAATTCTCACCAATGAATTACATAAGTATTTCTATCCCTATTTTATTATATTAAATTCGAAAACACCCTTATCAATTTATATCTGCCAAACTGAGATTTGCAAGGTGACCATAGCTTGCTTCATACCGACAATCTCCGTGGGATTCGACCCTTACTCACGTAAGGTATTACTTGGACGACCCAGTGCACTTGCTGGTTAGTTGTATCGAAGTTGTGAACCATGGTATTGGCACCATGTTCTTGGCATCATTGCCAGGGAAAGAAAGAGCCATGAATTTTACATAATTAAAGTGTAATCACGATTACGCGTACCAAGTTGCTCACGTTGCCAGGGATTGTTCGAGCCTGGACATCACAATTTCGTGCACCAAGTTTTTGGCGCCGTTGCCGGGGATTGTTTGAGTTTGGACAACTGACGGTTCATCTTGTTGCTCAGATTAGGTAATTTTCTTTTTATTTTCTTTTCAAAAATTTTTCAAAAATCTTTCAAAAAATTTTTCTTTTGTTTTCGAAAAAAAATAATATAAAAATGTTTTCAAAAAAAAATTTTATTCAAAACTTTTAAGAATGAATTCTAGTGTTTCATGAAGCATGTTGAAGCCTGGCTGGCTGTAAAGCCATGTCTAATTCCTTTGGGAATGAGTATGTCAGGCGTGTCATGTCTGAATTACATGCTGTAGCTTGGCTGGCCATTGGCCATGTCTAGTGTTTTGGACTGGAGCTTTCTTTGAAAGCTTGGCTGGCTAGTGAGCCATGTCTAATTCTTGGACTGAAGCTTTAGACTAAGAATGCAAGATTCCTGGAATTCATATTAAAAATTTTGGAATCCTTATTTTTTTATTTTTCATATAATTTTCGAAAAAAAATCCAAAAAAAATTTAGAAAATCATAAAAATCAAAAATATTTTTCTATTTCTTGTTTGAGTCTTGAGTCATGTTATAAGTTTGGTGTCAATTGCATGTGCATCTTGCATTTTTCGAATTTTCATGCATTCATAGTGTTCTTCATGATCTTCAAGTTGTTCTTGGTAAGTCTTCTTGTTTGATCTTGATGATTTTTTGTTTTGTGTCTTTTCTTGTTTTTCATATGCATTCTTGAATTCTTAGTGTCTAAGCATTAAAGAATTCTAAGTTTGGTGTCTTGCATGTTTTCTTTGCATTAAAAATTTTTCAAAATTGTGTTCTTGATGTTCATCATGATCTTCATAGTGTTCTTGGTGTTCATCTTGACATTTATAGCATTCTTGCATGCATTCATTGTTTTGATCTAAAAATTTCATGCATTGCATCTTTTTAGTGTTTTTCTCTCTCATCATAAAAATTCAAAAAAATAAAAAAAAATATCTTTCCCTTTTTCTCTCATCAAATTCGAAAATTTGGATTGACTTTTTCAAAAATTTTTAAAATCAAATTGTTCCTCATGAGTCAAATCAAATTTTCAATTTGAAAATCTTATCTTTTTCAAAATCTTTTTCAAAAATCAAATCTTTTTCAAAATTCTTAGTTATTTTCGAAATTTTCAAAAATATTTTTCAAAAAATCTTTTTCTTAATTTTATATCAAATTTTCGAAAATAACATAATCAATTAATGTTTTTATTCAAAAATTTGAAGTTTGTTACTTACTTGTTAAAAAAGATTCAAACTTTAAGTTCTAGAATCATATCTTGTGATTTCTTATGAATCAAGTCATTAATTGTGATTTTAAAAATCAAATCTTTTTCAAAACTAATTTCTATCATATCTTTCCTAAAATATCTTCTTATCTTATCTTTTTCAAAAATATGATTTCAAAAATATCTTTTCTAACCTCCTAACTTCTTATCTTTTCAAAATTTGTTTCAACTAACTAACTAACTTTTTGTTTGTTTCTTATCTTTTTTCAAAACCACCTAACTAACTCTCTCTCTCTCATTTTCGAAAATATCTTCCCCCTTTTTCAAAATTTCTTTTTAATTTATTAATTATTTTAATTTTTAAATCTTAATTTTCGAAAATTACTAACATTTTTCAAAAACTATTTTCAAAAATCACTAACTCCTTTTCAAAAATAATTTTCGAAAATTCCCTCCTTCTCTCTCATCTTATTTTATTTATTTATTTATTCATCTACTAACATCTCTTCCTCACATCATCACCAAATTCGAACCCCTCTTCTATCTGTGTTCGAATTTCTTCTTCTTTTCTTCTACTAACAATAAGGAACCTCTTTACTGTGACATAGAGGATTCCTCTTCTTTTCTTTTTCTCTCCTCTTTCTTATGAGCAGGGACAGAGAAAAAGGCATTCTTGTTGAAGCTGATCCAGAACCTGAAAGGACTCTGAAGAGAAAATTAAGAGAAGCTAAATTACAACAATCCAGAGACAACTTGATTGAAAATTTCGAACAAGTAAAGGAGATGGCAGCCGAACCCAACAACAATGCAAAGAGAATGCTTGGTGACTTTACTGCACCAAATTCCAATTTATATGGAAGAAGCATCTCCATTCCTGCCATTGGAGCAAACAACTTTGAGCTGAAACCTCAATTAGTTTCTCTAATGCAGCAGAACTGCAAGTTTCATGGACTTCCATCTGAAGATCCTTTTCAGTTCTTAACTGAATTCTTGCAGATATGTGATACTGTTAAGACTAATGGAGTAAATCCTGAAGTCTACAGGCTCATGCTTTTCCCTTTTGCTGTAAGAGACAGAGCTAGATTATGGTTGGATTCTCAACCCAAAGACAGCCTGAACTCTTGGGATAAGCTGGTCACGGCTTTCTTAGCCAAGTACTTTCCTCCTCAAAAGCTGAGCAAGCTTAGAGCTGATGTTCAAACCTTCAGACAGAAAGAAGGTGAATCCCTCTATGAAGCTTGGGAAAGATACAAACAGTTGACCAAAAAGTGTCCTTCTGACATGCTTTCAGAATGGACCATCCTGGATATATTCTATGATGGTTTATCTGAGCTATCAAAAATGTCACTGGACACTTCTGCAGGTGGATCCATTCACCTAAAGAAAACGCCTGCAGAAGCTCAAGAACTCATTGACATGGTTGCTAATAACCAGTTCATGTACACTTCTGAAAGGAATCCTGTGAATAATGGGACGCCTATGAAGAAGGGAGTTCTTGAAGTTGATACTCTGAATGCCATATTGGCTCAGAATAAAATATTGACTCAGCAAGTCAATATGATCTCTCAGAGTCTGCATGGAATGCAAGCTGCATCCAACAGTACTCAAGAGGCTTCTTATGAAGAAGAAGCTTATGATCCTGAGAACCCTGCAATAGCAGAGGTGAATTACTTAGGTGAACCTTATGGAAACACCTATAACTCATCATGGAGAAATCATCCAAATTTCTCATGGAAGGATCAAAAGCCTCAACAAGGCTTTAATAATGGTGGAAGAAACAGGTTTAACAATAATAAACCTTTTCCATCATCCACTCAGCAACAGACAGAGAACTCTGAACAAAATACTTCTAATCTAACAAACTTAGTCTCTGATCTATCCAAGGCCACTGTGAGTTTCATGAATGAAACAAGGTCTTCCATTAGAAATTTGGAAGCACAAGTGGACCAGCTGAGTAAAAAGATCACTGAAATCCCTCCCAGTACTCTCCCAAGCAATACAGAAGAGAATCCAAAAGGAGAGTGCAAGGCCATTGACATAAGCAAAATGGCCGAACCCAATGAGGGAGAGGAGGACGTGAATCCCAAGGAGGAAGACCTCCTGGGACGTCCAGTGATCAATAAGGAGCTTCCCTCTGAGGAACCAAAGGAATCTGAGACTCATCTAGAGACCATAGAGATTCCATTGAACCTCCTTATGCCCTTCATGAGCTCTGATGAGTATTCCTCTTCTGAAGAGAATGAGGATGTTACTGAAGAGCAAACTGCCAAGTTTCTTGGTGCAATCATGAAGCTGAATGCCAAATTATTTGGCATTGATACTTGGGAAGTTGAACCTCCCTTGTTCATCAATGAACTAAGTGATCTGGATCAACTGACATTGCCTCAGAAGAGACAGGATCCTGGAAAGTTCATAATACCTTGTACCATAGGCACCATGATCTTTAAGGCTCTGTGTGACCTTGGTTCAGGAATAAACCTCATGCCCCTCTCTGTAATAGAGAAACTGGGAATCTATGGGGTGCAAGCTGCTAAAATCTCATTAGAGATGGCAGACAGTAAACGAAAACAGGCTTATGGACAAGTAGAGGACGTGTTAGTAAAGGTTGAAGGCCTTTACATCCCTGCTGATTTCATAGTCCTGGATACTGGAAAGGAAGAGGATGAATCCATCATCCTAGGAAGACCTTTCCTGGCCACAGCAAGAGCTGTGATTGATGTTGACAGAGGTGAAATAGTCCTTCAATGGAATAAGGACTCCCTTGTGTTTAAAACTCAAGGATCTCCCTCTGCAACCATGGAGAGGAAGCAGAAAAAGCTTCTCTCAAAGCAGAGTCAACCAGAGCCCCCACAGTCAAACTCTAAGTTTGGTGTTGGGAGGCCACAACCAAACTCTAAGTTTGGTGTTGAACTCCCATATCCAAACTCTAAGTTTGGTGTTGGAGAGTCTCAACAATGCTCTGAACATCTGTGAGGCTCCATGAGAGCCCACTGTCAAGCTATTGACATTAAAGAAGCGCTTGTTGTGAGGCAACCCAATGTTTATTTATCTAACTCTATTATTCTTGTTTTTCATGTTTTATTAGGTTCATGATCATGTGGAGTCACAAAATAAATATAAAAATTGAAAACGGAATCAAAAACAGCAGAAGAAAAATCACACCCTGGAGGAGCATCTGTCTGGCGTTCAGCCCCAGAACAGAGCATGGTTCTGGCGCTGAACGCCCAAAATGGGCAGCTTCTGGGCGCTGAACGCCAGAATAGGCATGGTTCTGGCGTTCAACGCCAGAAATGGCACACAAATGGGCGTTGAACGCCCAAAATGGCCACCAACCTGGAGCTGAACGCCCAGAGTTGGGTACAAAGGCATTTTTACATGCCTAATGGGTGCAGGGATGTAAATCCTTGAACACCTCAGGATCTGTGGACCCCACAGGATCCACTCAAGATCTGTGGACCCCACAGGATCCCCACCTACCTCCACTCACTTCTTCTCACCACTCTCTTTCACACAACCCCATAAACACTCTTCCCCATCACCTCTTCACCACTCACATCCATCCACTCTTCCCCATAAACCTACCTCATAAACTCCACCTACCTTCAAAATTCAAAACCACATTCCCACCCAAACCCACCCATATGGCCGAAACCTTTTTCCCCCCTCCCTTCCCTATATAAAGACCTCCATTCTTCATCAAATTCACACAACACATCCCTCTACACTCCTCTTGGCCGAAACCACATCTCCCTCTCCCTCTCCATATTTCTTCTTCTTCTTCTTCTATTCTCTTGTTTATTGCTCGAGGGCGAGCAATATTCTAAGTTTTGTGTGGTAAATGCATAAGCTTTTTGTTTTTCCATTACCATTGATGGCACCTAAGACCGGAGAATCCTCTAGAAAGGGGAAAGGGAAAACAAAAGCTTCCACATCCGAGTCATGGGAGATGGAAAGGTTCATCTCCAAAGCCCATCAAGACCACTTCTATGATGTTGTGGCCAAGAAAAAGGTGATCCCTGAGGTCCCTTTCAAACTCAAAAGAAATGAGTATCCGGAGATCCGACATGAAATTCAAAGAAGAGGTTGGGAAGTTCTAACAAATCCCATCTAACAAGTCGGCATCCTAATAGTTCAAGAGTTCTATGCTAATGCATGGATCACCAAGAACCATGATCAAAGTAAGAACCCGGATCCAAAGAACTATGTTACAATGGTTCGGGGGAAATACTTAGATTTTAGTCCGGAGAATGTGAGGTTGGCATTTAACTTGCCCATGATGCAAGGAGATGAACGCCCCTACACTAGAAGGGTCAACTTTAATCAAAGGTTGGACCAAGTCCTTATGGACATATGCGTGGAAGGAGCTCAATGGAAGATTGACTCCAAAGGCAAACCGGTTCAACTAAGAAGATTGGACCTCAAGCCTATAGCTAGAGGATGGTTGGAGTTCATTCAATGCTCAATCATTCCCACTAGCAACCGGTCTGAAGTTACTATAGACCGGGCCATCATGATCCATAGCATCATGATTGGAGAAGAGGTGGAAGTTCATGAGATTATACCTCAAGAACTCTACAAGGTGTCTGACAAGTCCTCCACTATGGCAAGGTTAGCCTTTCCTCACCTCATTTGCCACCTATGCAATTCAGCTGGAATTGACATAGAGGGAGATATCCTCATTAAAGAGGACAAGCCCATCACTAAGAAAAAGATGGAGCAAGCAAGAGAGCCCAGTCATGGAGCTCAAGAGGCGCAAGAAGCTCATTTCCATGAGATCCCAGAGATGCCTCAAATGCACTTTCCTCCACAAAATTATTGGGAGCAAATCAACACCTCCCTAGGAGAATTGAGTTCCAATATGGGACAACTAAGGGTGGAACATCAAGAGCACTCCATCATGCTTCATGAAATAAGAGAAGATCAAAAAGCAATGAGGGAGGAGCAACAAAGACAAGGAAGAGACATAGAAGAGCTCAAGGACATCATTGGTTCCTCAAGAAGGAAACGCCTATGAATCCAAGGGTGGATTCATTCCTTGTTCTTGCTTTCTCTGTTTTTCGTTTTCTATGTTATGTGCTTATCTATGTTTGTGTCTTCATTACATGATCATTAGTAGTTAGTAACTATGTCTTAAAGTTATGAATGTCCTATGAATCCATCACCTCTCTTAAATGAAAAATGTTTTAATTCAAAAGAACAAGAAGTACATGAGTTTCGAATTTATCCTTGAACTTAGCTTAATTATATTGATGTGGTAACAATGCTTCTTGTTTTCTGAATGTATGCTTGAACAGTGCATATGTCTTTTGAAGTTGTTGTTTAAGAATGTTAAATATGTTGGTTCTTGAAAGAATGATGACTAGGAGACATGTTATTTGATCATCTGAAAAATCATAAAAATGATTCTTGAAGCAAGAAAAAGCAGCAAAGAGCAAAGCTTGTAGAAAAAAAAAATAGGCGAAAAAAATAGAAAGAAAAAGAAAAGGCAAGCAGAAAAAGCCAATAACCCTTAAAACCAAAAGGCAAGGGCAATAAAAAGGATCCCAAGGCTTTGAGCATCAGTGGATAGGAGGGCCTAAAAGGAATAAAATCCTGGTCTAAGCGGCTAAACCAAGCTGTCCCTAACCATGTGCTTGTGGCGTGTAGGTGTCAAGTGAAAACTTGAGACTGAGCGGTTAAAGTCAAGGTCCAAAGAAAAAAAAAAAAAGAGTGTGCTTAAGAACCCTGGACAACTCTAATTGGGGACTTTAGCAAAGCTGAGTCACAATCTGAAAAGGTTCACCCAATTATGTGTCTGTGGCATTTATGTATCCGATGGTAATACTGGAAAACAAAGTGCTTAGGGCCACGGCCAAGACTCATAAAGAAGATGTGTTCAAGAATCATCATACTGAACTAGGAGAGTCAATAACACTATTCGAAATCTGAAGTTCCTATAGATGCCAATCATTCTGAACCTCAATGGATAAAGTGAGATGCCAAAACTATTCAAGAGGCAAAAAGCTATAAGTCCCGCTCATATGATTGAAGCTCTGTTTCATTGATAGTTTGGAATTTATAGTATATTCTCTTCTTTTTATCCTATTTGATTTTCAGTTGCTTGGGGACAAGCAACAATTTAAGTTTGGTGTTGTGATGAGCAGATAATTTATACGCTTTTAACATTGTTTTTAGTATGTTTTTAGTAGGATCTAGTTACTTTTAGGGATGTTTTCATTAGTTTTTATGTTAAATTCACATTTCTGGACTTTACTATGAGTTTGTGTGTTTTTCTGTGATTTCAGGTATTTTCTGGCTGAAATTGAGGGACTTGAGCAAAAATCAGATTCAGAGGTTGAAGAAGGACTGCTGATGCTGTTGGATTCTGACCTCCCTGCACTCAAAGTGGATTTTCTGGAGCTACAGAACTCTAAATGGCGCGCTTCCAACTGCGTTGGAAAGTAGACATCTAGGGCTTTCCAGCAATGTATAATAGTCCATATTTTGGCCAAGAATAGACGACGTAAACTGGCGTTTAACGCCAGCTTTCTACCCAAATCTGGCGACCAGCGCCAGAAAAGGAGCCAAAACCAGAGTTGAACGCCCAAACTGGCACAAAAGCTGGCGTTCAACTCCAAGAAAGACCTCTACACGTGCAACACTCAAAGCCCAGCCCAAGCACACACCAAGTGGGCCCCAGAAGTGGATTTATGCATCAATTACTTACTTCTGTAAACCCTAGTAGCTAGTTTATTATAAATAGGACCTCTTACTATTGTATTAGACATCTTTTGATCAGTTAGATCTTTGAACGCATTGTTTTCAGACCATGGGGGCTGGCCACACGGCCATGCCTGGACCATTCACTTATGTATTTTTAACGGTAGAGTTTCTACACTCCAAAGATTAAGGTGTGGAGCTCTGCTGTTCCTCAAAGATTAATGCAAAGTACTACTGTTTTCTATTCAATTCATCTTATTTCGCTTCTAAGATATCCATTCGCACCCAAGAACATGATGAAGGTGATGATTATGTGTGACGCTCATCATCCTTCTCCCTTATGAACGCGTGCCTGACAAACACTTCTGTTCTACATGAAAAAAGCTAGAATGAATATCTCTTAGATCTCTTAATCGGAATCTTCGTGGCGTAAGCTAGAATGATGGCGGCATTCAAGAGAATCCGGAAAGTCTAAACCTTGTCTGTGGTATTCCAAGTAGGATTCAATGATTGAATGACTGTGACGAGCTTCAAACTCGCGAGTGCTGGGCGTTAGTGACAGACGCAAAAGGAGGGTGAATCCTATTCCAGCATGATCGGGAACCGACAGATGATTAGCCGTGCTGTGACAGAGCATGTGAGCATATTTTTCACTGAGAGGAGGGGATGTAGCCACTGACAACGGTGATGCCCTTGCATAAAGCCAGCCATGGAAAGGAGTAAGACTGATTGGATGAAGATAGCAGGAAAGCAGAGGTTCAGAGGAACGAAGGCATCTCCATTCGCTTATCTGAAATTCTCACCAATGAATTACATAAGTATTTCTATCCCTATTTTATTATATTAAATTCGAAAACACCCTTATCAATTTATATCTGCCAAACTGAGATTTGCAAGGTGACCATAGCTTGCTTCATACCGACAATCTCCGTGGGATTCGACCCTTACTCACGTAAGGTATTACTTGGACGACCCAGTGCACTTGCTGGTTAGTTGTATCGAAGTTGTGAACCATGGTATTGGCACCATGTTCTTGGCGCCATTGCCAGGGAAAGAAAGAGCCATGAATTTTACATAATTAAAGTGTAATCACAATTACGCGTACCAAATTGCTCACGTTGCCAGGGATTGTTCGAGCTTGGACATCACAATTTCGTGCACCAAGGACTAAGTCCCCAGGTTGGAACTTTCTCCTCTTGATGTGCTTATCATGTACAGCCTTCTTCTTTTCCTTGTACAGCCTTGAGTTCTCATAAGCTTCTAGGCGAAGATTTTCTAATTCTTGCAGTTGTAACTTCCTTTTAGCTCCGGCTGTCTCAAATCCCATGTTGCACTCTTTTACTGCCCAAAAGGCTTTGTGCTCTACTTCAACTGGGAGATGACAGGCTTTTCCATAAACTAAGCAGAAGGGACTCATCCCAATGAGTGTCTTGTACGCTGTTCTGTATGCCCAGAGCGCATCTTGTAGCCTCGTGCTCCAGTCTCTTCTATGAGGTTTGACTATGTTCTGTAATATGCACTTTATCTCTCTGTTAGACACATCGGCTTGCCCATTAGTCTGAGGATGGTAGGCTGTTGCTACTTTATGAATTATCCCATGCTTCTTCAGTAATCCTGTTAGTCTCCTGTTACAAAAATGGGTGCCTTGATCGCTCACGATTGCTCGTGGTGATCCAAAGCGACAAATAATATGGTTTTTAACAAAGTAAACAACAGTGTTAGCATCATCAATGCGGGTAGAAATTGCTTCCAACCATTTAGAAACGTAATCCACCGCTAACAATATATAAAAGTAACCATTAGAATTTGGAAATAGACCCATGAAGTCAATGCCCCAAACATCAAAAATTTCACAGAAAAGCATAATTTGTTGAGGCATCTCATCCCTCTTAGATATATTACCAAATTTTTGGCATGGGAAACAAGATTTACAAAATTCAGCAGCGTCTCTAAAAAGAGTGGGCCACCAGAATCCACAGTCTAAGATTTTTCTAGCTGTTCTTTGAGGGCCAAAATGTCCTCCACTCTCAGATGAGTGGCAAGCCTCTAAAATGGACTGAAATTCTGATTGAGCACACACCGTCTAATTACCTGGTCAGCGCCACATCTCCATAAATACGGGTCATTCCATATATAATATTTAGACTCGCTTTTCAGCTTGTCTCTTTGATGCTTAGTAAAGTTTGGAGGAAAAGTGCGGCTAACTAGATAGTTAGCTACAGGTGCATACCAAGGGACTACCTCAGATACTGCTTGCAGGTTATCAAATGGAAAATTATCAGCTATAGGAGTGGAGTCATCCCAGATGTGCTCAAGACGACTCAAGTGGTCCGCCACTAAATTCTGGTTACCACTCATATCCTTTATTTCTAAATCAAATTCTTGTAGTAACAGTATCCAACGTATAAACCTTGGTTTGGATTCCTTTTTAGCTAATAAATACTTTAGAGCTGCGTGGTCCGAGTATACTACTACTTTCATACCAAGTAAATAGGCTCGGAATTTATCCAAAGCAAAAATAATAGCAAGAAGCTCTTTCTCAGTAGTAGTGTAATTAGACTGAGCGGCGTCTAAAGTCTTAGATGCATAAGCAATTATAAAAGGGTCCTTACCTTCACGCTGAGCCAGTACTGCTCCTACTGCATGGTTGGAAGCATCGCATATGATCTCAAATGGCTGGCTCCAGTCAGGTCCTCTCACAATTGGAGCTTGAGTCAGGGCAGTCTTCAGCTTATCAAACGCGTGTTTGCAATCCTCACTAAACTCGAACTCAATATCTTTCTGCAGTAGTCTGGATAAGGGAAGTGCTACCTTACTAAAGTCCTTAATGAATCTCCGGTAAAAACCTGCATGGCCAAGGAACGAACGGACTTCTCTCACAGAGGAGGGGTAAGGTAAACTAGAAATAACATTCACCTTTGCTGGATCTATAGAAATGCCAGTATTAGACACAACATGTCCTAGGACAATACCTTGTTTTACCAAAAAGTGACATTTTTCAAAATTCAATACAAGATTTGTACTGACACATCTATCTAATACTCTAGATAAACTATCCAAGCAAAGATTAAAGGAATCACCATAAACGCTAAAATCATCCATAAAAACCTCCATACAGTCCTCAATAAGATCAAAGAAAAGACTCATCATGCACCTTTGGAAAGTAGCTGGTGCATTGCACAAGCCAAAAGGCATTCTCTTATAAGCATAAGTTCCAAAAGGACATGTGAAAGTGGTCTTTTCCTGATCTTCAGGAGCTATATGAATTTGGAAATAGCCTGTGTAACCATCTAAAAAGCAATAATGTGATTTACCTGACAGGCGATCTAGCATTTGATCAATGAATGGAAAGGGGTAGTGATCCTTACGAGTGGCTTGGTTGAGACGCCTGTAATCAATGCAGACTCTCCAGGTGTTCTGTACTCTGGTTGCTATGAGCTCTCCATGCTCATTCATCACTGTAGTGACTCCAGACTTCTTAAACACCACTTGTACTGGGCTTACCCATTTACTGTCTGAGATGGGGTGGATGATATCTGCCTCCAGCAGTCTGGTCACTTCCTTCTTGACAACCTCTAAGATAGTGGGGTTTAGTCTTCTCTAGGGTTGACGAACAGGCCTTGCTCCCTCTTCTAAAAATATCCTGTGTTCACAAACTTGAGGGTTGATGCCTACTATGTCTGCCAAACTCCACCCAATTGCCTTCTTGTGCCTCCTCAGCACACTAAGTAACTGCTCTTCTTGTTGAGAAGTGAGTTCCCTTGCAATGATAACTGGAAACTTCTGCTTGTCCTCAAGGTAAGCATATTTGAGGTGTGGAGGGAGGGGTTTTAATTCTAACTTCTGCTCATGGCCAGGCTCTGGATTGTCTGGAGTTGGTGACAATGGTAGAGTACTTTTATTGTCCTCAGAAAGTGTCCCCACACTCAGACCTTGTCCTATGTACTTCTCTTCGAACTCCTCCTGGTGAACTTCAGCCACGGTTTCATCTATGATGTCACACTGGAGGATAGAATGATCTTCCGGAGGGTGCTTCATAACTCCATTTAGATTGAAGCTTACTACTCGGCCGTCTATTTCAAAAGAGTATGTTCCTAAAAAAGCATCCAATTTGAACTTCGAGGTCTTCAGGAATGGTCTTCCGAGTAGGATTGATGATGGCTTCTCTGAGTCATTTTAGGGCATCTCTAGGATATAAAAATCAATGGAAAATGTAAGCCCTTTAATGCCCACTAATACATCTTCAGCAACTCCAACCACTGTAATAATGCTTTTATCTGCTAACACAAAACGAGTTGTCGACCTTTTTAAGGGAGGGAGCCTCAAAATATCATATATAGACAAAGGCATTATACTCACACATGCTCCTAAATCACACATGCAGTCAGAAAATACCACACCACCAATAGTACAATTAACCATACATGGACCTGGATCACTACACTTTTCAGGGATACCTCCCATTAAAGCAGATATAAAACTACTTAAAGGAATAGTTTCTAATTCATTAATTTTGTCTTTATGTATACATAAATCTTTTAGAAACTTTGCGTATTTAGGTACCTGCTGAATAACATCAAAAAGGGGAACAGTTACCTCAACCTTTTTGAATATTTCTACCATTTTGGGATCAGGTTCCAACTGCTTCCTGGGCTTTCTTGCAATTTGTGGAAATGGAATAGGAATGGCATTTTCTGCAGTGTCTGCGCCCTTTGGTGCTTCTTCCTGTGATTGAGCTTCTTCTTCTTTATCCATGTCTTGTATGTCCGCTTCCTCCTTAACATCTTCTATTTCCACTACCTCTTCAGCTGAGGCGTGTTCTGGTGAGTTTGGCTCCTCCTGATTCCTCTCTTGCAATGTGGTTCTAGACCTTAGGGTGATGACATTAATACCACCCTTTGGATTGGGTAATGGTTGAGAGGGGATTCTACTGGAGCTCAAAGGCTGGTTATTTGAGTTATTCAGTGATCCAATCTGTGAGACAAGAGCTTGCAAGGTAGAGTTCAGACCATTTAGAGTAGAAGTAAGGTTGTTTTCCATGGCCTACTATCTCCGATCAATAGATTATAGTAACTCATCATTAGAAGATGAATAGGGATAAGTGATCTGAGAGGTCTGCTGTTGGTTTTTCTGTGGTCCTTGGGATTGCCTCAGGTGAGGTGCTTTGTAAGGCTGGTTCTGGTTCTGCTACCTGTTGTTGTTATTATTCCACCTCTGATTTCCCTGATTGTCTCTGCCTCCTCTGTTATAGTTGTCCTTCCAACTCTGATTAGAAGTATCTCTCCAACCTTGGTTGGAATTGTCCTGCCATCCATGGCTGTAACTGCCACCTTGATTGTATCCTTGATTGGGGCGGTCATAGAAGTTATGAGTGGCTGCCACAGTGTTGTCTTCCTACTGAAGCTGCGGACATTTATCAGTATAATGGCTATAATCAGCACAGACCCCGCATACTCTTTGTGGAACTAACTGTTGGATTTGCTGTGGTGGAGAAGGTTGAGCTTGCTGAGCTTATTGTTGATTCAACTGCATCTGCCTCAGTAAGTTGGTCATCTCGCATATACTCTGAGTCAGAGCAGTAGTCTCTTTGTTAGAGGATACCTCTGCAACAGCTTTTGACCGGCTTTGTTTCTGCCTGTGATTCCGAGTAGATTCAGCTAAGTCGATGATCAATTGCCATGCCTCATCAGTGGTGTTGTACTTTTTCATAGACCCATTGCTGGCACTTTCCAATGTGATCTTATCTTGAGGCCTCATGCCCTGTGTGACGTAGCCGAGCAACACTATCTTGTCAATCATATGGTGGGGGCATGCTTCCAAAAGGTTGTTGAAGCGCTCCCAGTATTCGTAGAGAGTCTCGGACTTGTCCTGAACAATCATGGACATGTCTTTCCTCAGTTTATCAGTAACTTCAGCTGGAAAGAATTTTTTCAAAAATTCCCTTCTAAGCGTATCCCAGTCAGAAACAGTTACTGCGAGTTGAGTGTAGTACCACTCTCTCGCCTTTCCCTCAAGAGAGAATGGGAAAGCTTTTAACAAAATAGAAGTTTCATCTGCACCATCACGCTTGACAGTAGAACAGGCTGCTTGGAATTCTCTAAGGTGCTTGATAGGCTCTTGAGCAGGTAAGCCATGAAACTTAGGCATCAAGTTGAGCAGTGCAGTTTTTATTTCAAAATCTGTAGCCACTGTTGGGTGATGCGCTTGAAACGGTTGTATTGTAAAATCGGGGGCTCCAACCTCCTGGATAGTAATTCTCCTAGGTGCTGCCATGTCACTTGCACGTAAATCAACCGAATCAGCAGAAAGGGAGCTTGCTTCTTCCTCAAGTGACGCTTCAGATTTGTCCTCAGAGAGGACTAACCGACGCCGAGCTTGCCTTATTCGTGAGATAATTCTTTCAATCTCAGGATCAAATACTGGCAAGCTTGGATCAGGAAGTGAACACGTCATTTAACAAAAGAAACATGCAGCTCATATAGCAAGATAAAATAAAATGCAAATAAATAAATTCCAATCAATAACTTAGCACTCTATTACAACTCCTCGACAACGGCGCCAAAAATTGACGTGGCAGAAATTGGCGAGTTAAGAAATTATTATAAGAGATACGTTGCAAGTACAGTTCTTAACCAACCGAAAATCCGTTTATCAATTTAGAAGGGTTGTCACAAAATTAGAATTAAAATACTGGGAGTATGAGTCCCAGGTCATCTCCCAACGAGTTGCAAAAAGATGTGCTATTTTATTAATCAGATATTTTCAAAAATGGTTTGAGTTGATAAATAGGAAATTAAATTAGAGAATTTATGTAATTTTAAATAAAAACCTTGACCGGGAGTAGATTAGTTGGAAGCCCTATTCTTGTTGGAGTACTCTCAAGATTAATTGATGATTGAAGGTTGTTCTGCTTAGTTATCCCTTACCAGGTAGAGGAAAGTCAAGCAAGTTGGAAAGCTATTTCTATTCACAAGTTTCAATCCTCTCCCTTGGAAAGGATTAGTGTCAGTGACTAGAGGACAATCCAACAATAAACCCAATTACAATTTTTCTCTTGAGCATTCCAACTCAAGGTCCTCCTTTCAATAAACTCCCAATCAAGTTATGGAACTACTCACTCATTGTGAATGTAAACTTCACAAAATAATAAAGAGAAATAAAGAAAGACATGATAGATAATAATCAAAAAGATCAATTAAAAATAAAAATAGTTTTTGTATTAATAAATTCTAAAAATAATCCAATAGTAATTCTGAATAAATTAAGGACATGGAAGAGTAAGAGACAAGTAAGGAAACAAACTAGAGTAATGAAGTCTTAGTGGAGGTAATAACTCTTCTCAATATCCCAATCCAAAAAGCAATAAAAACGAAATCCTAAGAACTATCAATGTGTAGAGAGAAAACCTAGAGGAGAGGTAAAATCAGATCTGAAAACTAAAATTATTGTTGAATAAATGTTGTTCTCTAGTCTCTGCATGTTTCCTAGCTCTAATCTACTTTTCTGGGCTAAAAACTGGGTCAAAACAGGGCCCAAAATTGCCCCCAGCGAATTCTGCAGATTGCGCACGTCACGCGATCGCGTCATCCAGGCGTTCGTGTCATCCAGCGTTTTGCCTTGCCATGCGTGCGTGTCGTCCATGCCTTCGCGTCACTTGTGCAGTTTCCAATCCGCGCGGTCGCGTGAGCCATGCGTCCACGTCACTGCAATTTCCTCTATGTTGCGCGGTCACGTGAGCCATGCGTTCGCGTCACTTCTCGTTGGTCATCTCCTTAATTTCTTGCGTTCCTTCCATTTTTGCAAGCTTCCTTTCTAATCTCCAAGTCATTTATGCCCTATAAAGCCTGAAACACTTAACACATAGATCACGGCATCGAATGGAATAAAGGAGAATTAAATACAAAATTAAAAGTCTCTAGGAAGCAAGTTTTCACCCATGAAGTATTTTTAGGAAGGAATTATAAATGCATGCTAATCATATGAATAAGTAGGTAAAGATTTGATAAAACCGCACAATTAAGCACAATATAAACCATAAAATAATGGTTTATCACTGCCCCGAAGTTAGGCGACGCAGACGCGTGGATGACGCGCACGCGTCGCATCTGCAAAATTCAACCCACGCAAACGCGTGGACGACGCTTTCGTGTCACTTTCCCGCGACCTGTACGTACCAGAATATGCTGGGGGCGATTTCTGAGCTGTTTTTGACCCAGTTTTTGGCCCAGAAATCACATATTAGAGGTTATAAAGTGGGAGAATGCATCCATTCATTGGGGGGATTCCATTATTCACTTTTCATAATTTAGATGTAATTTTTAGAGAGAGAGGTTCTCTCCTCTCTCTTAGGATTTAGGATTAGGATTCCTCTTAAAGGATTTAGGATTTCTTATTATTTCAACTTACAATTTCTTTTGAGTTCCAGGTTCAATGTTCCTTTAATTTATGTTTCTCTTTTACTTTTATATACTCTAATGCTTTTATTTGTATTTGACTTATGTTGCCCAATTGGTTTATGAACCCTTCATGTTAGGATTTTCTTAATTAATATATTTCAGAATTATGATTGCTTTCCTTTATTTATATAAATAATTTAAATTTTTTCCTTTTGGCTTTGGTTGATTAATTGGTAACTCTTGAGTTGTCAAACTCATCGTGATTGATAATTGATATCTTTGCTGATTGATTTAGATTCCTATAACTCTAGTCTTTTCTCAGGAGTTGACTAGGACTTTAGGTGTTAAATTGATTTATCCACTTGACTTACCTTCATAGTTAGAGGTTGACTTAGTGTAAGCAAAAATATAATTCTCATCATTATCGATAAGGGTAACTAGGATAGGACTTCCAAATTTTCATATCTTGCCAAGAGTTCTATTAGTTATTAATTTATTAATTCCTGCAATTTATTTCCCTTGTTCAAACCTTTTAAAACCCAAAAACACTATTTTTCATAACTAATAACAAGAACACCTCCCTGCAGTTCCTTGAGAAGACAACCCGAGGTTTGAATACTTCGGTTTATTAATTTTATTGGGTTTTGTTACTTGTGACAACCAAACTTTTGTAAGAAAGGAATTCTTGTCGGTCTAGAAGCTATATTTACAACACGAATTTATTTGTGAAAATTCTAGATCACGCGAGAGTTCCGTTCTTTCAGGAAACAATGAAACTTATCCAGTAATCATCAATTTAACCCTGAGTAAGGAACAAGAGGAGGAGCTCATTAAGGTGCTGAAACAACACAAGGATGCCATTGGGTGGACCCTCTCTGACTTGAAGGGAATAAGCCCTTCAATGTGCATGCATAAGATCCTTTTTTAGGAGGATGACAAGCCATCAATCCAGCCACAAAGAAGATTGAACCCATCAATGAAGGAAGTGGTGCAAAAGGAAGTGCTAAAGCTATGGCAAGCAGGGGTAATTTATCCCATCTTAGATATTCCTTGGGTGAGCCCTATTCAAGTAGTTCCCAAGAAGGGGGGATCATAGTTGTGCCAAATGAAAGGAATGAGCTGATACTAACAAGAACAATCACCGGATGACGCATGTGTATAGACTACAGAAAACTTAATGTAGCCACAAGGAAATATCACTTCCCTCTACCCTTCATGGATCAAATGTTAGAAAGGCTTGTTGGGCATGAGTACTATTGCTTCTTGGATGGATATTCAGGTTACAACCAAATTGTAGTGGATCCTCAGGACCAAGAAAAGACATCTTTCACTTACCCTTATGGTGTTTTTGCATACAGACGTATGCCCTTTGGTTTGTGCAATGCACCTGCTACATTCCAAAGATTCATGTTGTCCATTTTTCTGATATGATTGAAAAATTTATTGAGATTTTCATGGATGATTTCTCAGTGTTTGGTGATTCCTTCCCTAATTGCTTATACCATCTTGCCTTCGTGCTCAAGAAATGCCAAGAGACTAACCTGATTTTGAACTGGAAAAAGTGTCATTTTATAGTTATCGAAGGGATAGTCCTTGGCCACAAAATCTCTAAAGAAGGCATAGAGGTAGATAGAGCTAAGGTGGAAGTGATTGAAAAATTACCTCCACCTTGCAATGTCAAAGCAGTTAGGAGCTTTTTGGGACATGCTGGCTTCTATAGAAGGTTCATTAGAGACTTCTCAAAAATTGCTAAACCGTTAAGTAACTTACTTGTCTCTAATGTACCCTTCATATTTAATAGAGAATGCATGAAAGGTTTTGAGGAGCTTAAAAGTAAGCTCTCCTCTGCACCTATTATAGCACTACTAAGCTGGGAATTGCCCTTTGAATTGATGTGTGATGCATCAGATTTTGCCATTAGTACTGTATTAGGACAGAGGAGAGATAAGCTAGTGCATGTCATATATTATACCAGCAAGTTCCTTAATGAAGCCCAAAAGAACTACACCACCACAGAAAAAGAACTCCTTGCTATAGTCTTTGCTTTTCACAAATTCAGGTCTTACCTCATTAGCTCTAAAGTAGTTGTTTTTACTGACCATACAGCACTCAAATACTTGCTAACTAAGCAAGAGTCCAAGCCGAGATTGATCAGATGGATCCTATTACTCCAGGAGTTCAACATTGAAATTAAGGACAGAAGTGGAGCAGAAAATAAGGTGGCAGACCACCTATCAAGGATCCCACATATGGACAACGGAGCTCACAGCCCTGGGGTAAATAAAAGCTTCCCAGGTGAGCAATTGTTGGTGCTTCAAGAGGCTCCATGGTTCGCAGACATAGCCAACTTCAAGGCCATTGGAGAGCTACCTTCCAACATCAACAAGCACTTAAGAAGGAAGCTCATCAATAATGCCAAGCATTTCATATGGGATAAACCATACCTTTTCAAGAGGTGTGCTGATGGAATATTAAGAAGATGCATTTCTTATGAGGAAGGACAAGAGGTCCTTTGGCATTGTAGAGAATTTATCGTTGATCTAGAATTTCAAAATATAAAATTCTATCGTTGAAAGTATAGTCTAGACCAACAATTAATTTCCAAATCAAATGTTAAATTCAAATCAAAACAAATATAAACCGAGAGTCTTTAGCTCCCGAGTCATTTTCCCTAGGAGTTGCAATGAAATGTACAATTATTGGCTATGAAGGAGAGAGCATGGGGGATTGGGAAATGAAACCAAGAGAGCAAGAAATGTAAATAGTAAGAAAGTAAAGGAACATGCAAGGAATGCAAATGGAAACTCTTGGCAAGAAGTGGATAATCTATGCTTCCTATCCTAGTTGTGGACCACAAACATGGCAATTGTGTGGAAGCAATACAAACTAGTCAATCCTCCTTGAGAATTAGTCAAAAGGTGTAATTGATCTCAATCCATAAGTCCTAGTCAACTCACTAATTACTTAGTGAAAGACTAGCGTCAATAGAAACCAAATCAATTAACCATTCTCACACAATGCGAAATGGACATCCACAACTCAATTCCACCAAACATCCAATTTCTCAACCAAGAGTGTGAAAATTAAACATGCAAGAAATTAAACATCAGAGCAAATAAAAGTCAACGCAATAAAAGTCAAAGAAATTAAATCCAAGTAAAGGAAACTTAAAATGCAAGAAACCTCTTGGCAAGTAATTGAAGGCTAAGGCTACCTATCCTAGTCATTGACCACAAACATATGATGATTATGAAGAGTTAATCCTACTTAATCAACCTTACATCGAAGATAAGTCAAATAGGCATAGTTAATTCCAATCCCTAAGTCCCATGTCAACACTAAGGGGTCACATAGAGTCAAGGGAAACCAAATCAACTAACTACTCTAATATATCAAACAAAAATGGACATCAATGACTCAAGGATCACCAAAGTCAACAATTTCAAGCCAAGAGTGAAGAAAAACTAAGTAAAAACTAAGCCAGACATTTTATCAAACACTTGGTGTGCATGAAAATAAAATAATATTAAATTATATTAAAATAAATTCTAAAACTACCAAAGCAAGGAAATGACAATGACAACTCAAGAAAGTAATAAATGACATGGAAATATAAATTTGCATTAATTGGAATTAAAATAACAAAAGTGTTCATAACATGAAAATCAACATAAAAGAGAAAATAACGAAAGAGATGACGATAAATACAAGAAAGCATAGAAACATAAATGAACCTACACTAAAACAAGAATTAAATGCTGAAATTAAAGGAAATTAAACTAAGAAAACCCAAATTCTAAAGAGAGGGGGGAGCTTCTCTCTCTAGAAACTAAGAGAAAACATTATAAAAGCTAAACCTAATTGCCCCCCCTTCATCCTTCTTCAATTTGGCCTTAAATAGCTTCAAAAAATGAGTTAAAATGGGTTTTGGGGGCCTAAAAATCGTTGCCAGTGAATTGCAATTAATGAGGTCACGTGCAGGGACCTGTGCGGACGCACAGATGTGTGCGTCCGCACACATGCTGAATCTTGACTTGTGTGTACGCACACTTAGACTTATGTCCACTATGGCAAATTGCATATCATTTTGAAGCCCTGGACGTTAGCTTTCCAATGCCGCTGAAACCGCCTCATTTGAACCTCTGTAGCTCAAGTTATGACCATTTTAGTACAGAGAGGTCAGTGTTGACAGATTTCCAAATCCTTTATTTCTTGAATTCTTCCCTTTTGCATGCTCTTTTCATCACTTCTTCAACTCATTCTTGCCTTGGAAACCTAAAAATCACTTAACAAATATATCAAGGTACCAAATGGGATTAAAGTGAATAAAATTGACTAAATTAATCACAAAAGAGCATGTTTTTACTTTCACGCACAATTTAGGAAGAAATATCAAAAGCATGCTATTTAGGTGAATAAATGTGGTTTATGTGATGAAATTCACTCAAATCAAACCAAAATATATCGTAAAATATGGATTCATCAATTCTCCTACACTTAACCCAAGCATGTCCTCATGCTAAACCAACCAAAGGAGATGAATGAAGGGGGTAATTATTAATGCAACTACTTACATGCATGTAACTATGCTAAATGCTATCTGTATATATCTACACTATGATTCCTATTGAGTTTGGCAAAAACAAACAAAAGAATCTCAATCAATCCAAAGTAGGAACTTAGGGCCAAGATAAGGAAAATATAGCAATATGATCAATGTCCAAAGATTGATTTGAAATTTTCAAAATTAAGTTTAACAACTTGCAAAAAGATACAAAATAAGCAATAGAAACATAGAATTGAGCAATTGAAACCCTCACCAGATGTGTTTACACTCTAATCGCTCAGTGTGTAGGGTTTAATCACTCAATCCTCCTTTAATCATGTTTCTCAAAGATTTGCAAGCCATCTAACAATCAACTAATACTTGATGAATGAATGCAAATATCATGAGGACTTTTGTGGGTTGTAATGGGGCTTAGGTATTAATATGGTTAAGTGGGCTATTAGATTGGATCTTTGATTAGCTCAAGCATCCCACCTAATCCTATATATCATCCTATATACATAACAAAACAATCCTAGCTACCCATTTATCCCTTTCTCACATTCACTCATGCATGCTTCTTTTCAATTCAACCACATATGCATCTCTTATTTTCATTCTTATTATCTTTTCTTTTCTTTTTCTTTCTTTCTTTCTTTTTTTTTTCTTATTATCAAAAAAAAGAGATGCATATGTTTTAACCAATAGATGCATGAGTAGTTACCCATTTTGCCATATTTTCAATGAACACCCAAAGCTAACTAACTACCAATGTTTTCCACAAATTCCCCCCACACTTGATTAACAAACACACTCAAACCCAAGCTAATCAAAGATACAATCAATGGACATAATGGTTTTTCACTTAGGGTGAATGATGTGCTTATAATGAGAACAAAGGGGAATTAAAGGCTCAAAAAGTGATTTACAACGATAGATACAAGGGTTTGCCATATGGGTTAGTGAGCTATACAAAGATGGCCTCAATCATACTAAATACAGTCCAAAACAACAAATATAAGACATATAAACTAAAGCAAATCTAAGATCACAATCATAAAAGGAGTTTATCACACAAGAACAAAAAATTGTGGCTGAAAATGTGCAACCACACAATTAAAGCTCAAATCTCACTTGGTATTTGTTCAAGCTCTTTTCTATGTTCCATAAAAAGATATTTCAAGCAAGTTCAAAAACAAGTTTCAAATCTAATCAATGGAATGCCCTAAAAAGGGGTTTCTTGAAAATTCTTTGTTGTTTTACCAAAACTTATTTGCTATATGTATGTATGTATGTATGTTGTGATGGATGCAATTTCAAAATCTTTCCTAGTTCTATTCCTAATTTTCAACAAGCAAAAATTAACATGAACAATTAGGACAAAATTGAACTAGGTGTTATACTATTCACGTCATCCAGTCACAATTTCTATCTATAAAATATATACTAAGAAAAAGATGCAAAACGCAATAGATATAAACTATGAATAGTCTAAGACATATATACTAGAAGGAAATGCAATGCAACAGTCAAAAACACTCCAAATATATACAAGAAACCTACTAAAAGAAATAAAAATAAAGTGCAAGGTGTTTGGAAAAAGAAAGTTTACACCCCAAAATGGCAAATCCTCCCCCACACTTAAGCGTTGCACGGCCCTTCGTGCACAAACAAAATCCGGGGAGAATATCTCTCAAGAGCTCTACCTTCAGTTGGCGGATGCGGTGGCTTGGGTTGTGTGGAGATTGCCGAGTCCATGTATGCTCGGCATCTCCCTCCTCAGTATCCTCATCCTCTCCCGACTCCTTGCCTTTATGTCTCATCCTCAAAAAGAAGAGCAAAGTATAGTTAGGACTCATAGGGCAAGTAGCACAAAAAGGTAAAGGAGAGAGTAAATAAGCATCTAATTGAGGAATTTTGCATAGTGGTATGGAATACATACAACGGCCGGCTAACGTGGCATCCACACAATGAAAAAGTAAGCATGAGTTCCTCAACTAAATGGCCTAAGAAGCAAGCAATAAATGAGCATCAATCAAACACAAGCAAACTTAGGAAATTGCAACAAGAGTGAATTGAATTAAGAATATTGGATATTGATATTGTGCAAGTTAAAGCTCAAGATTGATGTAAAATAGTACAATAAATAATAACCAATCCATTAATGAAAAGGAACTACTTATTCATCCTTAGGAAAAATCAAATAATCACATGGTTAAGGTGTTTGTTACAAAAAGTGACAAGTCTTGATAAGAATCAAGTCAAGTCAACTCAAACAAATGCAAAGCATTAACAAGGAATAAGGACCTTGTGATGTGATTATATTGACGCGAAAACCATGATGAACAAGCAATTCAATTCAATTCACTAAATTTCATGTGCACTCATAAAAGTTTCACCTAACATGCAACAAAATATAAATGTGCAAATCTAATTAGGTGATAGTGGTTGAAGGCAAAGTATAAGTGCATTGATGAAATTCAATCAATAAGCAACCCAATCAATATTAAGCAAACACTTGCAACTTATTGAATTAACAAACAACTAAGAAAAACTAGTATAATCACTAAAGTAGAAATAAAATGCAAAGAAAACAAAGTAAATCAAGTAGAGAAGAGGGTAAAAGTAAGAGAAGAGAGGGGTGGAAGAAGAGAAGAAGAGAAGAAGTAGAGAGAAGAGAAGAAAAGAAGTAAAATGTGAGAAAACAGGGGTGTGCGTACGCACAGGTGACGAATGGATTCTTTGCTGGTAAAGAATTCACAATAAATTCCCGTTGCTAGTATAGTTCTAAACCAACAAAGAATCCTTTAGTACAAAAATTTGGTTGTCACAAGTAACAAACCGCTAATAAAATTGATAACCGAAGTATTTAAACCTCGGGTCGTCTCTCAAAGAATTACAGGGAGGTATGCTTATGATTGGTTATGGAAAAGTATACTTTTTGGGGTTTTTGAATAAGGAACAAGAAAAGTAAATTGCAAGAAAATAAATTAATAATTAAAAAACTCTTGGCAAGGTATGAGAATTAGACGTCCTATCCTAGTTATCCTTATCAATTGTGATGAGAATTGTTCATTGCTCCCACTTAGTTAACCCTTACTAAATAAAGGAAAGTCAAGTGGACTAATCAATTTGATTCCTCAAGTCCTAGTCAACTCCTAAGGAAAAACTAGTTTTAGAGGGATCCAAATCAACCAGCAACTGTCAATTATCAATCAACAAGGAGTTTGATAACTCAAGAGTCTCTAATTACTCAACCAAAGCTAAGAATGTAAAAAGCTAAATTAAAATAATAAATATGAAATACCTCAAATTGCATTAAATAAAGAAATCAAATCTAACATGGAGAGTTCATAAAGTCAATTGGAAAGATAAATAAACTAGAATGCTAAGACAATTAAAAGTAGAAGAGAAACTAAATTGAAGGAACATTGAACCTGGAATTTGGGAAGAAATAAACCTAAAACTAAGAGAAATCCTAAAACCTAGAGAGAGGAGAGATCCTCTCTCTCTAGAAACTACAACTAAAACCTAAATTATGAATGAATGTTGTGTGTTGAGTCTCTGCTTGTCCCCTGGCTTTAGTCTGTGTTTCTGGACCGACAACTAGGTCTAAACTCAGCCCAAAATCGCCCCCAGCATTTTCTGTGATTTCTGCACATGGCGCATGTCACGCGTACGCGTCATTCACGCGTACGCGTCGATTGACAAAAATTCTGGTCACGCGTACGCGTCAGTCACGTGTTCGCGTCGCTTGTCTTCTGCGCTAGTCACGCGTACACGTCAGGTACGCGCACGCGTCGTCGTGCAAACTCCAGTTCACGCGTACGCATTAGGTACGCACACATGTCGATTCCCGCTAGTTGTCTCCTTTATTTTTTGTGTTCCTTCCATTTTTGCAAGCTTCCTTTCTATCCTTTAAGCCATTCCTGCCCCCATAAAGCCTGAAAACACTTAACGCACAGATCACAGCATCGAATGGTAAAAAGGAGAATTAAAATATACAATTTAAAGGCTTAGGAAGCAAGTTTTCAACCATAGAACAAAATTCGGAAGGAATTGTAAAATCATGCAAATCATATGAATAAGTGAGTAAAGAGTTGATAAAAACCACTCAAATTAGCTCAAGATAAACCACAAAATATTGGGTTATCAATCTCCCCACACTTAAATATTAGCATGTTCTCATGCTAAGCTCAAGGAGATAGAAAGAATGAATAGAGACAACAAGACTCATGCAATGCAATGTAACCTATACATATGAATGCAACTATGTGATGAAATGTCTATACCTACTTGGTTAAAGAAATGAACAAGTTCTCCAAGACAAATAAAATTCAGATTCCACTAACTCAAATCACACAATAAAAGATAAGTAAACTTGTGAGAAGATAGCTCATGAGAGCTAGGAACATAGAGTCAAGCATTGAACCCTCACTGGAAGTGTATACGCACTCTAATCACTCAAGTGTATAGGGTAATCCACTCTAGTCTCCTCTATTCATGTGTTAAAATTTGTTCTTCATCTAACCAATCAACAAATATTTAGTGCACACATGCAAACATCATGAGGTCTTTTTCAAGGTTGTAATGGGGCTTAGGTAAGGGTGAGGATACATGTATGGCCAAGTGAGCTAAGAATTGAATCCTTGATTAACCTAAGTTCTCACCTAACGCACATACATTCCCTATGCTTCTAAAATCATGCCTAACTACCCATAGTCTCACTTTTTGTTCTTTTCACCTACTCATGTATTTAAATGTTCTTCTATTTTATCTCACATGCATTGATCTTTTTATTGAACTTAACATTGGGGTGCTTTCATTCCCTTAAATTTAGATTTATTTTGAAAGCATTACAACATCAATGCATTTGGTTTTCATAATTTCACACGAGTAGCATTCAAATTCTTAATATTCATCAATTAAGCAATACACATTCTTATTAACCAGAGTTCCCATAGTTTTCCACACTTAATTTGACACACAATCCCTATCTTAAACTAGCCAAAGATTCAATTGGGGTAGTTCATTATTTTTTCGCTTAAGACTAGTGATGTGGTAACATAAAGAACAAAAGGGGATAGAGAAGGCTCAAAGTGGCGAATAAAGGTAATTAGAATGGTAGGCCATTTGGGATAGTGAGCTAATAACAAATGATGGCCTCAATCATACATATGCATGAATACATTAAACAATGGACATATAGAACGGAACAAACCATAGATTGCAATCATAGAGGAGAGAAAACACACAAGAATAAAAATAATGGTTAAATCATGTAACCATACAATTAGGCTTAAAATCTCACTGGGTTGTGTGTTCTAGCTCTAAACCATGTTCCAAGTTACAATCTTCATACAAGTTCAACATAGAATTTTAATTTGAATTAGTGAAATTTTCAAAAATAGGGTCTTGAAAAGAAACTTATTATTTTTCAACCGAGTAGAACATAGATGCAAACACTTATTATTATGCAATCTATCCTATCTAACAAAAGAAAAAAAATAATAACCTATTGGTGTTAAGAAAAAAAATAATTACCTCTGGGAGTCAGGTACTGACCGACCTCCCCACACTTAAAGCTTGGCACCGTCCTCGGTGCCATCAGTCAGGAACAAAGGGGGCCTGATAACAGCATCTCCACAGTCTTCACCTCTTTATGGGGTCTGCAGTCTGGCTAGTAGTGGCTGCTGGGGGTCTGATGTACTTTTCGTTGGGGACATACTGATCATCCCACAGAATCATGGCCTTGGTGCTCACAGTAGCGGTTAGTGAACCGCGTAGTGTCCCTTGCTGAAAAGGCGTTCTCGGTTTTATCGACCTTGATGATCCTCTTGACCCGCCTTGTGGATGGCTTGACTGATGTTGAGGATGGTTCCGCAGCCAGTGCTCTTTTCGTTCTTCTCCTCGCCGGTGGCTTGTTAGAGGCTTTCTCTGTACCTTTCCTGGTGGCCATCCTGAAAAGGGAGAAAAGAAAAGGGCATGAAATCAAATAGTTAGAACCGGAAGGAGGAAAATACAAGTGAAATCAATGCCAAGGTAAAGAAGAATATTGTAAAAACATGGTCGCGACTCCATGTAATTAGGACATCAATGGAAATATAGCATGATATATTAAGGCAATTAGATGCAAGGTGTTTATCAGTATGCCGACAAGGGCATGAGTAGCATAGATCAAGCATTAATAGCTCAATTTGATTATCAAATGTAACAAACTAACAACTACATTTGTGTTGACAATTATATTTAATCAATAAAAGATTGCAAGATTTTTGTGAAAAACAGGCAGTAGTGTAGAAGAATAGCATAATTAAGAATTCACAATGCCATACGGACTTTTTACAAACACTTGGATGCATGTAAAATTTGTTAGAGAAAGTAAGAACTCCAAATATGCATGCAACCCAAAAATTAATATTAATTGTCAAATCACTTCCTAATATATCCACAAGCTCAAGTATAATAATATAAGACCCAAATAAAGCTCCAACACCAACATAAAAATGCATGAAAAAGGAATGAAAAAGAAACCAAAAGGAATTAAGCTAAGATAAAATTGAGAAGAAAGAAAAATAATTAAATACAATAATTAAATGAAGAATAAGAGAGTAAAGGAGAGAGAAGAAAAAAAGAAACCTGATGAGAAAGATGAAAAAGGAAAGAAGAAAGTAATAGAAAGTAAGAAAGAATAAGGAAGAAGAAAGAAAGAAAAAGGAAGAAATAATTAGGATTGAAAAGAATTATGATGGGGGAGGAGATTTGAAATCAGGCTCTAAAGTGGATAAATTGTGCGTCGCATGCGACACGTACGCGTGCATCACGCGTACGCGTAGATCGCGCTATTTTCAGGGGACACGGACGCGTCTAGGACGCGTACACATGATAGTGGTTGGGCGATTGGCGCGAACGCAGCCTCGCGCATGCACAACTCTCTGTTTGATATGCACATGTGCCAAAATTATATACGACGCGTGCGCATCAGAGATGCACACGCGTGGATGGCCTTGGTGGGAAAACGACGCGTACGCGTGATAGGGCTTGTGCTCCCAGTACAGTTCCACCGCCACACCATCATAACTCTCTGGCCATACACCCATTTACACCAATTTTCAAAGTCATGCGTACGCGTGGGGGTCGCGTATGCATGGACTGGTGAAAACGCAAGCGACGCGTGCGCGTGATGGACGCGTACGCGTGGACTTGTTTGTGCGCAAGGCATGCCACCAGCACTACTCCTGCCCAACTCTCTATTAAATTTGTATTTTTCACGCACACAATATATGACGCGTACGCATCAGCAACGTTTGCGCGTCGTGTGCTCCTTGCTATAGTCTTTGCTTTTGACAAATTCAGGTCTTACCTCAATAGCTCTAAAATAGTTGTTTTTACTGACCATACAACACTCAAATACTTGCTAACTAAGCAAGAGTCCAAGCCGAGATTGATCAGATGGATCCTATTACTCCAGGAGTTCAACATTGAAATTAAGGACAGAAGTGGAGCAGAAAATAAGGTGGCAGACCACCTATCAATGATCCTACATATGGACAATGGAGCTCACAGCCCTGGTGTAAATAAAAGCTTTCCAGGTGAGCAATTGTTGGTACTTCAAGAGGCTCCATGGTTCGCAGACATAGACAACTTCAAGGCCATTGGAGAGCTACCTTCCAACATCAACAAGCACTTAAGAAGGAAGCTGATCAATAATGCCAAGCATTTCATATGGGATAAACCATACCTCTTCAAGAGGTGTGCTGATGGAATATTAAGAAGATGCATTTCTTATGAGGAAGGACAAGAGGTCCTTTGGCATTGTGATAAAGAGAATTTATCATGGATCTAAAATTTCAAAATATAAAATTCCATCGTTGAAAGTATAGTCTAGACCAACTATTAATTCCCAAATCAAATGTTAAATTCAAATAAAAAAATATAAACCGAGAGTGTTTAGCTCCCGGGTCATCTTCCTAGGAGTTGCAATGAAATGTACAATTATTGGCTATGAAGGAGAGAGCATGGGAGATTGGGAAATGAAAGCAAGAGAGCAAAAAATGTAAATAGCAAGAAAGTAAAGGAACATGCAAGAAATGCAAATGGCAACTCTTGGCAAGAAGTTGGTAATCTAGGCTTCCTATCCTAGTTTTGGACCACAAATATGGCAATTGTGTGGAAGCAATACAAACTAGTCAATCCTCCTTGAGAATTAGTCAAAAGGTGTAATTGATCTCAATCCATAAGTCCTAGGCAACTCACTAATTACTTAGTGAAAGACTAGCGTCAATGGAAACCAAATCAATTAACCATTCTCACACAATGCGGAATGGACATCCACAACTCAATTCCACCCAAACATCCAATTTCTCAACCAAGAGTGTGAAAATTAAACATGCAAGAAATTAAACATCAAAGCAAATAAAAGTCAACACAATAAAGTCAAAGCAATTAAATGCAAGTAAAGAAAACTTAAAATGCAAGAAACCTCATGGCAAGTAATTGAAGGCTAAGGCTACCTATCCTAGTTATTGACCACAAACATATGATGATTATGAAGAGTTAATCCCACTTAGTCAATCCTACATCGAAGATAAGTCAAATAGGCATAGTTAATTCCAATCCCTAAGTCCTATGTCAACACTAAGGGGTCACATAGAGACAAGGAAAACCAAATCAATTAACTACTCTAATATATCAAACAAGAATGGACATCAATGACTCAAGGATCACCAAAGTCAACAATTTCAAGCCAATAGTGAAGAAAAACTAAGTAAAAACTAAGCCAAGCATTTTATCAAACACTTGGTGTGCATGAAAATAAAATAATATTAAATTACATTAAAATAAATTCTAAAACTACCAAAGCAAGGAAATGACAATGACAACTTAAGAAAGCAATAAATGACATGAAAACATAAATTTGCATTAATTAGAATTAAAATAACAAAAGTGTTCATAATATGAAAATCAACATAAAAGAGAAAATAACAAAAGAGATGAAGAAGATAAAGACAAGAAAGCATAGAAACATAAATGAACCTACACTAAAACAAGAATTAAATGCTGAAATTAAAGGAAATTAAACTAAGAAACCCTAATTCTAGAGAGAGGGGGGAGCTTCTCTCTCTAGAAACTAAGAGAAAACATTATAAAAGCTAAACCTAATTGCTCTCCCCCCCCCCCCCATCCTTTTTCAATTTGGCCTTAAATAGCTTAAAAAAATGAGTTGGAATGGGTTTTGGAGACCCAAAAATCGCTGCCAGTGAGTTGCAATTAATGAGGTCACGTGCAGGGACCTGTGCGGACGCACAGATGTGCGCGTCCGCACACATGTTGAATCCTGACTTGTGCGTACGCACAAGTACCTGTGCGTACGCACACTTAGACTTATGTCCACTATAGCAAATTGATATAATTTTGAAGCCCCAGATGTTAGCTTTCCAATGCCGCTAGAACCGCCTCATTTGGACCTTTGTAGCTCAAGTTATGACCATTTTAGTACAGAGAGGTCAGGGCTGGCAGCTTTCCAAATCCTTTATTTCTTGAATTCTTTCCTTTTGCATGCTCTTTTCCTCACTTCTTCAACTCATTCTTGCCTTGGAAATCTGAAAATCACTTAACAAATACATCAAGATACCAAATGGGATTAAAGTGAATAAAATTGACTAAATTAAGCACAAAAGAGCATGTTTTCACTTTCACGCACAATTTAGGAAGAAATATCAAAAGCATGCTATTTAGGTGAATAAATGTGGGTTTATGTGATGGAATCCACTCAAATCAAACCAAAATATATCGTAAAATATGGATTCATCACATTGCCATGGATCTACCTGTGGAGGGCACTTTAGTGGAGAAAGGACTGCAGCCAAGGTTTTGCAGTGTGGATTTTTCTGGCCTACCATCTTCAAAGATGCAAAGGAGTTTGTGACAAGATGTAATGAGTGTCAAAGAGCTAGCAGCCTACCCAAGAAGAATGAAATGCCACAGAATTTCATCGTGGAATTAGAGCTATTTGATGTATGGGGAATTGACTTTATGGGACTATGTATCCATGTTGGTAGAAGCTATAGCAACATCAACCAATGACAACAAAGTGGTGATCAACTTCTTGAGGAAAAACATATTTAGTAGGTTTGGGGTGCCAAGAGCTCTCATAAGTGATGGGGGAAGTCACCTTTGCAACACGCAACTAGAGACCATCCTCTTCAAATATGGTGTTAAGTATAAAGTAGCCACACCATACAACCCACAAACCAATGGTCAAGCAGAAATTTCAAACAGGGAGCTCAAGAGGATTCTTGAGAAGACTGCTGGGACCTCAAAGAAAGATTGGTCCAAGAAGTTAGATGATGCTTTATGGGCTTATAGAACAGCTTTTAAGACACCAATTGGCATGTCTTCATACCAATTGGTATACGAAAAAGCTTGTCATTTGCCTGTGGAGCTTGAGCATAGAGCATTTTGGGCTCTAAAGATGCTAAACTTTGACAATCAGGCTGCTGGTGAAAGAAGGTTGTTGCAGCTGAATGAATTGGATGAATTCAAAACTCAAACCTATGAAAATGCAAAGATTTATAAAGAGAAGACAAAGAAATGGCATGATCAAAGGCTGGTAAAAAGGGACTTTGCAGAAGAGCAAAGAGTTCTCCTTTATAACTCAAGACTCAAATTCTTCCTAGGGAAACTGAAATCAAGGTGGTCAGGACCTTTCACATTAACTAAGGTTTCACCTTATGGTCATGTGGAACTCATGGATGAAAAAGTACAGAGGACTTTCACTGTCAATGGCCATAGGCTTAAGCACTACTTAGGGGAATCGTTGGAGGAGCACAGGGTGAACTACAACCTCAGCTGAAGTGGAAGAACCATCAGGCTAGTGACGTTAAAGAAGCACTAGTTGGGAGACACCCCAACATCCTTATCCTTTCCTTTTACAGCTTTCTAGTCTTAGTGTTAATTGCTTAAATCTTTAGTTTGGTTAGTTCTTAGTTTATAACTTTTAATGTTAGTTTTTTTTTTTAGCTTGAAGAGTTCTTAGTTTCTCTGGGAATTTAATTGCAAATGCTTCATCATGAGTTAAACAACTTGCTAAGAAGCAAGTTTGGTGTGGCCACTGGTGCACGAATTGTGAATCACACTTTTCACAACTCGTACCACTAACCAGCAAGTGCACTGGGTCGTCCAAGTAATACCTTACGTGAGTAAGGGTCGAATCCCACGGAGATTGTTGGTTTGAAGCAATCTATGGTTATCTTGTAAATCTTAGTCAGGAAGTCAAATATGTTTATCAGTTGAATTGCGAATAACCAAGAGAGCATAAATTAAAGGTTACTTGTTATGCAGTAATGGAGAATATGTTGGAGTTTTGGAGATGCTTTGTCTTCTGAATCTCTGCTTTCCTCTGTCTTCTAATTCACGCACGCACGTCCTCCTATGGCAAGCTGTATGTAGGGGATCACCGTCGTCAATGGCTACATCCCATCCTCTCAGTGAAGAATATGCTCACATGCTCTGTCACAGCACGGCTAATCATCTGTCGGTTCTCGATCATACTGGAATAGGATTCTTCATCCTTTTGCGTCTGTCACTAACGCCCAGCACTCGCGAGTTTGAAGCTCGTCACAGTCATTCGATCATTGAATCCTACTCGGAATACCACAGACAAGGTTTAGACTTTCTGGATTCTCATGAATGCCGCCATCAGTTCTAGCTTATACCACGGAGATTCTGATTAAGGAATCTAAGAGATACTCATTCAATCGGATATAGAACGGAGGTGGTTGTCAGGCACACGTTCATGGTTTGAGGAAGGTGATGAATGTCACGGATCATCACCTTCATCACAGTTAAGCGCGAATGAACATCTTAGATAGGAACAAGCGTGTTTGAATGGAAAACAGAAATACTTGCATTACTTCATCGAGACACAGCAGAGCTCCTCACCCCCAACAATGGAGTTTAGAGACTCATGCTGTCAAAGGGTACAAAGTTCAGATCTAAAATGTCATGAGATCCAAAATAAGTCTCTAAAAGTTGTTTAAATACTAAACTAGTAACCTAGGTTTACAAAAAATGAGTAAACTATGATGGATGATGCAGAGATCCACTTCTGGGGCCCACTTGGTGTGTGCTGGGGCTGAGATTTAAGCAATTCACGTGCAGAGGCCATTTGTGGAGTTGAACGCCAGTTTTTGTGCCAGTTTGGGCGTTCAACTCCAGCTTTTGATCCTTTTCTGGCGCTGGACGCCAGAATTGGGCAGAGAACTGGCATTGAACGCCAGTTTACATCGTCTATCCTTGTGCAAAGTTTGGACTATTATATATTGCTGGAAATCCCTGGATGTCTACTTTCCAACGCAATTAGAAGCATGCCATTTCGAGTTCTGTAGCTCCAGAAAATCCACTTTGAGTGCAGGGAGGTCAGAATCCAACAGCATCAGCAGTCCTTTCTCAGCCTGAATCAGATTTTTGCTCAGCTCCTTCAATTTCAGCCAGAAAAATACCTGAAATTACAGAAAAACACACAACTCATAGTAAAGTCCAGAAATATGAATTTTTCCTAAAAACTAATGAAAATAGACTAAAAACTAACTAGAACATACTCAAAACTATATGAAATTAACCCCAAAAAGCGTATAAAACATCCGCTCATCACAACACCAAACTTAAACTGTTGCTTGTCCTCAAGCAACTAGACAAATAAAATAGAAGACTAATAGGTTGAGAAGCAATAATATCTCAGAGTTTTTGAGTGAAGCTCAGAGTCTAATTAGATGAGCGGGACTAGTAGCTTTTTGCTTCTGAACAGTTTTGGCATCTCACTTTATCCATTGAAGCTCAGAGTGATTGGCATCTATAGGAACTTAGAATTCAGATAGTGTTATTGATTCTCCTATTTAAGTGTGATGATTCTTGAACACAGCTATTTTATGAGTCTTGGCCGTGGCCCTAAGCACTTTGTTTTCCAGTATTACCACCGGATACATAAATGCCACAGACACATAATTGGGTGAACCTTTTCAGATTGTGGCTCAGCTTTGCTAAAGCCCCCAATTAGAGGTGTCCAGGTTTCTTAAGCACACTCTTCTTTTTGCTTTGGACCTTGACTTTAACCGCTCAGTCTCAAGTTCTCACTTGACACCTACACGCCACAAGCACATGGTTAGGGACAGCTTGGTTTAGCCGCTTAGACCAGGATTTTATTCCTTTAGGCCCTCCTATCCACTGATGCTCAAAGCCTTGGGATCCTTTTTATTTGTCCTTGCCTTTTGGTTTTAAGGGTTATTGGCTTTTTGCTCTTGCCTCTTGGTTTTAAGAGCTTTTGGCTTTTTCTGCTTGCTTTTTCTTTTTCTTTCTATTTTTTTTCCCCTATTTTATTATATATATATATTTTTTTTTTCTGCAAGCTTTGTTCTTTGCTGGTTTTTCTTGCTTCAAGAATCAATTTTATGATTTTTTAGATTATCAATAACATGTCTCATGTTCATCATTCTTTCAAGAGCCAACATATTTAACAGTCTTAAACAACAAATTCAAAAGACATATGCACTGTTCAAGCATTCATTCAGAAGACAGAAAGCATTGCCACCACATGTTACTAATTAGAATTTTTCTTATTAAAAACTCGAAATTTTATTGCCTCTTATTCAAAAGATCTACTATTTTATTCATGTTTGCTGATGATGAGAAAAATAGACTATAACTTAATTGGGGATAAAATCAAAATAAACACTAATTACTACTAATGATCATGTAATGAAGACACAAACATAGATAAGCACTTAACATAGAGAAAACAAAAAACAGAGAAAGTAAGAACAAGGAACGAGTCCACCTTAGTGATGATGGCATTTCCTTCTTGAGGAACCAATGATGTTCTTGAGCTCTTTTATTGCCTCTTCCTTGCCTTTGTGGCTTGATTCCTAGTGATTTTTTGGTATTTCTATCCTCAGTTGCTTCCAATAATTATGTGGAGGGAAGTGCATCCCCTGAGGTATCTCAGGGATCTCTTGATTTGCAGCCACATGTTCTACCATATTGGAAGGAAGTGCATCCCCTGAGGTATCTCAGGGATCTCTTGATTTGCAGCCACATGTTCTACCACTGAGCTATAGATCCTTCACATAATTGTTTTACCACACCAAACTTAGAATGTTGCTCGTCCTCGAGCAAAAGAAGAAGGAATAGATGAAGAAGAAGATGTGGAAAAAAAACTAGGATTATGAGGAGGGAAGGTGGGGATCCTGTGGGGTTCACAGATCTTGAAGTGTCAAGGTATTTACATTCCTGCACCAATTTAGGCATGCAAAATGCCCTTGCACACAACTCTGGGCGTTCAGCGCCAGGTTGGTGCCCATTTTGGGCGTTCAACGCCCATTTACTAGCCATTTCTGGCGTTGAACGCCAGAACCATGCTTGTTCGGGGCGTTCAGCACCAGGATGTTGCCCATTTTGGGCGTTCAGCGCCAGAACCATGCTCTGTTCTGGCGTTGAACGCCAGACAGGTGCTTCCTCCAGGGTGTGATTTTTCTTCTGCTGTTTTTGATTCCGTTTTCAATTTTTAATATTTATTTTGTGACTCCACATGATCATGAACCTAATAAAACATGAAAAACCATGAAAATAAATAAAAATTGGGTTGCCTCCCAACAAGCGCTTCTTTAATGTCCTTAGCTGGACCTTGCTGAGCTTTTAATCTAGCTTCAACCTTGAGCATTCTTGCTCAACATTGCCTTCAAGATAGTGCTTGATTCTCTGTCCATTAACAATGAACTTCTTGTCAGAGTCAATATCTTGAAGCTCTACATAACCATATGGTGATACGCTTGTAATCACGTATGGTCCCCTCCACCGGGATTTCAATTTCCCGGGGAATAGCCTGAGTCTAGAGTTGAACAGCAGAACCTTCTGTCCTGGTTCAAAGATTCTAGATGACAGCTTTCTGTCATGCCACTTTTTTTATTTCTCTTTATAAAGCTTGGCATTTTCGAAAGCTGTGAATCTGAACTCCTCTAGCTCATTTAGCTGGAGCAATCTTTTTTCTCCTGCTAATTTGGCATCAAAGTTTAGGAATCTGGTTGCCCAGTAGGCCTTATGTTCCAGTTCCACGGGCAGGTGACATGCCTTTCCATACACCAGTTGGTATGGAGAGGTCCCTATAGGGGTCTTGAATGCTGTTCTGTAAGCCCACAGAGCATCATCCAAGCTCCGTGCCCAATCCTTTCTACGGGTATTTACTGTCCGTTCTAGGATTCTCTTTAATTCTCGGTTAGAGACTTCAGCTTGCCCATTAGTTTGTGGATGATATGGAGTAGCCACCTTGTGGCGAATTCCATACTGAACCATGGCAGAGTAAAGCTGTTTATTGCAGAAGTGAGTGCCCCCATCACTGATTAGTACTCTAGGGACACCAAATCTGCTAAAGATATGTTTCTGGAGGAACTTCAGCACTGTCTTAGTATCATTGGTGGGTGTGGCAATGGCCTCAACCCATTTTGATACATAGTCAACTGCCACCAGAATATAAGTGTTTGAGTATGATGGTGGGAAAGGTCCCATGAAGTCAATCCCCCATACGTCAAACAACTCAATCTCCAAGATTCCTTGTTGAGGCATGGCGTAACCATGAGGCAGATTGCCAGCTCTTTGGCAGCTGTCACAGTTACATACAAACTCTCGGAAATCTTTATAGAGTGTGGGCCAATAGAAGCCACATTGGAGGACCTTGGTGGCTGTTCGCTCACCTCCGAAATGGCCTCCATATTGGGATCCATGGCAGTGCCATAGGATCCTCTGTGCTTCTTCTCTAAGCACACACCTACGGATTATTCTGTCTGCACATCTCTTAAAGAGATAGGGTTCATCCCACAAGTAGTACTTTGCATCAGTAATTAATTTCTTCTTTTGTATCCTGTTGTACTCCTTGGGTATGAACCTTGCAGCTTTATAGTTTGCAATATCGGCAAACCATGGTGTTTCCTGAATGGCAAATAAATGCTCATCCGGAAAAGTCTCAGAGATCTCAAGAGAGGGGAGGGGCGTCCCTTCTACTGGCTCTATCCGGGACAGATGATCAGCAACTTGGTTCTCTGTCCCTTTTCTGTCTCTTATTTCTATATCAAACTCTTGCAGAAGCAACACCCATCTGATGAGCCTGGGTTTTGAATCCTGCTTTGTGAGTAGATATTTAAGAGCAGCATGATCAGTATACACAATCACTTTTGATCCTACTAAGTATGATCTGAACTTGTCAATGGCGTAAACCACTGCAAGTAATTCTTTTTCTGTGGTTGTGTAATTTTTCTGGGCATCATTTAAAATGCGACTAGCATAATAAATGACATGCAGAAGCTTGTCATGCCTCTGTCCAAATACTGCACCAATGGCGTGATCACTGGCATCACACATTAGCTCAAATGGTAACGTCCAGTCTGGTGCAGAAATGACTGGTGCTGTGACCAGCTTAGCTTTCAGCATTTCAAACGCCTGCAGACACTCTGTGTCAAACACAAATGGCGTGTCAGCAGCTAGCAGATTACTTAGAGGTTTTGCGATTTTTGAAAAATCCTTTATAAACCTCCTATAGAATCCTGCATGCCCCAGAAAGCTTCTGATTGCCTTAACATTGGCAGGTGGTGGCAATTTTTCAATTACCTCTATTTTTGCTTGATCTACCTCTATTCCCTTGTTTGAGATTTTATGCCCAAGGACAATCCCCTCAGTCACCATGAAGTGATATTTTTCCCAGTTTAAAACTAGGTTGGTCTCTTGGCATCTTTTCAGAACAAGTTTTAGGTGATCAAGACAGGAGCTGAATGAGTCTCCATATACTGAGAAGTCATCCATGAAGACTTCCAGAAATTTTTCCACCATATCAGAGAAAATAGAGAGCATGCATCTCTGGAAGGTTGCAGACGCATTACATAGCCCAAATGGCATCCTTCTATAAGCAAACACTCCAGATGGACATGTGAATGCTGTTTTCTCTTGATCCTGGGGATCTACTGCAATCTGGTTATAGCCTGAGTAGCCATCCAAAAAGCAGTAATAATCATGACCTGCTAGTCTTTCTAGCATCTGGTCTATGAATGGTAAAGGAAAATGATCCTTTCTGGTGGCTGTATTGAGCCTTCTGTAGTCAATACACATGCGCCACCCTGTAACTGTTCTTGTAGGAACCAGTTCATTTTTTTCATTATGAATCACTGTCATGGCTCCCTTTTTTGGGACGACTTGGACAGGGCTCACCCAGGGGCTATCAGAAATAGGATAAATAATCCCAACCTCTAGTAATTTGGTGACCTCTTTCTGCACCACTTCTTTCATGGCTGGATTTAGCTGCCTCTGTGGTTGAACCACTGGTTTGGTATTATCCTCCAATAAGATTTTGTGCATGCATCTAGCTGGGCTTATGCCCTTAAGGCCACCTATAGACCACCCAAGAGCTGTCTTGTGTGTCCTTAGCACTTGAATAAGTGCCTCCTCTTCCTGTGAATTTAAAGCAGAGCTTATAATCATTGGAAAAGTGTCACCTTCTCCCAGAAACGCATATTTCAAGGATGGTGGTAATGGCTTGAGCTCGGGTTTAGGAGGTTTTTCCTCTTTCAGAAGAAATTTCAGAGGCTCTTTCATGTCCTCTGAATCCTCTAAATCAGGCTGAACATCTTTAAAGATGTTTTCCAACTCTGATTCAAGACTCTCAGCCATGTTGACCTCTTCTACCAAGGAGTCGATAAGATCAACTTTCATGTAGTCTTTTGATGTGTCTGGATGCTGCATGGCTTTGACAGCGTTCAGTTTAAATTCATCATCATTGACTCTCAGGGTTATTTTCCCCGGTTGGACGTCAATGAGGGATCGTCCAGTTGCTAGGAAGGGTCTTCCTAGAATGAGAGTAGCACTCTTGTGCTCCTCCATTTCCAGCACAACAAAGTCAGTGGGAAAGGCGAATGGCCCAACTCTGACAATCATGTCTTCAATCACGCCTGATGGGTATTTAGTGGAACCATCAGCATGTTGGAGACATATCCGGGTTGGTTTAACTTCTTCAGTTAAGCCAAGCTTCCTGATAGTGGATGCAGGTATTAGGTTGATGCTTGCCCCAAGATCGCATAAAGCTGTCTTGGTGCAATTACCTTCTAATATGCATGGTATCAGAAAACTCCCAGGGTCTTTAAGCTTTTCAGGAAAGCTCTTCAGAATGACTGCACTGCATTCTTCAGTGAGGAGAACTCTTTCTGTTTCTCTCCAATCCTTTTTATGACTCAAGATCTCTTTCATGAACTTGGCATAAGAAGGTATTTGCTCAAGTGCTTCTGCAAATGGAATCTTTATTTCAAGAGTCCTGAGATAATCTGCAAAGCGAGCAAATTGCTTATCCTGCTCCTCTTTCCGGAGTTTTTGAGGATAAGGTATCTTGGCTTTATATTCTTCAACCTTAGTTGTTGCAGGTTTATTGCCTACAGAAGTGTTTGAAGAAGCCTTTTTAGAGGGGTTGTTATCAGCATTTGTGTGTGTCTGATCCCTCACTGGCAATTGAGTGCCAGAGTTAGAAGCTGGAGTGAAACTGGACGCCAGCTCCTTGTCTGCTCCTGGCGTCTGAACGCCACAACTGTGCCCATTTTGGGCGTTCAGCGCCAGATCTTGCCCATTTTGGGCGTTCAACGCCAGATTCTTGCCCATTTATGGCGTTGAACGCTAGTCCTGCCTTGTTTCTGGCGTTGAACGCCAGTCCTGAGCATGGTCTGGGCGTTCAGCGCCAGCCTTCCACCAATTTTCTGGCGTTTTAGTTCCAGAATTACTTTTTCCTGGGCTCTTACTGTCCTCAGGTGAATTTTGGGTGGTTTGCTCATTTCTTAGCTTTTGCTACCTTGAGGTGGGGTATTTAATGTTTTCCCACTTCTTAGTTGAACTGCTTGGCATTCTTCTGCTATTTGCCTTGACAGCTGCTGCTTTGTTTGCTTAAACTGTTCGTCCATATGTATATTAGCCATCCTTGTCTCTTGTAACCTGTCTTTAAATTCAGCTAGCTGCTTTGTTAGAAAGTCCAATTGCTCATTGAATTCAGCAGTTTGTTTTACAGGACTGGGTTCAGCAGTTACTGTTTTAACCTCTTCATTCATGGAAGGGTTGCTGCTTAGGTACAGATGCTGATTCCTAGCAACTGTATCAATGAGCTCTTGAGCCTCTTCAATTATCTTTCTCATGTGGATAGATCCACCAGCTGAGTAATCTAGAGACATCTGGGCTCCTTCTGCAAGCCCATAGTAGAAGATGTCTAACTGAACCCACTCTGAAAATATTTCAGAGGGGCATTTTCGTAGCTTCTCTCTGTATCTCTTCCAAGCATCATAAAGAGATTCATTATCTCCTTGTTTAAAGCCTTGGATGTCCAGCCTTAGCTGTGTCATCCTTTTTGGAGGGAAATATTGATTCAGGAATTTTTCTGTCAGCTGTTTCCATGTCCTTATGCTGGCCTTAGGTTGGTTATTCAACCACCTCTTAGCTTGATCTTTTACAGCAAATGGAAACAGTAATAGTCTGTAGACATCCTGATCTATTTCTTTATCATGTACTGTGTCAGCAATTTGTAAAAATTGTGCCAGAAACTCTGTAGGTTCTTCCTGTGGAAGACCGGAATACTGGCAACTTTGCTGCACCATGATAATGAGCTGAGGATTCAACTCAAAGCTACTGACTCCAATGGAGGATATGCAGATACTACTCCCATATGAAGCAGTAGAGGGGTTAGAATATGACCCCAGAGTCCTCTTGGACTGTTCATTTCCGCTTAGGTCCATGATGGAGAAAGCGAGATGATGTAAAATAGGAAAAATATTTTTATTTATTTATTTATTTATTTATTTCGAAAACAAAATAAATCAAAAAAAAATAAATAAAAATGAGTGAAAGATTTTCGAAAAAAATTGAGGAGAGAGAAAGTGGTTAGAAGGTTTTGAAAAGGATATGATGATTTTTGAAAAAGATTTTTAATTTTGAAAAAAAAATCTGAATTTTAGAAATAGATTTCGAAAATTTACTTTTAAAATAGAGAGAAAAAATATTTTTGATTTTTAAGAGGAAAGAGAAAAACAATAAGATGGCACAAGATTTAAAATTTTTAGATCTAATGCTCCTTATTTTCGAAAATTTTGGAGGGAAAACACCAAGGAACACCAAACTTAAAAATTTTAAGATCAAGACACAAGGAAAACTCAAGAACACTTTGAAGACTCACAAGAACACAAGAACATGAAGGAAGAACACCAAACTTAAAAGTTTTTGAAAACCAAAATAAAATTTTCGAAAACCAAAGGGAAATCAACAAGAAAACACCAAACTTAGAGTTTGGCACACAATTTAATAGAGAAATTATTATTTATGAAAAAGAAGGTTTTGAAAAGAATATAAAAGATTCTAACCCAATTACCAAGAACACAGATTAACGCTCTTGCCAAATGAGTTATGAAAATTTTCAAAAATTTTAAGAAAAATCAACAAGAAAACACCAAACTTAAAGTTTGGCACAGGATTTAATAGAAAAATTATTTTTGAAAAAGGTTTTAATAAGAAAATAAGGATTCTAAAATTTTTAACACGACAATAATACGAGACTCTAAACAAAAAAAGAAAATTTTCCTAATCTAAGCAACAAAATAAACCGTTAGTTGTCCAAATGCGAACAATCCCCGGCAACGGCGCCAAAAACTTGGTGCACGAATTGTGAATCACACTTTTCACAACTCGTACCACTAACCAACAAGTGCACTGGGTCGTCCAAGTAATACCTTACGTGAGTAAGGGTCGAATCCCACGGAGATTGTTGGTTTGAAGCAATCTATGGTTATCTTGTACATCTTAGTCAGGAAGTCAAATATGTTTATCAGTTGAATTGCGAATAACCAAGAGAGCATAAATTAAAGGTTACTTGTTATGCAGTAATGGAGAATATGTTGGAGTTTTGGAGATGCTTTGTCTTCTGAATCTCTGCTTTCCTCTGTCTTCTAATTCACGCACGCACGTCCTCCTATGGCAAGCTGTATGTAGGGGATCACCGTCGTCAATGGCTACATCCCATCCTCTCAGTGAAGAATATGCTCACATGCTCTGTCACAGCACAGCTAATCATCTGTCGGTTCTCGATCATACTGGAATAGGATTCTTCATCCTTTTGCGTCTGTCACTAACGCCCAGCACTCGCGAGTTTGAAGCTCGTCACAGTCATTCGATCATTGAATCCTACTCGGAATACCACAGACAAGGTTTAGACTTTCTGGATTCTCATGAATGCCGCCATCAGTTCTAGCTTATACCACGGAGATTCTGATTAAGGAATCTAAGAGATACTCATTCAATCGGATATAGAACGGAGGTGGTTGTCAGGCACACGTTCATGGTTTGAGGAAGGTGATGAATGTCACGGATCATCACCTTCATCACAGTTAAGCGCGAATGAACATCTTAGATAGGAACAAGCGTGTTTGAATGGAAAACAGAAATACTTGCATTACTTCATCGAGACACAGCAGAGCTCCTCACCCCCAACAATGGAGTTTAGAGACTCATGCCGTCAAAGGGTACAAAGTTCAGATCTAAAATGTCATGAGATCCAAAATAAGTCTCTAAAAGTTGTTTAAATACTAAACTAGTAACCTAGGTTTACAAAAAATGAGTAAACTATGATGGATGATGCAGAGATCCACTTCTGGGGCCCACTTGGTGTGTGCTGGGGCTGATATTTAAGCAATTCACGTGCAGAGGCCATTTGTGGAGTTGAACGCCAGTTTTTGTGCCAGTTTGGGCGTTCAACTCCAGCTTTTGATCCTTTTCTGGCGCTGGACGCCAGAATTGGGCAGAGAACTGGCGTTGAACGCCAGTTTACATCGTCTATCCTTGTGCAAAGTATAGACTATTATATATTGCTGGAAATCCCTGGATGTCTACTTTCCAACGCAATTGGAAGCATGCCATTTCGAGTTCTGTAGCTCTAAAAAATCCACTTTGAGTGCAGGGAGGTCAGAATCCAACAGCATCAGCAGTCCTTTCTCAGCCTGAATCAGATTTTTGCTCAGCTCCTTCAATTTCAGCCAGAAAAATACCTGAAATTACAGAAAAACACACAACTCATAGTAAAGTCCAGAAATATAAATTTTTCCTAAAAACTAATGAAAATAGACTAAAAACTAACTAAAACATACTCAAAACTATATGAAATTAACCCCAAAAAGCGTATAAAATATCCGCTCATCAGCCACCACTCCACTTAATTCTCAACCCTACAATGCAATATGAGATTATCTTATGAGTAGGTTGAAAATTAAGTTTGGTGTGACCACCAATTTGTAAAAGCAGACCCCTAATTGCATAGAAGTAAATAGATAACACCTAGTGAATTGGAGTTTCATTGCATTCAATACTATGAGAAATGAACAGTCCAAGACTTAATTACATACACAAAGTGGAAGTGAAATAATAAAGAAAACCAATTATCATTCACTTAAGGTGTATGTAATGAAGTTCAATCATCAACATCGGTCATGAGAAGTAATGAAACTAAGTTTGGTGTCTAAGAGACACCCAAACTAAATAATAATTAACTACAATAATTCCCAAGTAACTAATGTGACCGTTTTGAATTTTAAGGAGAGCAAGTGAGGCCCATAAAGCAGTTATGAGTCTCCTCAATCACAGGAACCAAAGTGTGAAGTACACATTGGAACTCATACTTTGAAGGTAAAAAGGCTGGGTACTTTAAAGGGGGTGCCTCAACCCATGCTGAGCGCCAAGAAAATTTTCAAAATGCACTTTGGGAACTCCCAATTAAACCTTCTAGATTCTTCTCACCCCTTATAAATTGCATTCTCCCATTCCTCTTCATCACACTACACACAAGCTCTTCTCTCTTCCATATCACAAGCTCTCTCTTCTTTGCTTTCTTTTCTTGCTTGGGACAAGCAAGTTCTAAGTTTGGTGTTGGTGATCAAAATCATTTTGCTCTTTTCTTTTCCTTCTTTCTTTTACCATCACAAAATTCACACTTCACCAATGACACTACCAAGAGTTTTGAGCTCAAAGAAGAGAAAAACAAAGGAAACCTCTGGCTCATCAAGCTACAACGAGCATAAATTCCTCTCATTCTTCCACCAAAACCAATTCTTTGGGTGGATAAGTGGTGTGGAATTTACAACCACAAATTAACTGGCAAGTACACCGGGTCGTACCAAGTAGTACCTCAAGTGAATGAGGATCGATTCCATGAGGATTGATGGACTAAGCAATAATGGTTGATTAATTTACTTAGTTAGACAAACAGAAAAGAGTGTTTGAGAGTTCAAAAGCATTAAACAATAAATTTAAAATATCGGAAGACAGACAAGTAAATAAGTTGGAAAAATAATATGGAGAAGGAAGTTAAGGCTTCAGAGTTATCTATTTTCTAGATTGACTTCTCTTATTAAATTATTTTAATCATGCAAGATTTAATTCATGGCAAACTATATGTGACTAGACCCTAATTTCTTAGACCTTTCTAGTCTCCTCTAACTTTCATCAACCGCCAATTCCTTGGTCAATTAATTCCAATTAGGAGGTGAAGTTTAATTCTAGTTATTATGCCACAAAAATCCTAATTACCCAAATATAAGAGGATTATATGTCACGTATCCCGTTAAATCCATATGAATTAGAAATTTAGGAGAATTTGTTTTCAAGCTGTTGTTCAAGTAAAGAGCTTTTCCAAGTTATACAATAACTCAATTAGAAAGAGGGTCATACGTCCGTTCCACCCAAATTCATAAGATAAAGAACGAAAACAATTCTTGGAATATAAATCAGTACATGAATTAAAATAGAAAAATAATAGTATCAATTCATACAAAAGACAGAGCTCCTAACCTTAACAGTGGAGGTTTAGTTGCTCATGATTCGGAAAGAAAATAAGGATTCTGGTAAACTGTAAATTGGGCTGAGGTGGAATGAAAAGTGGAATAATGTTCCAAAATAGAATAATCCCCAGAAGAGAAGTTTCTTTTCTCTTTTATATCTAATCCTAATTAATTTAAAATCTATTTTCTAAAACTAACATAATATCTTTTCCTATTTTAAAATAAAAATAAAGTTTAGATCAGAATTAATTAAATAATCAGCGTTTCCTACATTTTCTGCATGTGGCGCATGTCACGCGTATGCGTCAGTCACGCGTACGCGTCGATGGTCTTCTTCGCATGTCACGCGCACGCGTCAGGTACGCGCACGCGTCAGGTACGCGCACGCGTCGCTGTGCAAATCTCCAAATCACGCGCACACGTCAGGTACGCGCACGCGTCGCTCCTCGCTGGTCATCTCCTTTAATTCTTGTGCTCCTTCCATTTGTGCAAGCTTCCTCTCCATCCTCTAAGTCATTCCTGCCCTATATAGCCTTCTTCTCTTTTTTTGCGGAAGCTCCATCAAATCTAACCAAATGTTACCTAAAATAAACAGAATTGTACACGACTCAAAGTAGCATTCACAGTGGTTAAAAGATAATTAATTCTTGATTAACTCAATCAAATTAAATACAAATTCACTAGGAAAAGATAGGAAAGATGCTCACGCATCAGTAAGTGAGTGGCAAATTATTTCAGAGGTAGGCTTCCAGCTGGGAAGGGATGAGCACAGGGAGATCAACATTGAAATCAACAGTATGGGATGGGCAGCACTTTGCAATCCACCAAAGAAAGTGGTGGTGAGCCTAGTAAGAGAGTTTTATGCCAACGCTGTTGCACTATTAGGCCAATAACTCACCTACCTAAGTTTTGTGAGGGGGAAAACTATTGACTACAACCCTGCAAACTTAGAAAGAATTCTGAAAGTGGGGCACACAAGATCCACTTGTAGTTATGAAGAAAGAGTGAAGAAAATTGATCCTGGCTTTGAAGACACTGTGAATGAAATTTGTGTCATCAACACTAAATGGATCAAGGACAAAGATGGGAGACCTAGTCAATTGAGAATGAGGGACTTGTGTCCCTAAGTAAGAGGCTGGCTGGACTTTGTGAGGAGGTCACGCAACCCTACCTCCAACACCTCAGAGGTAACCATAGAGAGAGCTGTGCTAATTTACAGTATTATGAAGGGGGAGAATGTGAATGTGAGAGAGATGATCGCCAGCAACATTCATAGGGTGCTAACAAGCACTAAGGACAGTACAAGGTTGGCCTTCCCTAGCATCATTCAATGCTTATGCAATGAGGCTGGGGTAGAGGCCAACGTAGATGAAATACTGTTGGAGGTGGATCGCCCAATTATTGCTTGTGCGAAATTTATAACCCACAAACTAACTGATAAGTGTACCGGGTCGTAACAAGTAGTACCTCAAGTGAATGAGGGTTGACCCCATGAAGATTGATGGATTAAGCAATAATAGTTAAATGATTTACTTAGTTAGACAAACAGAAAAGAGTGTTGAGAGTTCAAATACATCAAACAGTGAATTCAGAAAATCAGAAAGCGAGCAGTAAATTGATAAGAATAATATATGGAGAAAATAGTTAAGGTTTCAGAGATATCTATCTTCCGGATTGACTTTTCTTACCAACTATTTTAATCATGCAAGATTCAATTCATGGCAATCTATATGTGACTAAACCCTAATTCCTTAGACTTTTTTAGTCTCCTCTAACCTTTATCAACCGCCAATTCCTTGGTCACTTGATTCCAATTAAAGGTTTAAGTTCAATTCTAGTTTATGTGCCACAGAAACCCTAATTACCCAAATATAAAAGGATTATATGTCACGTATTCCGTTAAGTCCAGATAATTAGAAATTTTGGAGAAATTATTTTCAAGCTGTTGTTCAAGCAAAGAGCTTTTCCAAATTTTACAAGAACTCAATTGGAACAAGGGTCATACTTCCGTTCCACCCAGATTCATAAGATAAAGAACGAAAATAATTCTTGGAATTGAAATCAATACATGAATTAAAATAAAAAAGTAATAGTATTAATCTATAGAATAAACAGAGCTCCTAACCTTAACAGTGGAGGTTTAGTTGCTCAAGGTTCAAAGAGAAAACAAGGATTCTATAAAACTATAAAGTGCGGAGTGAGGTAAGAGAGAAGAAGAGATGAGCCCGAAGGGCTGATTCTTTTCCCTTTTATATCTAATCCTAATTAATGTAAAATATATTTTCTAAAATAAATAATATCTTTTCCTATTTATAAATAAAATAAAGTTTTAATCAAAATAAAAAATAAAATCTGCGTTGATGGCTTCAATTGGCGTGGGGACCATTGCTTTCTTCAAGGTTGGCGCCTAACTTGGAAAATCCCAAGTTAGGCGCCACTATGGCAGCGTGGGTTGGAGGCTTGTCTTTGATCTTGGTGCCTAACTTGGGAAATCCCAAGTTAGGCGCCACCAATGAAGCACGTAATTGAAGCACAAGTCTTTCTTCCGGCGCCTAACTTGGAGTATCCCAAGTTAGGTGCCAGTATGGCCGAGAATGATGGAGAAGAAGTGTATACTATTGTACATCGTTGGAAAGCTCTAAAAGTTATCTTTCCAATGCCACTGAAATCACGTCAATTGGATCTCTGAAACTCAAGTTATTCCCTTTGGAGTGCAAGAAGGTCAGAGTTGACAGCATCATCACTTTCTTCTCTTTTTCTATAGAAACTCCATCAAACCTATTCGAATGCTACCTGAAATAAACAGAATTTCACACAAATCAAAGTAGCATCCATAGTCACTAAAAGATATTTAAATCTTGATTAAACTTAACAATTTGAATGCAAATTCACTAGGAAAAGATAGAAAAGATGCTCACGCATCACAACACCAAACTTGAACTGTTGCTTGTCCTCAAGCAACCAAAACTAATATAGGCTTAGGATGTGAATTTTCATGAGAAGTGAGTGTTCAATTAAGCTCCTATATCTTCTTAAAGTGGGGTTTATACACTATAATCCTGAATAGTTTCGGCATCTCACTATTCTTTGAATCAGAGGAATGTCACTGTCATTCGAAATTAGAATCCAGATAATATTATAAATTTTCTAATCTTTTTACTTCGGATTAATCCTTGAACACAGCAAATTTTCTTTAATTCTCTTTTCTTTGGTGCTTTGTACCTTGAGTCTATCCGTGACTTTAAATTCTTTGTCTCAAGCCTTACTTGACATAAAAATACCACAAGCATTTAACTGGGGAACTCTCTTTTGGTTCTGATTTTTCTTCAGTTACTCCCAGACAGTGGTGCTCAGAGCCTTTGGCATACTCTGTTAATTACATTTGATCTCGACTCTTAGTATTCTGTATCAAGGCTTACTTGACACATTTACAGCATAAGCATATGATTAGGGAAACAACTCTTTTAGCTTTTAATCATGTCTGACCTCCCTAGTCATTGATGCTCAGAGCCTTGGACCTCGCTTTTATTTTTCTTTTGCTGTTTCTTTTGCTTCAAGGATTAAGCTTTCACTTATTTCAGAGAATTCATAATAGTTCTCTAAATTCCTGTTCCTTATACATCACCATCCTTTGATTCAAATTCAAATATGCACGGTTCATGTCATGCATTCAGAATCACAAAGAATACCACCACATTTAAGTAAATACGACTACCCTTTGTTATAAACTCTATTTCTCATGCAATACATCTTTTTCTTCTTTTTCTTTTGAATTTAAGTTCAGTGAGTAATACATGAGACACTTTTCAGAATTAAAAGCAAATAATAGAATAAAAATATCAAATTAAACTAGAATCTAGGAATTGAAATAACATAGTAATGGCAAAATAATATAGGAAGTGAAAGGAACTAAGCCACCTCAATCTCCATGGTGGGGCTCTCTCTCCTCTGGCTATGATCCATATGGTCTTCTCAGGCGGCTATAATCCTGTCTCAGCTGAAAAATCTCCTGGCGCTGAGAGTCCTGAGCAGCTCTCATCTGATCAAGGGTGGTGGTGAAATACTCACAACGGTTGTTCTGTGTCACCCTCATCTCCTCAATAGATTCAGTGTACTGCTGCCAGCGGCAATCCTGTGTAATCCTCATCTACTCAATGGAGGAGGTGAGCTGCTGCCAGTATTTCTGAAGTGGGAAGTAGTGTCCCTGAGGTAGTGGTGGCTGATCCTGTTAAGCTTCCTCCTCAATCTGCTCTTCTCTGTGGACCATGTGCTATTCCCTGTGAGTCTCCATGATCTTCTTAATAATTGGCCTCTCAACAGGAATGGGAAAGTCATTCTCCACCTTTAACCCTGCTGCTTCACACAGACGGTAAATCAGATGTGGAAACCCAAGTCTAGCCTTCTTATGGGGGTTGGAGGCAATGTTGTATATCTGATCTGGGATAATATCCTCTACCTCCACTACTTCTCCCTTCATGATACAATAAATCATGACAGCCCGGTCCACAATGCATTCGGACCGGTCGCTAGTTGGCATGATAGACCTTCTGATGAAGTCTAACCATCTGATGCTTGGAAACTTGTCTCTCAATAATTTTCCTTCGGCAAGTATACCGAATTGTCGTCAAGTAATAACTCACAATAGAGTGAGGTCGAATTCCACAGAGATTAACGGATTAAGCAATCAATGGTTAATTGATTATCCTAGTTAGACAAATCAAATTGGAGTGATAAGTAACAAGGAAATGTAAATTGCATGAATGTAAAGGAAAAAAAACTATAAAGTGCAGAAAAGTAAAATGGCAAGAAAAGTAAATGTAAGAATTAAAAATAAAATGAACATTGGGATCAAGAGATATTGTAATCCTCCGGATCAAGTTCATTCTCATCTCTTCCTCAATCAATGCATTCATTGATCTCCTTGGCAATCTTAAGTGATTGAATTCCAATTCTTTGGTAGTTCAATCTCTCAAATCTTGATCAATAGCCAATTCTTTGGTCTAATTGCTCATGAGAAGAGATGAAGTAGGTCACTGATTATACCACATGCATTTCCAAATCAAAGTGTTGGTAGGATTATAGTCACCATACCCATCCAAACCCCAATTTGGTCCAACATGAGAAAGCATTTCTAGCATGATCTCCTCATTCCTCTTCCAAGGTTCAGAGGAAATCCAAGTATGAGCAATTTCTCTTCCGAGACAATTACCCAATTGGATGAAGATCGAAAGCTCTCTAGTAAAATCAAGAGAAAAGAAAGAAGAAGAAGAATAAGAACTACAATTGATCCATTGAATCACAACAGAGCTCTCTAACCCAATGAAAAGAGTTAGTTGGTCATTGCTCTACCAAAATAGAAAAGAAAGAAAGTGCAGAAAAGTAAAATGAAGATTAAAACTAAAAATAAAACTTCAAAGTTCATAAATAAAAATTACAACTAAAACGAAACTACTCCTAAGGAAGAAAAGAAAAGAAAAGGAAGAAAAGTGGTTGAGGGGAGGGGTCCGAAGACCCACTCCCCTTGGAGTGCGCCAATTCACAGAAGTTCGAATTGGTCTTTCACTCTCCCCTCCCCCCCCTCCTTCAATTCTCCATTCCAGTCTGTCAGAATGTAAAAACTAAGGCCTTTATATAGACTCTCCTAAATTACAAAATGAAATTAAAAACAAATTACAATGAAATAAAAATTTATATTCTAGATGCTTCTTGTGGCCTTGATTGGTTGACACTTGTGGGCTTACTTGCTTGAGCTTTGAAGTGGACTTGAGAGAGAAGTGAATCAAATTGAGGTCCAAGATGACTTGGCGTTATTGCTGCCGTTAGCCATACTAATGCTGCAAGTGTGGCGTTAGTGCTAAAGTTAGTGTGGCTAACATCACACTTGCTACCCAGTTGGTGTTTTGGGGCTTAAAATATGCCTTTGGTTTGTGCTCCAATTCTATGTCTACTATAGAGTATTATATATCGTTGGAAAGCTCTGAATGTCATCTTTCTAACGCAACTAGAATCACCTCAATTGGACCTCTGTAACTCAAGTTATGCTCCTTTAAAGTAGACAAGGTCGCTGGCATAGTTGCCTGCGTTACTGGAAAACGTGAGTCAGAATAACGTTAGCGATCAGGGGATGAATATTGCCAGTTTCTGAAGCTCAAACTTAATGTCCACCCCATACTAATATACATTGTTGGAAATTCCTGGATGTCTACTTTCCAACGCCTTTGGAAGCGCATCATTTGGAGCTCTACAACTCGAGTTATACTTCTTGGAAGGTGAAGAGGTCAGTTGGCCTTACTACAGGTTGATACCATGTTCATCTTTGCACTTTCGGGGCAGGTTTTCTCCCTCAAATTTAGTGTCCACCATGTAGTGCCATATATGCTTAGAAAGCTCTGGAATCCTACTTTCCAATGCCATTAGAATCACCTCATTTGGAGCTTTGTGGCTCAAGTTATTCTTGTTTGAAGAAGGCATGGTCAGGCTGCCGGGTGAGATTTTTGTCTACGTTAATGTCCACGTTAACTACACTAACGTGGCCATTAACGTGGGTCTTCCTTTGCTTTGCAAACATTAGTGGCACCCACCTTTTCCACTAACGTTGGCGTTTCCCTTTCCTTCCACGTTAGTTCCCACGTTAATGTAACTAACGTGGAAGCTAACGTGGGTCTTCTAGCCTTCGCAAACGTTAGTAGCGCTCACCTTTTCCACTAACGTTGGCGTTTCCCTTTCCTTCTTCAACGTTAATGCCATTAAATTTCTCACTAACATTGGGGCTTCTCTTTTCTTCCACCTTAGTGCCCACGTTAGTGAAGCTAACGGGGTTGCTAACGTGAGTCTTCTTGCCTTTTGCTAACGTTAGTGGCGTTAACGTTCTCACTAGCTTTCCAAGCTTTTCTTCCTTCCACTTTAATGGCCACGTTAGTGGCGCTAATGTACCCACTAACGTGGCTCTTCTCTGCTTCTTTTGGTCTGAAATCAAGCAAACAAAGTGTATCAAAGTAACATACAAGATAAACTTTACTATACTAAGTGTGCTAATAATGCTCAAAATCATACTTTCACTTAGTGTGATCTATTTCATCATATTTACCATGTATATTAACTAAAATTCACCTATGCTTGAGATTTTGTTTCATGCAGAGATTTTTCATGCTTTTGCTCCTTTATCAGCAGAAATTGTATGAAAACTGAATTAAAATCTACTGAAAAAGCATAGAAAAACAGGCCATGATGCCCTGGCATCACAACACCAAACTTAAATCTTGCTTGTCCCCAAGCAAGAAGGGAATCATGCAATAAGGTTTGACATCCAAGGTAAGAAGAGTAGTAGTGTAATGTTCATGGTTAGCTAGCTTTCTATGCATGCAACAATCACAAAAGAAATTCAGATGATTGATGCCTCTATCTAGTTCATTTTATGAAATCTTTTCTGTATGTTTCTTCCTTGAACAAGCTTGTCATTCTCTTTTTATCTTATCTTCTCAGGTGCTTTGCACCATGATTTGAAAGCTACGACTCTAAATGCTTTATTTTCAAGTATTACCACTTGATACATAAGCACCACAAGCATTTAATCAGAGAACTCTTTTAGCTCATTTTTGTTTTCTTGTTTTCTTGACTCTCTAATCATTGATGCTCAGAGCCTTGAGCTTTGAGGGAGTGCTTTTGCACTTGAGCCTAGCCTTGACTCTAAATGTTTTGTTTTCAAGCTTTTTGCTTGATACATAAACACCACAAGCACTTAACAATTGAATTGTCATGGTACTCAGAGCCTTCAACTTTCTCATTCTCTCCCTTTTCTTTTCTTGCCTTATTTGCAATTGCTTTTTCAAGGTTTCATGATTTCAAAAATTTCATAAAATGTCCTAGATGAAAACTTCAATTAAATAAATTCAAATGTAATTGAGCAACAATAGTCATGCTAGCTTCCCAATACTTATATGCTCATGCTAACTTCTTCTTAAATGACCTTGTTTGTTTATGATCATGAAACTTCATTGCTTTGGACTCACAAAAATTCAAGATGGCAATCAGAATGTCACAGCAACATATTGTAATTCAAAAAAATCAAACTATGCTTATTCATAAGGAGCAAGCACACATACATACAAAGAAATTAGAAGACAATCATGCAATTGAATGTACTAAAAATAAGTAAGAGGAAAAAGGAACTTTACCACCTTGTAGTTCATCTTCATTGTTGTTGCCCTTTTTCTCCTACTTTTCTCCCTTTCCACACCAATTTAGACTAATTGCTTGTCTTTAAGCAGCAAATAAAACAGTGGTGGTGGGGTCTATGATGGGTCATAAACTTCTTACATACTAAAATGTAAGTGACGTATGCGGTTAAGCAAGCAAAAATTAAGGATAACACTGCAACCCAAAGAAGCAAAGGCATTATGATTGTACAAACAAGTGGTGTTGCTGGATACATTGCATAGAAAAATAAGTGGTACACCAAACTTAGTGTGACACTTTCTCTTGGAATTGATGCAAGTATCCAGAAAGATTGAAAACAGATTATTGCAGGGCAACACCAAACTTAGAATGTGATCATATGCCAATTTTATTTGAAAAGAAGCTAAGTAAAAGGAACTGTTGTATTAATAACAAAATCACCAAGAGCCAGAGCTGTCACGAACAGGGGCTTCTTGGTGAGGCATTAACAAAAACAGTTGCAGAACATAGAAAACAAAGAACAAAAATAATTACATGAACAAACCAAAACAAAAGAAAATGTCTAATCTAGGTAATCAATCAACCGGTAGTTTGTTAATCACAATTAATCCCCGACAACGGCGCCATAAACTTGATGCTTGGAAACTTGTCTCTCAAAAATTTTCCTTCGGCAAGTGTACCGAATTGTCGTCAAGTAAAAACTCACAATAGAGTGAGGTCAAATCCCACAGGGATTGATTGGTCAAGCAACTTTAATTAGAGGAATGTTCTAGTTGAGCGAAGCAGAATTTGGTTTGAGAGTTGCAGGAAATTAAATGGCGGGAAAGTAAATAGCAGAAAATGTAAATGCTGGAAGTAAAGAGCTGAAAGTAAATGACGGAAAGTAAATTGCAGAATTGTAAATGGGAATGGGGAAGATGCTCATGAAAGTAAATTGCATAAATTAAAGAGAATGGGTAAGATCAGAAATGGGGATTCATTGGGCTTAGGAGATGTTGCATTCTCCGGATCAAGTTCATTTTCATCTCTTCCTCAATCAATGCATTCATTGATCTCCTTGGCAATCTTAAGTGATCGAATTCCAATTCTTTGGTAATTCAATCACTCAAATCTTGATCAATAGCCAATTCTTTGGTCAATTGCTCATGAGAAGAGATGAAGTATAGTCACTGATTATACCACATGCATTCCCAAATCAAGTGTTGGTCGGATTATAGTCACCATACCCAACCAAACCTAATTTGGTCCAACATGAGAAAGCATTTCTAGCATGATCTCTTCATTTCTCTTCCAAGGTTCAGAAGAGATCCAAGTATGAATAGCTTCTTTTCTAAGATAACTACCCAATTGGATGAAGATCGAAAGCTTTCTAGTAAAATCAAGAGAAAAGATAGAAGAAGAGTAATGAAAATTAGTATTGATCCATCAAATTACAACAGAGCTCCCTAACCCAATGAAAGGGGTTTAGTTGTTCATAGCTCTGGAAATGGAAAACAAAGATAGAGAATACATCATGAAAACTAGAACTAGAAGTGCAGAGAAAGTAAATTATACAGAGAGTAGTTCTCAATTTTCTATCCCCCCCTAAAGCTCTTTTCTGATTCAAAACTACCCCTATATATACTATTCTTCTGATCTTCTAGTTGATTCTTAAAGTCTTGGATATGGGCCTTTGGATCTTGAGTTTGAAGCAGTTATCTTCCGTAGTGGGCTTAGCTTTACTTGCAGAGAGAAAGTGTGAAGTAGGAAGGGTCTTTAGCTCAGGACGTTAGTGGCGTTAACGTTAAGTGAGAGTGTGGGTTCGTGAACGTTAGTGACAATCACCTTTTTCACTAACGTTCCTCACCCAGGGATGATCCACGTTAACTTCAAAGTTAGTGGCATCAACGTGACCACTAACGTTGCCTCTTGGTCCTTCGCACACGTTATTGGGACTCACCTTTTCCAATAACATTGAGAGTCCTCCCTCCCCCTACGTTAGAGTTCACGTTAACTTAGTTAACGTGGCTCTTAACGTAGGCTTGCCAATTCTTCGAGAACGTTAGTGACACTTACCTTTGTCACTAACGTTCCAAGGTGCCCCTACTTCCCACGTTAGAGTCCACGTTAACTAAGTTAACGTGGCTTCTAACGTGGTAATGATAGCCATCTCCAATGTTAGTGACAAAGGTGAGTGTCACTAACATTGGCTCATCATCCTATCCTCAACGTTAGCTTCCACGTTAACTAAGTTAACGTAGGAGTTAACGTGGCTCATGGTGGCTCATTGTGGCTCATTCCAACGTTAGTGACAAAGGTGAGTGTCACTAACGTTGGCGATCACTTGCTTTCTCCACGTTAGCTTCCACGTTAACTAAGTTAACGTGGCAACTAACGTGGCTCATTGTAGCTTGGCCAACGTTAGTGACAAAGGTGAGTGTCACTAACGTTGGCTTCTCTTTTGCTTCCCAACGTTAGAGTCCATGTTAACTGAGTTAACGTGGCTCTTAACGTGGCCACTTATGAGCTTGGTTCAACGTTAGTGACAAAGGTAAGTGTCACTAACGTTGGCCTTATTTTTTTCTTTCACGTTAGAGTTCACGTTAACTTAGTTAACGTGACTCTTAACATGGGCTATGATGGCTTTCGAGGACGTTATTGACGATTACTTTTCTCATTAATGTTGCAAGCTAGCTCCCATTCCACGTTAGTGGTCACGTTAGTTAGACTAACGTGGCTACTAACGTGGCTCTTTCTTGCTTCCTTTGTCCTGAAATCAAGCAATAAAGTGCATCAAAGTTCTAATCCACATCATGAGACATGCATCATCCAATTTGTCATCTAATTCATGCAAAATTCTCATGAAATCATGTAAAGTGCACAATGTATGCTTAAATCAAGATGTAAGTGAAATTCTACCCAAAACTTGCTTATTTCCTAAGAAAATGCATGAAACTACCCTAAAACAGTAAAGAAAATGTCAGTGAAACTGGCCAAAATGCCCTGGCATCACCATCCCCTAGCTACAGGAAGAAGATCAGTGCTCTTTAGTTGGGTTGGCTTCCCTTCTACACCTATCTTCCATTGAGAACCCGGGATGCATAATTCTTCAATAACTAGATCCAGTTCTTGGTCTCTATGCATCCTCTCACTATAACAGGCAGACATATGATCTGGACCCGGCAGATGGAGAGCTCGACGGATATCTCTTAGGCTGAAATCAATGACCTTGCCTCTCACATAACTCTGATAATTCTTCTCATTGACTCCCTCAAAGTCCTTGTACGTGACCCAGAGGTTTCAATAAAACTCTTGGACCATTAATTGTCCAACCTCTGTGTGTGAGTTGCACAGAAAAATCCACCCTCTTCTTTCAATTTTCGGATATTCATCCGGTTTCAGTGCAAATCTCACTTCCAAAGTCATAGCCCTCTTGTAAGTATGATCATAGAAAGGTTCATCATGGAGCTTGGATCAGAACCTGTGTGTATTTGATAACGAAAAAAAATAATTTTCTGCAATTAACTACCGGCAAGTGCACTGGGTCATATCAAGTAATAAAACTCACAAGAGTGAGGTCGATCCTACGAGGATTAAAGGATTAACCAATCAATAGTTAATTGATTACTCTAGTTAGACAAGCATAATTGGGTGATGAACAATAAGAAATGTAAATGACATGAAAGTAAAGGAAAGCAATAAAGTGCAAGAAAGTAAATGGCAAGAAAAGTAAAGTGTTGGAAAATTAAAGAGCAAGAAAAGTAAAGTACGGGAAAGTAAAGTGCAAAAAAGTAAATGACTATAAAGTAAATGTAAGAACTAAAATAAAATGAACATTGGGATAGAGAGATATTGGATTCTCCGGATCAATTGCTTTCATCTCATCTTCAATCATGCAACTCATTGATCTCTTGGTAATAATGAGTGATTGAATCCCAATTCCTTGGCAATCTAATCTCTGAACAATTGCCAATTCATTGATCTAATTGCTCGTGAGAAGAGATGAAGCTTGGTCCCTATGCCACACACTTTCATAGATCCAAGTATTGGGAGAATTACATGTCACCATATCCGACCAACCCCAAACCTAATCCAATGTGAGAAAGATTTCAAGCATGGATCTATGATTCCTCTTCCAAGGTAATCACAAAACCCAAGTACATTCAAGTTCTTTCCCAAGACAATTGAATGCTTGAATGAAGAACGAAATCTTTCTAGTAAATCAAAGAGAGATGAAGAGAAGAAGAAGAATAAAAATAATTTAATCCATCAAATAACAATAGAGCTCTCTTTCCAAATGAAAGGAGTTAGTAATTCATAACTAAATATTTACAATGTAAGAAAGAAAATAAAAGAAAAGAAGAGTATGGAAGGGAGAGTCCGAAGACCCCTCCCAGTGGTGTGTGTCAGGGGATGTGTGTGTGTGTGTGTGATTTCGGACTCCCCTTGATGGAGAAAAAATGTCAGTAAAGATTTTCACAAAGATTATCGCGTTGCAAGTATAGTTCTAAACCGACAACTAAACCTCAGTCAATGTTTAAATTGTTTGTCACTTAAACAAACCCAATAAAATTAACCGAAGTATTTAAACCTCGGGTCATCTCTCAAGGAATTGCAGGGAAGTATGTTATTATTGGTTATGAGATTGTATCTTTTTGGGTGTTGAGTTTAATAAATAAGGAATGCAAATAACAAGAAATTAACTAACAACTAAGAAAAGTCCTAACAAGGGTTGAGAATCGAAATTCCTATCCTCATTATCATTATCAATTGTGATGGTAATTGCAAATTGCTCTCACTTAGTTAACCTCTAATAATTGAAGGTAAGTCAAGTGAGCAATTTAACTTGAGTTCACAAGTCCTAATTAAAGACTAGAGTTAGTGAAGCTCAAGCCAACTAGCAACTTTCAATCACTAACTAACAAGAGACTTTGACAATTCAAGAGTCTCCAATTTACTCAATCCAAGCTAAGAATACAAAAATTTAAATTAAAATCCACCCAAGCATTTTATCAAACACTTGGAAGACACCCCACCATGGTAAATTTTTGTATTCTTTGCTTGGATTGAGTAAATTTGAGACTCTTAAATTGTCAAAGTCTCTTGTTGGTTGGTGATTGAAAGTTGCTAGTTGGCTTGAGCTTCATTAATTCTAGTCTTTGATTAGGACTTGTGAACTCAAGGTGAATTTCTCACTTGACTTACCTTCAATTGTTAGAGGTTAACTAAGTGAGAGAAATTTGCAATTACCATCACAATTGACAATGATAATGAGGATAGGAATTTCGATTCTCAACCCTTGCTAGGACTTTTCTTAGTTGTTAGTTAATTTCTTGTTATTTACATTCCTTGTTTATTAAACTCAACGCCCAAAAAGATACAATCTCATAACCAATAATAACATACTTCCCTGCAATTCTTTGAGAGACGACCCGAGGTTTAAATACTTTGGTTAATTTTATTGGGTTTGCTTAAGTGACAAACAATTTAAACATTGACTAAGGTTTAGTTGTCGGTTTAGAACTATACTTGCAATGCGATAATCTTTGTGAAAATCTTTACCGATATTTTTCCTCCGTCAAGTTTTTGGCGCAGTTGCCGGGAAATTGCAAATGTGTGCCTTATTATTGGTTATTGTGAATATTGTAAATATGTTTACTTTTTCGTTTCTTTGTTAGTTTTTCTAGTTTTAGGAGTTTATCTTCATTATTTCTTATTAGTTTTTATTTTTAGTTTCTCTTGTTACTATGAATTCTCACCCCTTTGGCTCTGAGTTTGGTTCAAATTATGTTGTAGGGAATAGAAGCTACAATGAGAACATGCATCAAGGATGGGACAATCAAAGGTGGGAGGAGTCTCAAGCTTATGGACAACCCTCTTGGCAACAACCTCCACCAACTTACTATGAGCAAGAGTCATTCCAAGGTGCATACTAAGACAATGGATATGGTGGACCCCCTTGTAGTTACCAACAAGCCCCACCATATGCCTATGAACCTCCTCCTCAACATAGCCCTCAACCACCATACTCACAATCCCGTTTTACCAAACACCTTCATATGACCCTAACCCTTATCCACCACACCAACCACCATATGAACCATACATAGAACCACCCACATTCCAACACAATTACTCTCAAGAACCACCACCTTAATATACACCATCTCCATATCCTTATCAAGAAAAACCATCTTCGTATTATGAGCCCTTTTTTCCAACAAATGAACCCTCCTATCCACCCCAAGCTCCCATAGATGATACCTTTAGTGTTATTCACCAAGGGCAAAGAGAGCTTCAAACCACACTTACTTCTACTCTCATTGGTCTCACCTCCACTCTCCAAGCTCTTATATCCCGTGTGGATCCACATTCTGACCTCAATACTCAACTCTCAAGCTCTAATGCACTTCCTTTTCACCCATATCCATCAACCAAGAGCAATACGATCCCAATTATGCCAGTAACATGGAACAAGAGAGAAGGGATCGTCTTAGGGACTTAATGGATCGAGTTCACACATCCATACTTCAAGAGAAACAAGAGGAGGCCCAAAAGGTGGAGGTAGGAGAGACCCTTGAAGATGAAGAAATAGTTGAAGAATTAGGAGAAGTTAAACAAGAGGGAAGTTCCTTCATTGAAGACAACTCTACACCAAGTGATATTAAGAATCTTGTTGAAGCTTCTTCCATCGGATATGAAACCAATGTTGAGGAGGAATCTGCATACCCTCCAACACATAACTTGATCAATGAAGAAGAGTTGGAAGAAGTTAACAAGAAAATGGGGATTGAAGAAAGTTGTCAAGAGGTGAAAGACAACAAGGAGGAGTTTGATTTTGTACTAGAGCAAGTGGAGAAAGCCAAAATTATCGAAGAAGAGGAAGTGGTTGAAGACTTTGAGGAGGTTGATCATGAGATGGATTCAATAATTGATGAGTTTTTATCTACAATTGAATCCTCTCCCATTGGACTTGAAGAAGAGGTTAATATTGAAAAAGCTTGTCAAGAAGTGGAGCTCATCAAAGAGGAGTCCATAAGAGTGAAGCATACATTGGCCAGGCCGCCATTGGAGACACCTCTCCCAAAGCCATCACCGCCCGTCCATTCATTCAAGTGGGTAAATCTCTTCCCTTTAAGCTTTAATTTCTCGCTTGCATACGGTTTGCTTGAGACGGATAGACAACTTAGAGCTCTTTGTGGTTTTAAGAGTAAAAGGAGGATGGTTAGTGGTTGGCAACACAATCCTAGGTTCGTTATGGCTGGATGTTCAAGGCCAAATTGCAATTGTTGGTATAATTCTCAATTGATTGGGTCTAGAAAGTTGTTGGGATACCTCAGTGAGAATTCGGATTGCTTGCCACCCGAATAGAACAATGATGATCAACTTGAAGACGGGTGTAGAAACAAGATTTAGGATTCGAAAATATATGAGGATCAACTTTGGGAGCTCAAAGCTTGTGAAGAATTTCATCAAGGCTTGGTGAATTCACTTGGAAATGTCGGAGCTTATTGGAAATCCAAGCATTGTTGGAAGTTTCAAGATGAGTTCAAGCACAAGCCACCATGACAAGGAGCTCACCAAATGTCCAACTTAAGGACTTTAACTAAAAGTGCTAGGTGGGAGACACCCCACCATGGTAAATTCTTTCTATTTCCTCTTTTATTTATATTGGTAATAAGTTGCATTTTTATTTTTGGTTAGGTTTATTTAGTTTATGTTGTGGTTTTACTTATTTAATAAAGTCTGGCTTTATTTTGGCAGCTTGCTAGTTTATTAAAAAAAAAAGAGGCTGTCACGCATACGAGTCGACACCCAAAATTGGTGCATGCCCGAACTGTGTTGGAACGGTGCGGCAGCGCAGTCTAGACAGAGAGTTGTGCCAGGACCGCGCACGCGTCATTTGCATTTCTGTCACTCCACGCGTGGGCGTGGGCGACGTGTACGCGTCGTTCCTTCATGCCATCTTTGGTACAACAAATAGAGAGTTGCGCTGCCACTGTGAGAGCATTGTGCGTGGAGCACAATTGAAACCCACGCGTACACGTGATCGATGCGTACGCGTTACCCCCTTATCCAGCAACCCACGCGTACGCGTGGGCGACGCTTATGCATCGCTTCCTGTTTTCTATTCTTCATCTTTTTTTTGCTTTTCCTTTCTCCTTCTTTTTTCTTCCTTTCTTACTTTTTTCTTTTTCATTTCTTTAACTTCTCATCCTTATTCTCTTTTAATTATTGCATTGGTATACATTCATTCATTGCATTTTAACTTTCTACATGTTTTTATTTTCTTTTCTAAGTTTCCTACTTTACCATTGGTGTTAAATTTTCTACTCAACTTTTGAAAATTTCTTGAATCATTTGATGCTTAGTGACTTATTTTATATTGTTGGGTGATATTATTTATAGGTCAATGCTAATCTTTTATGACACTTGTATTCCTTTTGCATTGATGTGAATTTATATTGTCCTTCTTGACCCACTCTCTCTCCCTCATTGTTGCAATTCTTGCACTATTGATATGCTCTTTACTTATATTATTTTCTCACTTGCATGTTGTAGCTACCATGCAGTTGAGAACCTCATTATTACTTGGAATTCGCCCACCCATATTTTACTTGTTTTCATATCTTTGTTGTGGTTATCTTTCTCCTTTTTCTCTTCTTTCAGGATGGCCACCAAGAAGAAAAACGAAAAACTTTTAAATGGGGCGGACAAACAAGTTCCTGTGCACCATCTTTTGAGGAAAAGCATCAATTGTAGCCACCCGTCCACTTGCACATCTTAGCATGCACCGAGGACGGTGCAATCTTTAAGTGTGGGGAGGTCGATACCGACTTCCGTGGGTTAGTTACTTTCTTTTCAATGCCAATTCTTAATTTTCTTTATTATTTAGTGTTGCATTGCATGATAGATTGCATGTGTAGTTAATTGTTTACATTTATGTACTACTTGGTTGAAGTGAAAATTTCTTTTTCAAGAAATTATTTTATAGTATTTCACTAATTTGAATTAAAATTTTTGTTAAACTTACTTGAAGAAATTTATTTTGGAACATGGTTTAAAGCTCGAACACACAAAACCAGTGAGATTTTTTGAACCTTATTGATTGGTTGTATTTTATCAACCAATGTTTTACTTTGGTGTGTATTGTTCTCTCTAAAATTGTGATTTATATCTTGCTTGATTCTATATGTCCATGGTTTGATGTATGCATACACTTATGTGATTGAGGCCTTGTTTCACTATAGCTCACATACCCATATAGCCTTACCCTTTCATTATCCTTTGCAAACCAATGTTGAGCCTTTTTAACCCCATTTATTCTTTACTTTAGCTCATCAATAACTCTAGGCAGAAAACAACAATGTCCTTAATTTAAATCCTTGGTTAGCTTAGACTAGTGAGAGTGTTCATGATTTAAGTGTGAGAAAATTGGGTTTCGAGAGATTTGGTTTGGGAATTGAGTATGTTAGACTCTTTCGTGAAAATGTGAAACAAATATTGAGGACATGTTCATGCATTCAATACCTTAATCATATGCATTGAGAAAAACAAAAGAAAAGAAAAAAATAATAATAAAAAGAAAAGAAAAAAGAAAAAAAAGAGAAAGAGAAAAAAAAAAGAAAAAGAGCAAATAATAAAAGGGGACAAAATGCCCCAAAGTAAATGGTGATAGCAATGCATATGCACTGTACTCAAAATTGGGATGCATGAATATGTGTAAAACATGGTTAATGGGTAGTTAGATTTCATATTCTGATTACATGGATTGTCTTAAGTTAGGTGGGAAGTTTATGTAAATTAAGGATTCAGATTTTAGTCCACTTGACCAAATATAATCCTACCTTGGCCCTAACCCCATTACAACCCTTAAAAGACCTCTTGATATATGTATTTGTGCATTAAATTTTTGTTGATTGGTAGAAGAAGAGCAAGCCTTAGAAAGCAAGGTTAGTAGAGAATTGAGAGAATCAAACCTTAAACACTTGAGTGATTAGAGTGTATACACTTTCGGTGAGGGTTCGATACTCGATTCTTTGTTCCCGGCTTTCATGAGCTTTTTCTTGCAAGTCTCTTATTTGAATCAGTGGAATCCCGTTCATATTTGTTCTTGGAGAATTTTATTTATTTTTAACCAAGTAGGTAAAAGCATTTTGCATTTAGTTGCATTCATATAGATAGGTTGCATTTCATAATTTGTACCATTCCTCTTCACTCTTTTGGTTCTCTTGAGCTTAGCATGAGGACATGCTAATTTTAAGTGTGGGGAGATTTGATGCACCACTATTTTGTGGTATATTTTAGGCTGAATTAAGTGGATTTTATCCGTTATTCTCACACTTATTCATAGAATTCGCATGTTTTACATTTTTCTTTCTAATTTTGTGCTGTGATTGAAAACGTGCTTATTTGGCCTTAAATTACTAATTTTCAATCCCCTCGTATTACCATTCGATGCCGTGATATGTGTGTTAAGTATTTTCAGGTTTTATAGGGAAGAAATGACTTGGAGGATAAAAAAGAAGCATGCAAGAGTGGAAGAAACACAAGAAATGGAGTATTTCAGAATCTGTCAGCGACGCGCACGCATGAGCGACGCGTAAGAGTGACCAGCACAGCAGGCATACGACACGCACGCATGGCTGACGCCTACACGTGGCCAGTAAAAAGCTCATCGACGTGTATGCGTGACCGACGCGTACGCGTGACAAGCGTCACGTGATGCAGATATCAAAAATCGCTAGGAGCGATTTCTGGGCTATTTTTGGCCCAATTTCAAGCCTGAAAACACGTAATAGAAGCTGCAGAGTGGAGCTGGAAGGGGGTGAATCAATCCTTTATACTTTCATTCACAATTATTAGGTTTTAGATGTAGTTTTCTAGAGAGAGAGAGGTTCTCTCCACTCTCTAGGTTTTAGGATTTTTAGCTTTATTTCTTCTTCAATTTAGAATTTTATCTTGCTTTAATTTAGTTTCTCTTCTACATTCTATTATTCTAGCACTTTAGTTTATCTTCTCTTGTTGATTTCTCTATTTTCCCAATTAAGTTTATGAACTCTTCATGTTAGATTCAATTTCTATATTAATGCAATTTATGTTTTCATATTTATGATTATTTTCTTTAATTTGTTGTTATTATTTTCTCTTACTTTGGTTAGTTTTAGATTTTGCTATGTCTTGTTAGGTTTCTATGTTTTTATGTTATGCCTTCCAAGTGTTTGATAAAATGCTTGGTTGGATTTTAAATTAGATTTTTATGTTCTCAACTTGGATTGATCAATTAGAGACTCTTGAGTTATCAAAATTCTTTTGTTGATTGGTGATGGAAAATTGCTAGTTGGCTTAAGCTTCACTAAATCTAGTCTTTGATTAGGACTTGTGAACTTAAGTTGATTTTGTTCACTTGACTTTCCTTCCTTGTTAGAGGTTAACTAAGTGAAAGCAAAAGGCAATTACCATCACAATTGATGATGATAATGAGGATAGGAATTCCAATTCTCAATCCTTGCTAGGACTTTTCTTAGTTGTTATTTTATTTTCTTGTTATTTACATTACTTGTCTCTTATCACAAAAACCCCAAAAAAATACTTTTTCATAACCAATTATAAGTACACTTCCCTGCAATTCCTTGAGAGACGACTCGAGGTTTAATACTTCAGTTAATTTTATTGGGTTTGTATTTGTGACAAACAATTTAAACATTGACCGAGGATAATTTGTTGGTTTAGATCTATACTTGCAACGCATTATTTTTGTGAAAATTTTACCTACAATTTCCCTCCGTCACTTGGGTCGAGGAGCTCTGATAAACTCATATTTCATGAGTTCTTTTGTGCTTAATTAAAGTGATTTATTCAACTCTTCACCTACTTATTCACATTAATTGCATGGTTTTACTTTCCCTTCCCTATTATGTCATATAATGAAAAACATGTTTTCTAAGCTTTAAAAATTAATTATTTTAATTACCTTTATTTCCATTCGATGCCGTGATTAGTGTGTTGAGTAGTTTCAGATTTTCTAAGGCAGAATGGCTTAAAGGATGAAAAAGGAAACATACTAAAATGGAAGGAGAAAGCAAAACGGAGCTTTAAAGAAACTGGTATCCACGCGATCGCATGGATGACGCGATCGCGTGCCAAGCACGAATCAGCAGCGACGCGGCCACATGACTGACGCGACCGCGCACCTTAAGCAGAACGCACATGACGCGGTCGCATGACTGACGCGACCGCGTGGCAAGGAAAAGCTCCAATTGACGCGACCGCGTGACCCACGCAGACGCGTGACAGAGGCCACGCACCATAAATTGCAGAAAATGCTCATAACGAGTTCTGAGGCCCTTTTTGGCCCAAACCCAAGTCCAGAAGGCATAGACCAGAGGTTATGAAGTGAGGAAATGCATCCATTCAGAGAGCTCGCATATTTTTACCTTTCAATGAATTAGATTTAGTTGAGAGGGAGATCTCCTCCCTCTCGCTTTTAGGATTTAGAATTTCTTCTTGTTTTAAGAGTAACCCTGGATCCAGGTTTAATTTTATTTTAATATTACTTCTCTTTATTTATTCCAATATTTGAATTGATTATTATTATTTATGAATTATTCCATGTTACAGATTTCTATTTGAATTAATGATAATTGAGGTATTTTCAGTTTATGATTGTTCTCTTTGACTTAAGTTACCATTGCTTCCCATCTAAGGATATTTTTACTATTATTCCAGCAACCTTACTTTTTTCTCTTTTGGTTCTGGTTAAGAATTTAGTAACTCAACAGTTATTAAACTCAATACAATTGATAATCGTGATCTTGCTAATTGAGCTGAACTTAAATAATCCCAACCTTTTCTGAGAAAATAATTAGGATTCAAAGGTCAACTTAATTAGTCCCTTGACTTTCCCTTACCCTGGTAAAGGTCGACCAAGTGGAGTTCAGATTCAACTTTCATTATTGTTGAGAGAGATAACTAAGTTGGACCTCTAATTTCTCTACCTTGCTAAAAGTCGCTTTACAGTTATTATTTATTCTTAATTGCCATTTAATTCACTCGTCATTCAGATTACTTGCTTCTCACCTTCTAAACCCCAATTATAACCTTTATAGCCAATAATAAGAACATACTTCCTCGCAGTTCCTTGAGAAGACGACCCGAGGTTTGAATACTCGGTTAACAATTTTTAAAGGGGTTTGTTACTTGTGACACCCAACACGTTTGTACGAAGGGATTTTTGCCGGTTTAGAAACTATATCTACAACGCAACCGTTTCTATGAATTTCTTTACTGGTAGAAATCTCGACATCAAAATGGCGCCGTTGTCGGGGAACTGCTAACGTGTGCCTTATTATTGGTTATTGTAAATATTTTCCTTTTGCCTGTTTATTTATTTTTGTTTTTTCCTCTTTATCTTTATTTGCTACTATGAACTCTCACCCCTCTCGCTTTGAGTTTGGTTCTAATATTGTTAAAGAAAATAGAAGTTACAGTAGGAATGTGCATCAAGATCAGACCAATCAAGGATGGATGGAACCAAGAAGATCTAATCAACCCTTTAGGCAGCAACACCCTCTGAGATATCCTAGGCAGAGACCATTCTACCGTGCATACCCAGCTGAAAGACATGGTGGACAACCTTGTAACTACCAACAAGCCCCACCCCGTGCATATGAACCATCCTTTTAACATAACCTCGAACCACCACACTCACAAGCTTCTCTTCACCATTCACCATCATATGATCCTTCCTTACCCCAATACCAATCCAATCGTTCCCGATTGTCACCACTTTCCTTTGTATCATGTCCAAGTCTGGAAAACTGCGAAGCAAAGGATCGCCTAAAAGAAACAATGATTAAATTTCAAACAACCGTTCAACAGCTGGAGCAAGCACTAATTCAATGGGCTACTAGGCACTTAAATATACAAGGATCAACCACAGCTCCATGTGGACAGCCCGATGAAGAGCGTAGCATGAAAGAAATACTAGAGACTCCAGCGGGCAAGACAGAGAATGAATTCATACTAGAACAAGTGGAAGAAGCTGTCATTGTTCAAGAAGAAGAGTTGGTTGAATTGGTTGAAGATCTAGGCGATGCTGAACTTCCTTGGGAATCCAGAATTGAGGAAAACTCCGTCCAAGATGCCACAGTTGATGCTAAGGAGGATACCGTACAATCTCCAAGGCAAGTCGTTTATGAAGAGTCAGACGGAATAATCCAAGAAGCAAATTTCCTTGATGATGATAGTCACAAGTCTAGTTCTCCTAGTGATAAGCTTGCGTCCGCAAGTGAATTCTCTGAGATCGAAGAATCTTCCCCAAGTGAATATGAAGATGATGCGGAGGTAGATTTCTCTCAACCTCCAATCTATGACTCGAGTGATGAGGAAGACATAGAAGACTTTGACCAGGATACAGATACAATTGAAGATCTTTGCAAGGAAGTGGAAGAATTCACAGAAGAACACAAGGAAACGGAACTTGCAGAACCACCAAAAACACCTATCCCAAGGCCATTACCACCCAATACAAGCTTCAAGTGGGTACAATCCTTAACTTATAATTTTACTTATTCACTTGAATATGGTTTGCTTGAAACAGATGGCCAGCTTAGAGCTCTCTGCGGCTTTAAGAGTAAGAGGGAAATGGCTCGTATTCAGAGCTGGTGCACCAGGTTCAATAAGGTTCCACGCTTCACCTCGAAGTACACGGATTGGTATCGTGCTCAATTGCATGGATCACAGAGAACGTTTGGTCGCCACGGTGAGACTCTACTCTTTAACCCGCCCAAATGGAAACTTACAAATCAAAACGGAGGCAGATCTAAAAACACAGCTTGGGATCATGGACTATGTTCTGACATTCGTCATCCCGGGAGGCTGAATATCTGTTTAAAGCTGCGCAGAAGCTTTACATGCCTAGTTTGGGACCCCGGAGGCTATTGGCATTCCAAGCACTGGTGGAGTTTTTTGGACGAATTTAAACACAAGCCACCATAACAGGATACTCTTCCAATGTCCAACTTAAGGACTTTAACTAAAAGTGCTAGGTGGGAGACAACCCACCATGGTATGGTTGCTTCTTTTTTTTCATATTATTTCTTGTTAATTGCTCTCATTTTTCCTTTTTCATTTTTATTTATTAAACCTGGAATCACGCATAAGCATCCATGATAGTCATTGCATTCTGCACTTTTCATGCATAAAAAAAAAAGTGGTTGCACGACGCGACCGCATGCCCCATGCGATCGCGTCATATCGCGAAAAACACCACCGACGCGACCGCGTGACCCACGCGGCCGCGTGATATATATATTGACGTAAGGATCCAACGAACAGAAAGTTGGGCTGGAATCGTGCGGCCCTTGTGCATTTCGCACAAATTGGCTCACGCGATTGCATGCCCCATGCGATCGCGTCACTACCCAATACCAACCACACGCGACCGCGTGAGCGACGCGATCGCGTCGCATGGATTGCACATCGCCCCAAAAAGGAGACAGAGAGTTGCGCTGAAACGGCGCTGGAGTCGTGCATTTAGCACAAATTTCAGCGACGCGATCGGCGACCCATGCGATCGCGTCACCCTTCTTTCCCCCCTCTCATGCGATCGCGCACTCCACGCGATCGCGTCACTCCCATTCTCGTCCCAACCATACGACCGCGTGCCCCACGCGGCCGCGTGGATTTGAAAATATAACCCCCCCAGCCCGCGAACCCTATCAGTCGCGCAGCCCTCCCCTTTCACCCCCAACCCTCTTCTCCTTCTCTCTTCTTCTTCTTCCCAGCCACCGCCGGCCAGCCGCCACACCACCACCCCAACGCCGCTGCCACCCCGTACGCCGCTGCCCTAACCCCCTCCCCTCCCTTCTTCTCCCCTCCCCTCTCTGCCACTGTCTCCGCGACCACCGCCCCACCGCCGGCAACCCAGCCTACCACCCCTCAGCCACCCACCCGCAAGCCCCCCCTCCCTTCCTCTATCACCAACCCAGACCCTCAGCCCACCACCACCACGGAGACTCATCAGCAGGCAGCCACAGAGCAGGCTGCCCCGCATCAGGAGGTTATGCACCCGATAGAGGCTGCAGATCCCGAGATCCCGCTCTAGTCCGTCCCACCTCCACAGCAGCCAGACCCTCAGCCCACCACCGCCACGGAGACCCCAGCTACCATCCCTACCATTGATGACACTCCTTCACACCAGGCTTGATTGAGCATCGAGGACGATGTTTCATTTTAAGTGTGGGGAGGTCGCCATCTCTGGCGTTTATTTTGGTGAACTACTACATACTTTTTCTTTTATTTTGGATATTTTTCTGTATTTTTCTCTTTTTCTTTTATTGTTATTTTCTGAGTACTTATACATTGCTACTTGTGTATTTTACTCTATTTTCTGTATTTTGCATCTTTAGTTCATACTTCAGCCATTTAGTTTATTTTAGTTATTTAGTTTAGTTGGCAATTCTGATTTATTAGTGGATTAATTAGTATAGTTTACCCTTTTTAGCATAAGATAGTATAGTTTAAATAGAAAAATATAGAAAGGAAGTAAACTAGAAACTTTAATAGAATCAAAATAACCCACACCTTGTATATATAGCATTACATGTTAGTTGACAACATTTCATCAAGGAGGAACATTAAAACTTTAAAAGCTACCCTAAATAATTTTTTCAAGAGAATAATGGGAATTTTTAACTAAACCTGCATACAATATATGAATGATATATGATGCTTGAGTTAGAGAACACACAGCCTGTGAGTCTTGAGCTTAAATTATATGGTTGCATTCAAACCATAATTTCATTTCTGTGTGTCACATTTCTTTTCATTCTGATGTTCTTTACTTTGCTTTAATCTATATGTCCAATTATAGAATATAGAATAGATACATACCAAGAGAATGATTAAGGCCATCATTTGATTTTAGCTCACTCACCCCAAATTAGCCTACTTTTTACATTACCCTTGTTAGCCCCCTTGAGCCTTTCAAAACCCCTTTATTCTATTTAGCCAAATTACTAGCCTTAAGCAGAAAAACAAAATAAAATCCCAAGTGAATCCTTGGTTAGCTTAAGATAGAAAATTATAAATAGAGTTAAATGCGGGAAACCTTTTGGGAACATGGACAATAGAAACAAAAAGGTAGAAAAGTAAAAAGGAATAAAATAAAATTTGGGAAGCATGCTCATGAGAAAATCTAAATGATTCAATTATCATGTGCATTAAAAAATAAAAAATTAAAAAATTAAAAAAATTAAAATAAATTAAAATAAAAAAAATTTTAAAAATTTTTTTCAATGAAAACAATGCACATGGAATAAAAATTAAAAAGTAAAACATGAGCATATAATAATAAGTGGGAAATATGGGAAAATAGGTAAAGAGATTTTATTTTACTAAATATGTATGTTAGGTGAGATCTTAGTCTAATTAAGGATTCGCTTATTAGCTCACTTGACCATATACATAAATCCCTACCTTTACCTTGGCCCCATTACAACCTTAATTAAGACCTCATGACTTTTTGGTATGACTATATTCTATAATTGTTGATTGGTTAGATGAAAAACAAAGCTGTAGAAATTAAGAATAAAAAGAAAAAAAATAGAGTGAATAAACCCAATAAACACTGAGTGACTAGAGAGTAAACACAAAATCCAGTGAGGGTTCAATAACTCATCAACATATATCCGTGCTTAAAATTTACTAATTGTTTTGCAAGTTTGTACAATGTTTTCTTTCCCATCTCATTTGCTAAAGTACTTTATTATTTAAGGGTTGGCTATATATATATACACAACTCCTTGAGAATGCGAATTAACTTAGCTACATGTAAGCTTTATATATGAGTGGAAGAATTAGAATTGCATGACTCATTAGGTAGATGCATTTAGCATAGGTTGCATTTCATAACATTCCATCACTTTAACCTTAATTATTTACCTTGGATTTAGCATGAGGACATGCTAGTGTTTAAGTGTGGGGAGGTTGATAAACCCATATTTCATGAGTTCTTTTGTGCTTAATTAAAGTGATTTATTCAACTCTTCACCTACTTATTCACATTAATTGCATGGTTTTACTTTCCCTTCCCTATTATGTCATATAATGAAAAACATGTTTTCTAAGCTTTAAAAATTAATTATTTTAATTACATTTATTTCCATTCGATGTCATGATTAGTGTGTTGAGTAGTTTCAGATTTTCTAAGGCAGAATGGCTTAAAGGATGAAAAAGGAAACATACTAAAATGGAAGGAGAAAGCAAAACGGAGCTTTAAAGAAACTGGTATCCACGCGATCGCATGGATGACGTGATCGCGTGCCAAGCACGAATCAGCAGCGATGCGGCCGCATGACTGACGTGACCGCGTGGCAAGGAAAAGCTCCAATTGACGCAACCGCGTGACCCACGCGGACGCGTGACAGAGGCCACGCACCAGAAATTGCAGAAAACGCTCATAACGAGTTCTGAGGCCCTTTTTGGCCCAAACCCAAGTCCAGAAGGCATAGACCAGAGGTTATGAAGTGAGGGAATGCATCCATTCAGAGAGCTCGCATATTTTCACCTTTCAATGAATTAGATTTAGTTGAGAGGGAGATCTCCTCCCTCTCGCTTTTAGGATTTAGAATTTCTTCTTGTTTTAAGAGTAACCCTGGATCCAGGTTTAATTTTATTTTAATATTACTTCTCTTTATTTATTCCAACATTTGAATTGATTATTATTATTTATGAATTATTCCATGTTACAGATTTCTATTTGAATTAATGATAATTAAGGTATTTTCAGTTTATGATTGTTCTCTTTGACTTAAGTTACCATTGCTTCCCATCTAAGGATATTTTTACTATTATTCCAGCAACCTTACTTTTTCCCCTTTTGGTTCTGGTTAAGAATTTAGTAACTCAACAGTTATTAAACTCAATACAATTGATAATCGTGATCTTGCTAATTGAGCTGAACTTAAATAATCCCAACCTTTTCTGAGGAAATAATTAGGATTCAAAGGTCAACTTAATTAGTCCCTTGACTTTCCCTTACCCTGGTAAAGGTCGACCAAGTGGAGTTCAGATTCAACTTTCATTATTGTTGAGAGAGATAACTAAGTTGGACCTCTAATTTCTCTACCTTGCTAAAAGTCGCTTTACAGTTATTATTTATTCTTAATTGCCATTTAATTCACTCGTCATTCAGATTACTTGCTTCTCACCTTCTAAACCCCGATTATAACCTTTATAGCCAATAATAAGAACATACTTCCTCGCAGTTCCTTGAGAAGACGACCCGAAGTTTGAATACTCGGTTAACAATTTTTAAAGGGGTTTGTTACTTGTGACACCCAACACGTTTGTACGAAGGGATTTTTGCCGGTTTAGAAACTATATCTACAACGCAACCGTTTCTATGAATTTCTTTATTGGTAGAAATCTCGACGTCAAGCTCCCTCAAGTGTTGTGGGCCTATCAAACCACACCTCAATCAACTATTGGAGAAACACCCTTCCGACTTGCTTATAGCATAGAAGCCATGATACCAGTTGAAATCAATGAGAAAAGTCTAAGGGTGAGGTTCTATGATGAGAAGAGCTTGAACTACTCCCTGAAGTCCGAGACCAAGCCCAGATAAGGGAAGCAGCGCTCAAGCAGAGGATGGCGAGTAGATACAATAAGAGAGTCATTCGTAGAAGCTTCGCCTCAGATGACTTGGTCTTGATTAAGAATGACATAGGCGTAAACAAGTCAGGCGAAGGAAAGCTCGCCGCCAACTAGAAAGGACCTTACAAGATAAGTGAAGTCCTTAGAAAGGGATACTACAAAGTGTACGACTTGAGCAGTGCCGATCTCCCCAGATCGTGGCATGCCTCCAACATGAGGAGATATTATAGTTAGAAGCGAACTCCGCTCCCTGATGTACTCTTTTTTCCGAATTCATGGTTTTTTTCCCCAAAAAAAGGGTTTTCTTGAAGGGGAATTTTAACGAGGCATCAAAGCAGGGACTAAGGGTTAAAAGTTTTAAATCCCTTAGTAGCTAAAAATAACTCTTGTAAAAGTTATCTCCATCAATCATTTATTTCATCTCTTCATAATTCCATTAGTATTATTATTCTACAAAACGCACCAATTTAAGCTCGAAAAAGCGTGAAAATTCTTTGTCCGACCTGAGTGGTTGGCGAGATAAAACGACGAGGTACAAATCGATGTAAAGAGGTTATAATAGGTGATCATGATAACTCGAAAATAATATCCCTAACGACTCACAAGTCGGAAAGCCCGAGAAAAATACAAAATGCATCGCAAAAATGGCCTAAGTTGTGAAACAATTTGATAAGCAAAATTGAATATGTAAGGTCGAAATAATGGAAAACAAAAGAGATACGAAAACCTAGGGGTGGCAAAGCGGGCCGGCTCGCCCCAACCCGCCCCGTCCCGCCCCATAAACAGGGCGGACCGGCCCGCCCTGCCAACTAAAATGGGTTTAAAATGCTAGCCCGCTCCACTTTATGACGGACTGGCGGGTTGGCGGACTAACCCGCTTGGCTTTTTTTTTTTGAAAAATAAAATTCATTAAAATTAACCAAAAAATAATAATTAAAAAATCAAATACAAATAAAAAATAGTCAAATTTAGGGGTGTCCGCAGATCGGATCGGATCGAATATGGCCGAAAATTCGATCCGATCCGCATAATTTTCATCGAATCGGATCGGATATGATATCCGCACTTTTTAGTGCCGAATCCGATCCGATCCGATCCGCACATTTGCAGATCGGATCGGATCAGATATCAGATATATCCGCATAATTAAACCTTCTATTTTTAATCATATTTCTATGTAAAAGAATTCGATAAAAATATTTCTTTCATACTTTTAAACTTATTTATTCCTAAAATATTTTTAATCAAACTCTCTCTAAATAACAAAAATAAAATAATACAATATATGAATAATAATTACTAACTAAAAGATATAAACAAGTAAATATAATACCAAACATATATATATTTTTTTTTTTTAATTATTATAGTGCGGATCTGTGGATCCGCGGATTGGATACACGGATATAGAGCAGATATCCGCGATCCAATCCGATCAATTTGCGGATCGGATCGTATTCGCAATTTTCAGATCGGATGCGGATATTTACCGTGGATCTGCGGATATGATCCGATCCATGGACACCCTAGTCAAATTATAATATAATTTTTTTACTATGTTTTTTTTTATTTTTAACTTCAGTAAAATTGTTCAAAATAATATTTGTCAATAGAATCATCTTTATTTTAAAAAATAAGTCACATAATTTGAGTATATATACGAAATTGTAAAATAAAATAAATAAAGTTAATAACTAAAAGAAGAATAAAAACAAAAAATGAAAAAAAAAGTGTTTAAAAATTTTATAATTATTAGTTTTATAATAGTAATCACTCTTTTATTTAATAAATAAAAATAAAAATAAAAATCTTTGGCCCGGCGGACCGGCCCGCCTCGCCCCGCCAAAACTCGCCAATTTGGCGGTGCAGGTTTGGCGAATTTTTTTAATTTGGCGGGCTCCAAATCCTAGCCCGACCCGCCTTTTTTAACGGGTTTAGCAGATCGGCCCGACGGACTCGATCCGTTTTGCCACCCCTACGAAAACCCCCCAAGGATCGAAGCGAAAGCTTTCTCAAAATTGTTAAGCAAAAAATTTTCAAAAGAGTTTTGGATAATAAATAAAATTGTCTAACTTAGATATGACAAAAAGTTTTCTTCACTAAATTGAAAAAATAAAAAAGGATTTTTTTCACAAAACACTATACAAGCATAAAAAAAAACCAGCAAAGCGTGCATAATAATAATATTTTGTTAAGGCCCTTATCCAAAAAAGGGACCCGTAAAACAAAATGGTTGTTGTTAATAACCCTATTAAGGGTCAAATGTCAGGAACCACTATAGAAAACAAATACATAAAAAATAAATTGTTCAAAAAGGGCCCACAAGTCGGGCCCTAATAGCTGGAAATCATTGCGAATCAAGGAAAGGATTAGATTCATCAAGGGGAGTGGAACTCGGGTTTGCTGCAGGAGTCGGAAGGGAAGGGATCTTTTCGACGACAGAAGTCAGAGCTTCAGAAGAGTTCGGCAGGAATCCTTCCTGTTGCCCAACCTCATGAGGAGGGGACTCGACAATACATTTCCCACAAGTCTTCAGCTTAGAATCGGTTTCAGGACGAGGAGGAGAGACAATCGCCCCATCAATGACCACCTTGTCAAGATGGAGGGGTGAAAGGTCCAAGTCAGGAGCGATGACTCCGACTTGTTCCTTGAACACCCTAAAAGCCTCTTCCGAGCTCTCAACGATTGAATCCTCCAGGTCCTGATAAGCTTCCCAATTCGACTCCAGCTGCTTCTGCAGATCAATATTTTCAGAAAAAAGCCTAACATAATTTTACTCTATGATGCACCACTATTTCGTGGTACATTCTATGCTAAATTTAGGAGATTTTATCACCCTTTTACCACACTAATTCAACGAAATAGCATGGTTTCATGATTTCTCCTAATTTGTGCTTAAGTGTGAAAACATGCTTTTTAGGCCCTTAATTGGTTAATTTTAATTCACCTTTGATTCCACTAGATACATTGATGTGTTTGTTAGTGATTTCAGGTTGAAAAGGCTAGGAATAGATCAGAGGAGTGAAGAGAAAAATATGAAAAGTGGAGAGATCATGGAAAATCAAGGATTTGGGATGCATTCATCGACACGCACGCGTAACAGACGCGCACGCGTGGAAAGCAAAAATGCCAAGCGACGCGTACGCATGACCCATGCGTACGCGTCGATGCTTGCACGTGACTTCATTAAAGTAAAAACGTTGGGGGCGATTTATGGGATTCCCAGGCCTAGATCCAACTCATTTCTGAGCCTATTACATGCAGAATTCAAGAGGAGTCAAAGGGTGGGGGGGAGAACACATAGTTGAGTTTTGGACAATGCTTTAGTTAGTTTCTAGAGAGAGAAGCTCTCTCTTCTCTCTAGAATCAGGTTAGATGTAGATTAAGATTTCTTAGATATAGGTTTAATTCTTGCTTTGATTTACTTTTCCACTTCAATTTCTTGTTCTTCTACCTTTTCTTAGTTTAGTAGTTTAATCTTTGTAATTATTTACTTTGTTGTTGATGCACTCTTGTTTCTTTTACTTCTCTTTAATGCAATTTATGTTTAATTTATTTTATTGTTGATTTGCTTTATCCTTGTTAATTCCTTGATTTAAGTAGTTATAGATTAAATTTCTTGCAATTTTATCTTGCTTTCCTTTTATGCGTTCTAAGTATTTGATAAAATGCTTGGAAGGATGTTAGAGTAGATTTTTGTGTTCTTAGCTTGGGATGGTAACTTAGGTGAAATTGAGTTGCTAATGTCCAAGTCTTGATAATTGGTGTCCATTGGCTCTAGCCTCTATTAAGTTAATTAGTGAGTGGTTAGGACTTATGGATTAGGATTGGTGTAGCTCATTTGACTTTTCTTCACTTGTTAGAGGATGACTTAATGAGATTGATCCTTGCAATTATCATATTTTGGTTAGTAACAAGGATATAGATCCTTAACCATTAACCCTTGCCAAGACCTTTTATCATTTGAGTTTCATTTACTTTCTTGCCATTTATCTTTCATGTCTCTTATTCAAAACCCCAAAATATGTATCTCATAACCAATAACAAGAACACTTTCCTACAATTCCTTTGAGAGACGACCCAAGGTTTGAATATTTCGGTTATTTTTATTAGGGTTTGTACTCGTGACAAACAATTTTTTGCATGAGAGGATTGTTTGTTGGTTTAGAAACTATACTTGCAACGAGATTTCATTTATGAAACTCTAAACCATACAAATTTTCGTTCATCAAAATGGCGCCGTTGCCGGGAAATTGCAAATGTGTGCCTTGTTATTGGTTATTGTATATATGTGAATATTGTGAATATGTTGCCTTTTGTTTCTTTATTAGTTTTTGCTAGTTTTAGGATTTAGTTTTCTTGTTTCTTATTTGATGTTTCATTTGCTCTTGCTATTATGAATTCTCATTTTTTTGGCTATAAGTTTGTTTACAATTATGTTCTAGAAAGTGGAAATTTCAATGAAAATATACATCAAGGATGGAATAATCAAAGGTGGGAGGAGCCTCAAGCATATGCTCAACCTTCTTGGCAACAACCTCCTCCGGTTTCGTATAGGAATAATTCCACTCCTTATGCATATCTAGTGAATGTGGTAGTCTTCATTGTACTTGTCAACAACCACCACGTGCCTATGAACCTCATCCTCAACATAGCCCTCAACCATACTCACAAACCCCTTTCTACCAAATACCTTCCTAGGACCCTTATCTATCATATAACCAATTACCCACACCTCATCCTTGTGACCATTATGTTAGAAAACCCATAGAACCACCCACATTCCAATATCAATACTCCCAAGAACCACAACCTCAAAATACACCACCTCCACAGTTCCACCAAGAAGAACCACCTTCCTATTATGAACCCTTCCTTCCAAGTAGTGAACCCTCCTATCCACCCCAAGCCCCAATGGATGATTCTCTCACTTTGCTACTTCAAGGACAAAGAGAAATACAAAGGGAGGTACTAGAATTCACGGCCACCTTAGATGCGGTGGTAAACCAATTAGCCTCCCAATGCGTAAACACTCAAGGAACTTCCATGGCTACATGCGGAGAATCATTTAAAGAACATAGCATGAAGGAGAGATTAGAGACTCCGATGAAGAATAAGGAGTGAGATTTTGCATTGAAACAATTGGAGGAAGCAATAATTGTTGAAGAAGCGGAAGAAGTGGTTGAAGATTTAGGAGATGTTAAGAGTCTATGGGAATTTAGAATCATGGAACCTCCCTCCAAGAAGCTTGAAATTGATGTTGAGGAGGGCGTACAACCTCCGAAGAAAATCCTATATGGAGACTTTGAGGAGGTTTATCAAGAGATGGATTCAATCATTGTTAAATTCTTATCTACAATTGAATCCTCTCCCATTGGACTTGAAATGGAGATTAAAGAAGAAGAGGCATAACCTCCCATGCCTTTGGTAAGCAATGAAGAAGAGATTGAATTGAAAGGAAGCTACCAAGAGGAAGAGGTTGAAATTGAAGAAGCTTGCCTAGAGGTGGAAGTAATCAAAGAAGAACATAAGGGAGTGGAGCTTGCAAGGAAATTGAAAATACCTCTCCCCAAGCCATCACCATCCATTCTTTCATTCAAGTAGGTAAATCTTTCATCTCTAAGCTTACCTTAATTAGCCCATTTGAATATGGTTTACTTGAGACGGATAGACAACTTAGAGCTCTTTGTGGCTTTAAGAGCAAAAGAGAGATGGTTAGTGGTTGGCATCGTGAATCAAAGTTCATGATGGTTGCATGGTCAAGGCTTAAAAGCAAGGGTTGGTGTAGAACTAGATTGCTTGGGTCTAGGATGATGTTTGGTCGCTTTATTGAGAATTCATCTTCCTTGCCACCTGGATGGTCCAATGGGAATCAACTTGAAGACGGGTGCCAAAACAAAGTGTGAAATCCCGGATCGCACAAGAAAAATCAATTTTGGGAGCTCATGGTTTGTGAAGAACTCCATCAAAGCTTGGAGGCATTAATTTTGAAGAAAGGAGCTTATTGGAGACTCAAGCATTGGTGGATGTTCAAGGATGGCTTCAAGCACAAGCCACCTTGATGAGGAGCTCCCCATAAATCCAACTTAAGGACAATAAATAAAAGTGGTAGGTGGGAGACACCCTACCATGGTAACATCTTTCTTTTTTTCTCTTTTGTAAATATTAGTAGAATTAGCTTAATTTCATGTTTTGATTGGTTTGTTGAGTTTATTTGGTAGTTTAGTATGTTAAATAAGGTTTTATGGTGTTTTGGTAACTGTTTGGAGGTTTGGAATGCTTGGTTTGGTGCAAAAATATAGAAAAATTTTGAAAAACAGAGCACCATCCACGCATACGCGTGCCCCACGTGTACGCGTGACCCATAGCTTTTCGACCATCCACACGCACGCGTGGATTCAAAAATTTCACCTCCATACATTTTCCAGAGAGTTATGCCTACTTTATGTGCGCTTCATGCCTTAGGCATAAGTTCACCAATGCGTACGCGTCCCCTCACGCGTACGCGTCACCTCTCTGAATAAGCCATCACGCGTACGCGTGACCCACGCATACGCGTCGCTCCCATTTCACTGCTCTACGCGCACGCGTACGCGTGGATGCCCTTCTTTCACACACTTCTTTTCTTCTTTTCTTTCCATTTTTTTCCTTCTTCTCTCTTCTTCTCTTTTCATTTCCGCCTTCCACCATCATCCAATACTACCAAACACCATTTATAACAATTTTTTTTTAGATAGTAGTTATTTAGTTAGTTTAATTTTCATTTCATTCTCTCTTTTTTTTTTTTTTGATAAGTGTTGGATTATTAATTTTGTTTACTGTTTCTTGCTGCTTATTACTAACTGAATGCTATTTTAGCATAATCATTGTTATTATTCATTGTTGAATTCTTTGTTGAGGTTACAATTTGTTACTTGATTTTGAATTTTCATGCTTAACCATTGTGAACACCAAGTGAATGAGAATTGCCCTCAAGCTTTTTAAGTCTTTTTGAATTACATGATTTGGCCACCATGTGATTTGAATTCTTTTCCTTGATTAGGAAATTTCTTGATGGATGTTATGCATTTATCTTGATGCATTGTATTTCTTGATTATATGCATCCATATGTTTTTGGCTTGAATGCTTTCATGCTTCTTAATTACTTGTTTGGTTGTTTTAACCTACGAGTTAAGAGCATCTCAAGCACATTAGGATGAGTGAAGTACATGTTCCTTTTTGTGTAATTGTGACATATCTCTCTATGATAATGTGTGTTCTAAAGGGCGCCTAATTTAGAACTCACACACCTAGTCTTCATTAATGTCACACTAATTCACTCACTCAATTCTAGTTATGAGTACCTCTTCCAACAATGTATGATTTCTTACTTTTGCATTTACTTTTCTTACTATCATGTCTTTTATTTTCAGGATGAGTCATTATAAGCTAAAACGGAAGCGGAAGAAAGAACACGCAGTAACCGGTTGACCTACCAGCTGAAGGTAGCAACCCGTGCAGTCGCCGTACCCCTTGCTCATCTTTGAATGCACCGAGGACGGTGCAAACTTTTAAGTGTGGGGAGGTCGTCCGACCAGTCGGCATTTTTGGGTGACAAATTTTTAGTATCCCAACACTTTTGCATTTCATTTTTTTTAGGTCTTTTAGGATTTTTAGTTACATTTTCTTAGTTTGTATATATATACATAATAAGCTTAATCAAAATAATGAAATTTTTCAAGAAATTTTATCTATAGGGCATTGACATCCCAATTGATTTGAGTAAACACTTTTCAATGAACTTGCTTGAATTATATCTTGTGGAACATGCTTTGAGCTAAGAACACAAACTTGTGAGTTTTGAGCTTAATTGTGTGGTTACATCATATAACCACTTATTTTTATTCTTGTGTGCATTGTTCTCTTTCTATGATTGTGATCCTTGATTTGTTTGGTTCTTTATGTCCATTATTTCATGTATATATACATTTATATGATTGAGGCCATCATTTCATTTAACTCACTTACCCAAATAGCCTTACCTTTTATCCTTCATTGTTAGCTAACTTTGAGCCTACGATTAACCCACTTGTTCTTAATATTAGCACATTATAAGCCTTAAAGCGAAAAACAATAAATGTCCTTTATTTGGATCTTTGATTAGCTTAGGCTAGTGAGTGTGTATCATTCAAGTGTGGGAAAACTTGGGACATTGGTTGAGAAAAAGGGTAATTTTGTATTTTCATTGAAGATCTTGGGAAATGGGTACATACTCATGTGTTAATTAAATATAAAACCATACGCATTGATGCTCTTGTGTATATTTTAGCTCGAAAAGAAAAAAATACAAAGGAAAAAGAAAAAATATGTAGAACAAGAAAAAAATATAGAAAAAAAAAAGAAAAGAAGAAAAGCAATAAAAAGGGGACAAAATGACCCAAAGTGAAGTTCAATAAAATCAATGCATATGAGTTGTGATCAAGAAAAGAATGCGTGAGTGTGTGAAAAAGTGAGAATTATGGGTAGTTAGGTTTGTTTAGATTTCTATAGGTTGCTATATAGGTTAGGTGGGAAGCTTAGGTTAATCAAAGATTCAAATTTCAAGCTCACTTGACCATATATATGCATCCTTACCTTCACCCTAGCCCCATTACAACCTATGAATAAGTCTTCATGATGAATGTATGCATGCATTGAATGATTGTTGATTGTTAGATGAAAAACAAATCTTGAAAAGCATGATTAGAAGAGAATTGAGTGAATCAACCCTATACACTGAGTGATTAGAGCGGATACACATCCAGTGAGGGTTCGATTGCTCAATTACATGTTTTCACCATGATTATCCCTTTTCTAGCAAGTTTGCAAAAATCTTTCGATAACTCAATTCAATTGTGGGTTTGGCTTGGTTGTTAATACCTTTAGCCCTTATGTTTATATTGGTTTTCTTGGGAGTTGATTTATTTTGACCAAGCAATTGCATTTATTTAGATAGTTACATATAGCTAGATTGCATTTAGTTAGTTTATATTTTAATAAATGATGATACCCTTGTCTCTTTCTTGGTTTAGGATGAGGACATGCTATGGTTTAAGTGTGGAGAGATGTGATGCACCACTATTTTGTGGTGCATTCTATGCTGAATTTAGGGGATTTTATCACCGTTTTCTCACACTTATTCAATGAAATAGCATGATTTTATGATTTTCTCCTAATTTGTGCTTAAGTGTGAAAATATGCTTTTTAGACCCTTAATTGATTAATTTTAATTCACATTTGATTCCACTAGATGCCTTGATGTGTTTGTTAGTGATTTTAGGTTGAAAATGCTAGGAATGGATCAGAGGAGTGAAGAGAAAAGCATGTAAAATGAAGAGATCATGAAAAATCAAGGATTTGGGATGCATTCATCGACGCGCACGCGTAGCAGACGCGCACGCGTGGAATGTGAAGTCGCATGGTGACGCGTACGCGTACATGACGCGTACGCGTGGAAAGCAAAAATGCCAAGCAACACGTACGCGTGACCCATGCGTACGCGTTGATGTCGCACGTGACTTCATTAAAGTGAAAATGTTGGGGGCGATTTCTGGGCTTTTCAGGCCCAGATCCAACTCATTTTTGAGCCTATTACATGCAAAATTCAAGAGGAGTCAAAGGGGGGGGGAATACATAGTTGAGTTTTGGACAATGCTTTAGTTAGTTTCTAGAGAGAGAAGCTCTCTCTTCTCTCTAGAATTAGGTTAGATGTAGAATAGGATTTCTTAGATTTAGGTTTAATTCTTGCTTTGATTTACTTTTCCTCTTTAATTTCTGGTTCTTCTACCTTTCCTTTCCTACTTTAGTAGTTTAATCTTTGTAATTGTTTACTTTGTTGTTGATGCACTCTTGTTTCTTCTACTTCTCTTTAATGCAATTTATGTTTGATTTTCTTTATTGTTGATTTGCTTTATCCTTGTTAATTCCTTGCTTTGAGTAGTTATAGATTAAATTTCTTGCAATTTTATCTTACTTTCTTTTTATGCCTTCCAAGTGTTTGATAAAATGCTTGGAAGGATGTTAGAGTAGATTTTTGTGTTCTTGGCTTGGGATGGTAACTTAGGTGAAATTGAGTTGCTAATGTCCAAGTCTTGATAATTGGTGTCCCTTGACTCTAGCCTCCATTAAGTTAATTAGTGAGTGGTTAGGACTTATGGATTAGAATTGGTGTATTTCATTTGACTTTTCTTCACTTGTTAGAGGATGACTTAATGAGATTGATCCTTGCAATTATCATATTGTGGTTAGTAACAAGGATATAGATCCTTAACCATCAACCCTTGCCAAGACCTTTTATCATTTGAGTTCCATTTACTTTCTTGCCATTTATCTTTCATGTCTCTTATTCAAAACCCCAAAATATGCATCTCATAACCAATAGCAAGAACATTTCCCTGCAATTTCTTTGAGAGACGACCCGAAGTTTGAATACTTCGGTTATTTTTATTGGGGTTTGTACTTGTGACAAACAATTTTTTGCATGAGAGGATTGTTTGTTGGTTTAGAAACTATACTTGCAACGAGATTTCATTTATGAAACTCTAAACCATACAAATTTTCGTTCATCAAAATCAACCCTATACACTGAGTGATTAGAGCGGATACACATCCGGTGAGGGTTTGATTGCTCAATTACATGTTTTTACCATGATTATCCCTTTTCTAGCAAGTTTGCAAAAAATCTTTCAATAACTCAATTCAATTGTGGGTTTGGCTTGGTTGTTAATACCTTTAGCCCTTATGCTTATATTGGTTTTTTTGGGAGTTGATTTATTTTGACCAAGCAATTGCATTCATTTAGATAGTTGCATATAGATAGATTGCATTTAGTTAGTTTACATTTTAATAAATGATGATACCCTTGTCTCTTTCTTGGTTTAGCATGAGGACATGCTATGGTTTAAGTGTGGAAAAATGTGATGCACCACTATTTTGTGGTGCATTCTATGTTGAATTTAGAGAATTTTATCACCCTTTTCTCACTTATTTAATGAAATAGCATGGTTTTGTGATTTTCTCCTAATTTGTACTTAAGTGTGAAAACATACTTTTTAGGCTCTTAATTGGTTAATTTTAATTCACCTTTGATTCCACTAAATGCCTTGATGTGTTTGTTAGTGATTTCAGATTGAAAAGGCTAGAAATGGATCAGAGGAGTGAAGAGAAAAGCATGCAAAGTGGAGAGATCATGGAAAATCAAGGATTTGGGATGCATTCATCGACGCGCACGCGTAGCAGACGCGCACGCGTGGAATGTGAAGTCGCATGGCGACGCGTATGCGTACATGTCGCGTACGCGTGGAAACCAAATATGCCAAGCGACGCGTACGTGTGACCCATGTGTACGCGTCGATGCTCGAACGTGACTTTATTAAAGTAAAAATGCTGGGGGAGATTTCTGGACTTCCCCTAGATCAGATCCAACTCATTTTTGAGCCTATTACATGCAAAATTCAATAGGAGTCAAAGGGGGAGGGGAACACATAGTTGAGTTTTGGACAATGCTTTAGTTAGTTTCTAGAGAGAGAAGCTCTCTCTTCTCTCTAGAATTAGGTTAGATGTAAATTAGGATTTCTTAGATCTAGGTTTAATTCATGCTTTGATTTACTTTTCCTCTTCAATTTCTGGTTCTTCTACCTTTCCTTTCCTAGTTTAGTAGTTTAATCTTTGTAATTGTTTACTTTGTTGTTGATGCACTTTTGTTTCTTCTACTTCTCTTTAATGCAATTTATGTTTGATTTTCTTTATTGTTGATTTGCTTTATCCTTGTTAATTCCTTGCTTTGAGTAGTTATAGATTAAATTTCTTGCAATTTTATCTTACTTTCCTTTTATGCCTTCCAAGGGTTTGATAACATGCTTGGAAGGATGTTAGAGTAGATTTTTGTGTTCTTGGCTTGGGATGATAACTTAGGTGAAATTGAGCTGCTAATGTCCAAGTCTTGATAATTGGTGTCCATTGACTCTAGCCTCCATTAAGTTAATTAGTGAGTGGTTAGGACTTATGGATAATGATTGGTGTAGCTCATTTGACTTTCCTTCACTTGTTAGAGGATGACTTAATGAGATTGATCCTTGCAATTATCATATTGTGGTTAGTAACAAGGATATAGATCCTTAACCATCAACCCTTGCCAAGACCTTTTATCATTTGAGTTTCATTTACTTTCTTGCCATTTATTTTTCATGTCTCTTACTCAAAACCCCAAAATATGCATCTCATAACCAATAGCAAGAACACTTCCCTGCAATTTCTTTGAGAGACGACCCGAGGTTTGAATACTTCGGTTATTTTTATTGGGGTTTGTACTTGTGACAAACAATTTTTTGCATGAGAGAATTGTTTGTTGGTTTAGAAACTATACTTGCAACGAGATTTCATTTATGAAACTCTAAACATACAAATTTCCGTTCATCACTCTACCTTCTCCTTCAAACCCTCAGCCATAGCACATTGGCCTATTAATTTTTTCTCCCTCTCCTAGAGATGGGCAAGCTCCTCCTTCAACCATGCATTCTCCCCCTACAGCCTCTTTTCCTCTTCTTGATACAGAACAATCCTCCCCTGAAGATTCTCTATGGATTTTTGAAAAGAACTCGAGGGAGTTTTGTCGAGTATATCAAGAAGGGCAGTACAGACCCCGGCAGTCCGAATTACTCCCTATGCCAGAATCTGAAGATGGTTTCGTAAGGAAGCATCATCCATGGAAATTTGGTTAAAAGGAAGGATGTGCTTCCTTGCGAACTTCGGACCATCGAAATTGACCTCTCTAGCAGTGGAAGAACCAGATTCCAACGTCTTACGCTTCTTTTTTTCGGACTTAGAAGAGAGTCAGACTGGGGGGACGGGGGCAGGAGGAGGAAGAGGAGAAGCAGAGGCAGGGTTTACCGAAATCGGACGTGAAGAGGTCCCCAAGTCCTGAGGAGGAGGAGGAGCACCAGAAGCTCCGATCTTTGCAGCATCAGCTCAGGCGCGGGCCTTCCTCTTCGCCTCTTGCACCTTTTGATAAGCAGCACTTGATCCACTCTTCACCATTTCTGGAAGGAAGACCAAAAATAATTAGTATACAAGCAATATAAATACTAGTCGGAAGATATCACAAACGGCGATAAAATAAACTAAAAAACTACCTAGCTGGGTCTACACAAAACTCGGAAAGTCCAGAAGGAACTTCTTGGTATCCAGGTTTGGAGCACGCCCCCAAGCCTCTAGAAAAAATTCAACAATAGCCTCCTCTACCTCATCCAAATCGGTTAGACTATCTTTTTCTACAGGAGAGGCCTCTAACCAATACAAGAGAAATCGGAGTTCATTGTTATCATTCAAGAAGAAAGGGTGATGGCCCTCTACAGTCTGGACCTTAAAGAAGAAGTTTTTAAAGTCATGGAACGACTCATCAAAGATTAAAAAAACCTTCTGACCCTGAATAGCTCGAAAGTACACCCACTGTTGCTTGTTATTCTCAGCACTAAATTATTTTATCAGATGAAAGAGATAGAAGAAAATCTTTAAAGAGGTCAGAAAATCCAGCTCTCGGTTGACAAGTTGGTAGATCTTAATAAAACCCCAAGAGTTAAGATGAAGCTGGGTAGGAGCTACCCGACAATGAGACAATATCTCCACCTCGAAGTCGGAAAAAGGAAAAGTAACCCCTAGGCAGGTGAATAAACAGTCGTACATAAAGAAAAAATGAGGATCATAATTAGCAATCCTCCCACAACAAACCCGGTCCTCAGGATCTGGGGACTCTAATTCATACTTGGGCTCGTCATCATTAACACTACAAATCCTATGGTGCTTCCTAAGTTCAGTTATAAAGACATCATCTACTAAGGGATGCTCATATAAAACGGAAAAATATACCCACCACGACAAAGCCTCGGGAACACGGGAAGACATTTTCAAAAATAGGGAGCATAGATAAAAGCAGTAAAACCTACATAGCACAAAAGAAAAAAAAACCATCAAACAAGGTTCTAACAACAAGGCAGTCCTTCTAGAGCAAATAAAGAAAACAACTAGCAAGCAGTGAAAGAAATAACTTCTTCGAAAGAAGGATACAAGAATCCCAAAGTTTCTTACTACATTAACAAGCATGCATAAGAAATATACCTGAAAATCTCCTCTAGGCGTACAGTACAAGTATAATACAACCAAGACAGTAAATGAAGGCAAGAAGAACTAACCTTCTTTGGAAAAAGGAAGGATTCCAGTAGCCGACCTGAAGTATCCGCGAATGAAAAAACCAAAGGGAGCTTTTGAGCAAGAAAGTGAAAGAGCAGGAAAGAAACTTCGAAGAGAAGACGAAAGAAAACAAAGAAAGAAGAGGGAAAAGTATTTATAGCAGACCAGGGGCATAACAGTAAAATGATGCAGTCGTTAAAGAAACGCGTCATTACCAATGTAAACTGCCCCCACGTGTAAATGCAAAATCCCAAACGGACGCGACGTTTGATTAGACACGACGGTTGAGGAATTCAAAATCACATTGGTTTTAAACTGAAATCACGTCATTTTCCGACTTGAGCAAACCCGAGTTCAATCAATACTCGAATCCAACTCAGAGCTAAGAGATCGGACTCGAGTACGGGCACTGTTCATACCCTAACCCAATATTATGGCCTAAGCCCAAGTAAGCTAAAAGGGCCTAATCCAAAGGTTGGCCTTTATCACCTCTCCGGCGTCTTCGAAAGAGGCCGGGTTCGACATAAGCTCCTCCCCAAGGAGGTCGGGTTCGACACAAACTGGCAGATAACGCTCATTCAAATAGGTAACTGTCCCCTAAAATCTCTGATCCACTTCTAGAAGAGATATCTCAACAACCCTAAGATAAATGGACAATTATCCACCTTCAGAAGCAGAACTACTCCAACGGTGGTTATTACTGTCACACTCAAGTAAAACTAAGTTCTAATATTCTCTAAACCTGCTTATACCCTGCTAACTTAAGTATCAGAGTGTCTTTACAAGTACTACCCCCACATTCTCTCACGTACGCAACTCGAACTGTGGCTCTCAGACGCTAAACAAATCGGAGATTATATTCTTCTAATGTTTGGGCCAATCTTTCAAACCTAATCCATCTATCTCAGATTACCTACGTAACAATTAATTTTATTATTTATTTCAAAAAATTTAATTTATAATTATATTTATTATATATTTATAATTATAAAAATTTTAATATTTATAAATTTAAAAATTATATTTTTTTATATTTTTAAAAATTATAAATTTATTAAAATAGTTATAAAATTATATTTATTATTTAATAATTTATGAAAAAGAGATTTGTGAGACTTGATCCATTAACCGACTAATCCGCTATTAAATAAGACGAGAGAGGAATTTAGAATCACTTACTAGGGGTGTAATCGGTTCGGTTTGGTTCGGTTTTGGATCCGAAACCAACCGAACCGACCTGATCGGTTCTACAATGATACCAACCATTTGGTTGGCTGCTATTTGAACAACCGAACCGAACCGAACCGAACTAACAACGGTTTGGTTCGGTCGGATTTTTCGGTTTTTTTATTCCTAATAATTAGAATTTAAATTACCATAGAACGAACTTTAAAACCGTCAATAAACTAGAATAACAAGAGTATATCACATCCAATTCAATACAAATTCAACTTAATTAAACATAAAATAAATACAATAAAAAATGTCTAGCAAAACAACAAAAATAAATACACTTTAAACCGAAAGCCACTTTAAAACAAATGAAAACCAAACAGCTACCATGCTTAATCTGAATCCACACCAGACTCATCAAGTCATCATCATCTTCCCCGGTTGGTGCAATTTCTACCAAAATAAAACAAAAAAACATATTAAATATTATATGAAAACAATTTGTGAAACATATTAGATGCAGCCATAATGGATATATAAAACAAATTAACACATATTATATGCAGCCACAACAAATTATAAAATATAATATACAAATTAACGGCACACAAATATATGTAGCCATAATGAAGAAAATAATAATTATGACTTGTTGATCCTTGATGCAATTTTCTAACAAAAATAAAAGAAAGAAGATATAAAAACAAAAAACTTCTTTGAAAAAATTATCAAGTGAAAAAGAATACAAAAATACATTGTTCTGCTTCAAAATACAAAACCGGCAAGAGCACAAAGTTGACACGCAAGGTAATCTGGTTTGACACAGTCTGCCAATGATGCCTCTAATCTAAAATAATTTAACTCCAACAAAGGTCATATGGTTTCAGATGATTAAATATTTTAAAATATATATACAGAAATCTCTATTGACACAGCTATATATATATATATATATAGTTAGTATCTAATTGAATATTGATTGATGATGATGTATCATTATTGTAGCAAGAAATTAAAAGTGGTGAATAAGAGATACCTATATACCCTACTATGCATGCACATACTGATTATAAATTATAAACATAAACCATGAAAGAAACTACAAATTTCTTTTTTGCATACCTGATTCAAGTTTCTCAAACTCTTCAAACATCCACGGACTCAACATTTTCACCCCCAACTTCAGACGTCTGCTCATTGGGAACCTCATTGCTTGTTGGCTGCATATATATAAACAGACCAATGAAAAATTAGCATTTTTAACTCATGAACAACACCAAAAATTTTGTTTCCAGCAACAAAACTACAACAGCTCATAAGCAGCTTATGAAAAATTAGTATTTTTAATTATATGCAGCCATATATATGCAGAACAAAACCACAGCAGCTCATAATAGTACAACTAAAGCAGCTGATAAGTAAAACCAATTTAAGACATAAGCAGCTGATACACAGCTCATAAGCAAAACCAAAGCAGTTCATAAGCAGCTCATAAACAGAACCATAAGTAATTCATTTTTTCCCATTTCTCTATTCGTGTTTATGAACTGAAACGTAGGATACATAAGTAATGCTAACATATTCTAACAACTAGAAGGCAAGTTATTATTTCACAAGCAATGTATTCAATGAATGTCTCTATTTTTCATCCAGGAAAAAAATGAAAATAAAACAAGAAAGCGATGCATGATCCTGTGAGTTCTTGATGCAGGTAATACACAACTTAGATTAAGAAAAAAATAAATGAATCTCAAGGAACCTAAAGGATCCAATGGACTCACGGCAAGGCTAGGAATAAAAGATACAAGAACTTGATTTGATAAACACTCAACCAGAATTCAAGAGAAAACGAGATAGAGAAAAATTGATATCATTCATGGTTGATAAATTGGAAAGCTACCCTATACAAGTGGACAACACTCACAGAAAATAAGAAATAACTAAAACAAAAGTAAATTGGAAGAAATTAAAAGATAAGAAACTCACATAATATTACAACTCCATACATTATTTTGAGATAATTCAACACAAATCTACAGAATTTAAAGCCAATCAACAGAATTTAAATCAAGCACAATATCACTAAAAATCCCACAAACAGAATTTCTAAAAACAATTATTCAGGTTAAATCAAGCACAATATCACTAAAAATCCCACTAAATCAAGTACAAATATCACTAAAAATATTGCAGACTGGGATTTTGTTGACAATATATACATTAATTACTGTAAAGAAAATTATAACCAAGCACAAACTCTAACCTCCGAAGAAGACATTCTTCAGTTGCTGTTTGCAGGAGAGGGCTTGGCGAATGGTGCTGCTCGGCGATGGACTGGTTGGAGTGATGCTTGGCTTTGGCTTTGTTGCGACGGCGACCCAGTGACAGCGACCCAGCAACGGCGACCCTGCGACGGCAATTTCCTTGACGGTGGACACTGGACAACACTCTCTGGCTCCCTCAGGCTCTCCTTCTCTCAAGCATGGAGGTCGGAGCCTCGGAGGTGGAACCGTGGAAGAATGGGAGAGAGAAGTTTTTTGTGGGTGAATGGGGTTAGCCGTAAAAGGAGAAGAAGAAAGCTAGGGTTGTGGCTGAGTGGCCCTTTTATACCTAGGTTAAAGGGCAACTTAGTAAAAACACACACTACTGAACCCTTATTCTTCGGTTCGGTCCGGTTTGGTTCGGTTTCTGCCGAGCCAACCGAGAACCGAACCGAACCGATCGGTTTAGTTCGAAAAAAATAAAAAAAAATCGATTTTTTTGGTTTTCCAATCGGTTGTTGTAAAATTCGGTTCGGTTCTGCGATAACAGTAAAATGACGCAGTTGTTAAAGAAACGCGCCGTTACCAATGTAAACTGCCCCCACGTGTAAATGCAAAATCTCAAACGGACGCGACGTTTGATTAGACACGACGGTTGAGGAATTCAAAATCACATCGGTTTTAAACTGAAATCACGTCATTTTCCGACTTGAGCAAACCCGAGTTCAATCAATACTCGAATCCAACTCAGAGCTAAGAGATCGGACTCGAGTAGGGGCACTATTCATACCCTAACCCAATATTATGGCCCAAGTCCAAGTAAGCTAAAAGGGTCCAATCCAAAGGTTGGCCTTTATCACCTCTCCGACCTCTTCGAAAGAGGCCGGGTTCGACATAAGCTCCTCCCCAAGGAGGTCGGGTTCGACACAAACTGGCAGATAACGCTCATTCAAATAGGTAACTTCCCCTAAAATCTCTCATCCACTTCTAGAAGAGATATCTCAACAACCCTAAGATAAATGGACGATTATCCACCTTCAGAAGCAGAACTACTCCAACGGTGATTATTACTGTCACACTCAGGTAAAACTAAATTCCAATATTCTCTAAACCTACTTATTCCCTTGCTAACTTAAGTATTGGAGTGTCTTTACAAGTATTATCCCCACATTCTCTCACGTACGCAACTCGTACTGTGGCTCTCAGACGCTAAACAAATCAGAGATTATCTTCTTTTAACGTTTGGGCCAATCTTTTAAATTTAATCCATCTATTTCAGATTACCTACATAACAATTAATTTTATTATTTATTTCAAAAAATTTAATTTATAATTATATTTATTATATATTTATAATTATAAAAATTTTAATATTTATAAATTTAAAAATTATATTTTTTTATATTTTTAAAAATTATAAATTTATTAAAATAATTATAAAATTATATTTAATATTTAATAATTTATAAAAAAGAGATTTGTGAGACTTGATCTGTTGACCGACTAATCCGCTATTAAATAAGACGAGAGAGGAATTTAGAATCACTTACTAAGTTGAATGGAGGCGGATTGATATTTCACTCTTACTATATGCCATCATTAATTTGCCGACTAGCGCGGTTCTCCTCTAGTGTTATTTGTGTTAAGACTTCAGAGAGAATAGGAAGCTGACAACCGTCTTCCCTGGTTAGTGGTGGGTGCGCAAACTCTGCATATTAGTAATTGCACCGTTTGAAATTTTGACATGCAGCTGCAGGGAAATGCTGCTGTCAGTCAGCTGAAGTTCACTACCTGACTACCATTATTGTAACAATTTTTACCGTCTTGAAAACAAGCTTTTCCATTTCTTTCTGCTTCATACCTCATGAGTCATGGTGCCCCTCAGTACCACAAGGACGAGGTAACTGCATCCTTTTTTCTTTCTCTCTTTCTTTTTTACACCTTAACTTTGTTTTCTACCCTCCTTGTGTTGTTCTTCAACCTTTCATATTTCACTTTTTTGTGTTAATTTTCTTCTATAATGTTCTAAGCCTTAAGAGGAAAGTTAGGGTTTTTTGTTTTTTGCTTTTATTTTTTACTTTTTTATTTTTTGACAAGGGTGTAGCATTCCTATGAAGAGCTAGTGCCTTGTTACTCCTACAACTAAGTGATCCATCCCAAGTCTTAACAATTAAGTTATAAAGGGTTTGAGCTTTTATCCTCCCTTGTTAGGGTTAGTTGGGAGTTGTGATTTTGGGAAAGGAAGGGAAGAGAAAGACTTAGAATTCTATTATTTAAACAATTATTTAATTTTATTTTATCTCCTTCCTTCAAAATTCTAATTTGCAAACGATCTTAACTGTGCTGGTAGTTTTGATTTCGGGGAAAGGAAGGAGTGAAAAGGAAAAGTGTAGGTAACTTTCTTTTTTCTTTGTTTTTCCACTTTTCTCTTCCAAAACCCTAACCCACATGCATTTTTTATTTTGGAAAAAGGAAGAAAAGGAATTTAAATAATTTTTCCTTCTACCTCTTCCTTTTGTTATTTTCCTCTAAAATTCTAACACACAAATAAAGAATTTGCAAACAACCTCGATGAGGCGTGTGTGGTTTGCTGAATGTTTTCACAGGCTGCGTATTTGATCTGTTCTGCAGCTCAAATGCCACTTGAGGGAAATAGTTTTTGAAGTTGTTTACTGTTCTGTTTGGTTTCACAGGAATCATGGTCAAATAAGAAATAGGAGAATGTTTATTTATTAAACTTCCACAAACAGTCAGACATACTCTCACTCCATTTTAATAGGTAGAATCTCTGTTTTTCTCTGCCTTAAGACTTGTTATCAACTACTGCATAGGTTGACACACTGTTGATTTCAAAATTGCTTTTATATGCATGAGTTAGGCAACAAGAACTAAGCCATTACTAGGATGGAGTAGAATGCAACCTCTGGGAATCTAATGAGCTTCTATTGTTGGGATTGGAAACATTATGATGGAATGGAATAGTTCCTCATCAAAATCCATCAAAACCTTCAACTTTTGCTCCTTTCAATTTTGAGGATTTGGGATGAAATCATAATTTTATCCAAACAATGGAGTGGAAAAATAACTTCACTGCTTTTGGCTTGATTGCATTCCCTTGATCTGCATTCCACTCCACTCTGTTAGCTTCTATCAATCAAACATAAGGGCTAGCTGCATGAAGCAGAAGAAGTCATAGTGTTGTGTTAGGAATCATGTTTTTGTTCAAACCATTTACATTTAAATTTCTTTTGATATCTGCATCCATCTTCCCCCCTTTCTTATATTGGTCTATACGTCTAGTTATTAGACTACTATCCATATGATCTTCTTCTCTCTAGCTTCTCATATGCTTTCTTCACATGTCAAAATCATGTAATGTGAGGTATGGTTGTGTTGTGATTATAGAAATCACAAAAAGATCAGCTTATTATTGCTGCACTGGGAATAAGGAAATTTATTTAAAAAAAAGGGGACAATATGGCTTTGTTGCAATTAAGCAAAGTGCAAAAAGCGATGCCCATAATAGCTGGATTGTGATTAAAGGAATTACAAAAATATTTATTACTATTAGGTTTGATCCAGTTGGTGAAACTTCCAACGTTTCCATGATGGCAGCAATTTACAACCAATAGGATTCTTCTTTTATATATTGTTCTGTTTGGTTGCAAATCATACGAATGAAGAGGTAGCGGAGATGCAGATGCGTAAGATTTTTATATAGCTGCCACTCTTTTCTATTTCCTCTTTCTCCACCCTTTTCTGTCCATGATATTTTCAGGTCAGATGGTTGAAATTTGTGTAGGATTTTTGGGCCACAAGTCCCCGGTGGTTACTGTTTTAGCTGTATAGCTGAATTGTTTTTAACAGAAAACAGAATTGATGATTTGTCCAAAGTGGTTAAATAAATTTATATTGTCTAATAACTTAGGGTTAGCTTACTCAGGTCTCATAGGCCATTTTTATGACCTTATCAGTTATCACAATGAGCAAATGGTTTTCAGTGAGTTCTTATGATATTAACTTTTAACTATTCAAATGGATTGTATTTTATCTCTTAAGAAATGAGGTCAGATGAGCATGATTTGATATTTGGCTTTATTTTCAAGGTTATACTTTCTACTACAGCTCTTCCCCTCTTTTAATTCAGGTGGTTCGTGATCTGTCTTCTGAAACTAATAATACTCTGGAGAACGGACCTGTTATGCACAACATGATTGCTACAAAAGCTGTAGGTTTTGTGATTTTAGTTTACATTCTGAAAGACTGAAGATATATTAATTCTGAAGCTCCTTAGTATCATAATTTGCCATAATTTTTATTTTTTAATTTTTTGTTATATCTATATTTAAAATATTATCCTCATATAGTAAGAGTTTGGATCTTCGTCTCTGTTTTTGAATCAAGTATAGCATAGTAGTCTGTGTCGACATTTATTTGTAAGGGGATATATTGATTTGAACTTATTCATCTTTTAGGACGTAGGGCATTCCACGTCAAGGTGTGGCGGCTCTGAACAATGTAAAGATAATACACAAACTGGTGTTCATGTAAAAGATAAAAAAGCTGTTGGAGAACTTGTATGTTTGCAGTGCTTACATGGTAGTGAACTCATGTGAGTTTGTGACCCACTCTGTTTCTCCTTAAGAATTATGATATTATCCCATTGGTTTCTAGATTGAAATATTCCTTTCCTGCTCTTGTTCTTATGTCATCTCTGCTACACCTTAAGTTCATGAGTATAATAGCACAAGTTGATCAACAGAGACTTTAGGGCACTTAGGAGCATGCATCTTTATCTTAAATGCTGTTTCATTCTGTGGTTTTTGATATGTGTATCTTATTTCACTTGTTGGGCATCTTCTTCTTTTCCAAAACAAAAAATAAAAATCTTTACATGATGGCAATCTGGTTATGCATGTTCTGAATTGCTTGTAGATGTGAAAACTTATCAATGTGCTGTATGATAGTATTTTCCATGTGTTGCTATCTTCTATCTTGCAATAATGACATTGTTGAATTTCAGCTTTATATATTCCAGTCATGTTGGTATTTTGATAATGTATTACACACATCTGCTCAACATGAAGCACTTGCTAATAAATGGTGTCCGTGTGCTATGCTTAGATTTAATTATGTTTTATTGGGGAAAAAGGAAAGCTGTTCAAAACTGTAGAGATCAGGGAAGACTTTAATCTATCCTTTTCTATAGGCGCAAAAGACTTGTGGGGTAATAAGTTGTCCCACTAGCTTAATTCAAGATACATTCATGTATTTATGGGTTTACCAATTTTTTGAGTGTATCTAAATATGAGTTAATATACTTGTGCATATCCAGACAATCTTCCTCCGTAGCATTTTTCAGAGAATGATACTAGACTTGTCTGTTACTTTGACAAATAAAAGGATTTGTTTTAGCTTTCTAATATTTTGCAGTGGAACAGTTATATACTTAGATGATTTAGACAAAATTGGGGTGCCAAGATTTTGTTGCATTCCGTGGCTTTTTAGTTTCCATGGTGTATTTAGCTGAAGAAAAATGCTTGTAGTTGCAAGGGTCTCAATATACCCCAACATTTGTAAGAAGCTTGTGATTTTTACTTCTTTTCTGTTGTACTCCTGGTGCTTTAAGAGGATTTCTGTTGCTACTGTGCTGTTGCCAACAGACTGGAAATTCTGATACATTTCTGGTCCTGGAATTTTGCTGCTCTGCTCCCCGACTTTTTTTTTTTTCTTTTTATATTTTGAAATTTAGGATCTTATTTTCCTCACTCGATCCAGATGTATCACGTGTCCTATTTCTTAAATATTTTCTTCTTTGAATATTAAAGTAAGCTGAGTAAAAGATCTAGAAGAGACTTGAAGCTGCTAGAAGCTAGAAACTCTTACAGCAGTTATAAGAGCTTCCACCTAGGATAAGTTCCCCCTAACAGTCCCTAACTAACTTAAGTTGTTAAAAGACCTTTCTACCCCTTTAGTCTAGAGTGCTGAACACTCTTCCTATCTATGTATAAATACTGATTCACCACTCTAATTTGAACTTAACTCTCATTTTCTACAATTCTCAGTTTCTCCTTCTCTTTGTTCTCTCCTGTCACTTTCTCTAAACTTAGCACCAGCACCGTTGGTACACTTCCTGACCCTGGGAAAAAAAAGTAGCAAGCCATTAAATCCCTTCCACTCCCCTTTCTAGTGCTACCATATTTAAATTTGACTTGATCTTTATATGATGGGCTGTATTCTTCTATTGTTACTGTTATTTGTTGATCTTTTTTGCTATTGAACTATATTTTAGTTGCTGCTTTGGAAAAGGATGTCAAAGGAGGTACCATCCCTCTTGTTTGAATCCTCCTCTCAATTACTACCCTGTGGGCTTCTGGAATTGTGCATGGTGTGTTAAAAAAAAGCTAGATCTTGGTGCGTACTCCATTTCTGAAGGGGTGGAGTCCATCTTGGATTCTAGAGAAGGCATTTCGAAAAACAATGGTATGGTCAATCACAATTTGTGGTGTTTCTTTTCCCCAACGTTTCCTATTATATTTCACTTACCTTTGTTTCACATTTCAAATATATTAGATAGTCAGTTTTTTCATTGATGATAATGATTAAGTACTTGTTGGTAGTGACGGAAAAGGAGTACTTTGTCAAGTATCTGGGCCTTGCTCATGCTCACAACCGCTGGATTCCAGAAACACAAATGCTTGAAGAGGGGCCAAAAGTTTTGTCAGCATTTAAGAGGAAGCGCCGGGTTGAGTTACTTTATATTTTCTTAGAAACGAATAGCAATGCTCATTTTTTATACTTGCTTTGGAACTATCCTTAATAAATTTCTTGTATGCCACAATGATAGGTTATCAAGTGGAAAAAAGAATGGAGTATACCTCACCGCTTGTTGCTAAAAAGAGCAATTGTGTTACCAAAGCAAAATAAAGAACATTTAGATGGGCATGATAACAATTATTCAGTTGGCTGTTTTGAATGGCTTGTAAAGTGGTCTGGTCTTGGATATGATCATATTACATGGGAACTAGATAGTGCTTCCTTTCTAACGTCGTCTGAAGGCATAAAACTCAAAAATGATTATGAAAGTCGTCGTCTTCGAAAGGGGATGGATGGAGACGTTAATGAGGTGCTTCTTTTGATCTGGCTAAATATGACGGATCTACTATTATTGCCTACTGTCATCTTTTCAAAAGTTTTATCATGAACTCTATAATAACACTATCTAATGAATTGCAATTTTTTTATTTTTTATTTTTTTTTCTAAATAAAAAGAGAAAACTAAGAAAGATGCAGGACAGTAGGAGAACAGAAATCTCATTTATTTGTTTATGGAAATCTCTGTGTGCTCAAGGTCACGGGTTCAAGCCGTGGAAATAGCCACTGATATAATTATCAGGTTAGGCTGTGTACATTACACCTTTTGGGTGTGGCCCTTCTCCGGACCTTGCGTTAACGTGGGATGCTTGTGCATTGGGCTATCTTTTTTTTTTTTTTTTATAAATACGTGCACTTAGAGCTTACATTAAATGCAACATCATAATCTAGATGGCTTGTTTAGTGTGGAAGTGGCTTCAGATTGCAGCAATTTTTCCAAATGATGTTTTAGATTTCTGTTGCTTGTTCTGGTAGAGTTTCTCTTGTCTTCCTATCTTCTTGTAAGAGATAGAAATATGAGCACTCTTCTGCTTGACAACGATTTCCATAATCCATGGGAGGGATGACAATATGAATCCTATCAAATTTGTAACTTCTTTATTGGGGTTACACTCATGTATGAGATGGATACTTTCAATGTATAAAGGCAAAATTAGCTCTATACAACTTGTATGAAATGTATCTCAAGTCTAAATATGAGCATGATTCTCTAAATGGTTTACTTGGGCCTGTAGGAGAGAAAAGCTTCCTTTGCTGAATTACCTGTACCGCCTTCAGGTAATTCAGTGGCAGTTTCTAGTCAGCATTTGAGTTATGTGAACAAGCTTTGCATGTGTTGGCACAAAGGTCAGAGTGCTGTCATTGTAGATGATAAGATTGACCAGGTAATTTTTAATTCTCCTTATTTGTTTGTTGTTTTCTTAAATTTCTAAACATCAGGACTTGTAATTAAATTGAACTTGTACTATGAGTACCTCGCTTGAGTAATACAAGTAACAATCACTATCTCCTAAGTGGACCTTTGGCAAGCGTTCTCTGTACAATCTTCTCTATAATTTGTATTATCCCAACCTTCTCTCTCCCTCTGTAATGTATTCATTCCTAATCTTTTCTAGTCCAGTGTTTCCACTCATCCATCCAAGCATCCTCATCTTCATAGTATTAAGCTTATATTCATGTTAGCTTTTAACCCTTAGGATTTACAATCTGGTTCTAGGGTGGGCATTTTCATGGGTGAGCTCCTTGTGTAATTTTACACATCAAACTCATCCATGAAAGCTTTTATGCCATTTTCACCCCTAAACAAGTATACCCCTATTGGTACATTTTACTTGCAAATAAATATGAATTTTTCTGAATTAGAAGGCCGACCCCTCCTATGGGATAAGGCTTTGTTCTTGTTGTTGTTGTTTGCTGAATTAGAAGGATACCCCTACATTTTGACCCCTCATCTTGAATCCTATAATTTCCATCTTGCAATATTAATAATGGCTTTAGAATGTCTCAATTTTTGCTGAATTACATTTTCAGGAGCGGGTTATGAAGGTGATGTCATTTATATTGTCATTGCATTGTAAGGTGACAAGGCCTTTCCTCATTGTCTCAACTTCTGCTGCTCTTGCTGTGTGGGAAAGAGAGTTCTTACATTTGGCTCCATCTGCAAATCTTGTCATTTACAAGGGAAACAAAGATGTACGGAGAAGCATAAGGACCTTGGAGTTTTATAACGATGACAATGGCATCTTATTTCAAATATTATTATCATCGCCTGATATTATTGTTGAGGTATATACTCTTATTGTACAAACTGATACTTTCCAGAAACAATTTCAGTTTTCAAATGTTCTATAATGAACGCTAATATGATTTGCAGGACTTAAAGGAACTACGATGCATTTCGTGGGAAGCAATAATAGTTGATGAATGCCAGCGACCTAGAATTTTGGAACACCTTGACAATATCAAGATTTTGACAACAAAGTTGAGGCTCCTGGTTGTTAGCGGACAGATCAAGGTATACTACTTGTGTTTGCTATTGATGTTTTTGTTACATTGACAACTTCTGCAATGGATTTTCAGGATGATCGAGCTGATTATGTCAAAATGCTTTCCTTCCTCAACTCTGAAAATCATGTGTTAAATACTACTGAAACAGAGCCATTAGTCTCTGATAGCATTTCCAATTTGAAAAGCAAATTGGATCAATATGTGGCATTTAGAACAAAAACAGGGTCCACTAGGTTTGCAGAGTTTTGGGTTCCTGCCAAGCTTTCGAGTTTGCAACTTGAGCAGTATTGTTCATTGCTGCTTTCTGACAGAACTCTGCTATGCTCAGCCCAAAAGTCTGACAAGGTCAATGCCCTCCGCAGCCTGCTTAACTCAACAAGGAAGGTATACCTGAAGTTAAATAATAAGTTCAAATAGAAGCTGAAAGTTTTCACCTCATGCAAATTTGCTTGTTAGCCATTAATTACATGCCTCCCCCCCCCCCCCTCCTCTTTTTATGGTATCATTTCTTCGCTTCTATAAAATCTATGGCTCCCAATGCATTTCGAATAGAACAGATCAGTGATTCAGTGTGACTGATGTATACAGTGCTGCAACCATCCCTTTCTCTTGGACTCGTCGCTATATAATTCCATCAATAAAGGTCTGTCTGTTGAAGAGCAGTTGAATATTGGGATAAAAGCAAGTGGCAAATTGCAGCTTCTTGAAAAAATCCTTTTGAAAGCAAGAAGTCGTGGTTTAAGAGTGATGATATTATTTCAGGTTATCATCGTTTAAACTCCCTTGACTGTTCCTTATCATTATTGATATTTCTTTTATTTTTGAATTTGTGTGAGTTTATTCATTATTCGTTTTGAAATTGGAAGCAGGAAGTAATATAGTGTATCCAAGGTTCATCCACTGAAGTCTCTTGCTTTATTTTAATTTTTTGCATTGGTGTTACTTTATTATAAAGCAAAAATTATGCGATGAGTTAATAATATAAGTGTTGCTTATATACATCCACAATTACCTGATTTTTGGAATTTTAATTTACTATACTATCGTAGTTTTTAATTGTCAAGTGTTTTATTTAAAATTGTGGCATTTCCGCCGTTTTGCTATTCCTTAATTTTTTCCTCATGAGTCTTTGGCTTATCTATATGATTATTATAATAGTTGTTAAGGCTCCATGTCCTGTATTGGACATGAATAACTAGAGATACTTTTAATTTATGTTTGATGACTGGTCTATGTAACTAAAGACATTGATTATATGTTTATGGCTTTTAAAGCATGTGTCAGTATTTCATGGTTGGTTATACTGAAAAAGTAAAATTATGAACTACAATAAATATTTCAATTGGTCAATGTGGTTTCATTTAGTTATATAATGTGATCATAGTTCTCCAAAAATGATTAGGAGGGCTGTCATAAATTTAGCGTCCTCGTTGAGCTCGAACTGGATTTTCAAAAAATCATTTAAAAGCAGAATTTCGGATTCGTAAGTATTGCTTTGTCTTGTGTGCGTGCTTGTGATTGGCCATCTTACTACGTTCTTTGCTTTGTTCCCTTGTTTCAATTATGAGAACAAAACCAGTTTCTCATCATTTAAGTTCATTCCCAAAACTTCAAACATTGTGGTCATATTATCTTCTTTTCTTTTTCTCTTTCCCTCTATTTTTCAAGTTACCTAAGGACTCATTTACTTCTTATCTCTTTCTTTTCATATAATTTTAAAACTGCAGTCAACTAGTGATTTGACATCGATTGGAGATATTTTGGATGATGTACTCTGTCGGAGATTTGGTGAACATTGTTATGTACGATATGCTGCTGGGTATGCGCCCAAAGTGAAGCAAAGTGCTCTAGACAAATTTAATGACGGCGAAAGAGCATTTGTCTTCTTGTTGGAAAGTCGTGCTTGCCTCCCTAGTGTTAAGCTTTCCTCTGTTGATACCATTATATTGTTTGACAGTGACTGGGACCCAGAAAATGATTTAAGAGTCTTACAACGGATGCCTATAAGCTCACAGTACGAACAGTTAACAGTGTTTAGACTATACTCATCTTTTACTGTTGAAGAAAAGGTTCTAATGCTTGCAAAAGAGGGTAGTAGTATCCAGTTGCTTAACCATAGTACCTCTCATGCCGTGCTCCGATGGGGTGCCACCAATCTTTTCAGTAAGCTTGATGACTTACATGGCAGCAACACTCCAGTCGTTGCTCAAGACATTGCCTCTGATCAGTCACTTCTACATGATGTAATCTGTGAGTTATCAACCGTATTTTCTGGTGGAAGCGGTGACATTGATCATCATGAATTGTCCTTCATAGCGAGAGTATGGCAGAAAGGAGGGGAATATGCAAAGAACATTTTATTGCATGGGGAAAGAGTGACGAAGGAAATGGATGATGGTTTTGATGTTTTTTCTTGGAGTAATCTCCTTCAGGGAAGGAGTCCTAGATGGAAATTGTTGTCTGTTCCATCTCAAAGGATCAGAAAACCTGTCAATCACTTTGATCACAAAGCAAAGGAATCTGAAAGTGAAAATAATGCTGATAATAGAAAGAAGAGGAAAGTGTCTGAGGGTAACGATCCCAAAAGCAAGGAAGTGTCCAAGGATACTACATTCACAAGGAAGGGGAAAGTGCCAGATCATGTCAATTCCAAATATTTGAAAAAAAGTTTGAAGAACAAGAAGCTAAACACTAGTACTGCTGACTTTCTTTGATTCATTTATCTATTTCTTTATGCCCACAAAATCATGAATTTTTCTCCATTTTTTCTTGATTGGGAAGGTGGTTGCTGGAAGGGACATGTTTCTGATGGCTCCTTTTCATGCCTACAGGTAATGTAGATGAGTTCTTGCCAAAGCCAGATTTAGCAGGTCTTTGTGATGTTCTACAACTTCCAGTAAGTTCTTAAATACATATTCCTGCGTCTGCTTAGATACGTACTTTATACTCTTTTGCCACCACAAATTTATTTGTTCTTTTGGATATCGGTCCTTAGCATTGTGGCAATCCTTATATTTTCTACTCATTTGGGTTTAGTTTGTATAATCTCTACTTAGAAAGGCATTAATCCCTATTTTCCAAGAATCACCCATCCCTGCAGTTTCCTCCTTACTAATCTATCCGTCTGGGTTGCGTTTGTTTTTGTGGATATGATAGAACATGACACTGAGACAGAGACAATAGAATAGAGACACTAAAAATTATCTTTTGTGTATTGTGTTTGGATATAATGTAAAGACACTAATGTAATATCCTGTATTATGTTTAGATAGACATGAACAAGACTAAAATATTATGCGAAATGACTAAAATAGCCATGTGATTCCAAATTTTCTGCATCAAGTATAAACTAATTCAATAGAAAACGAGAGGATGTGGGGAGTACAGGATATTACAAGAAGAATTGGTCTATGAACCAACAAGGTGAAAATGGTATTGAAGTAACAATTAAGAATAAACAAAGTAATGTAAATAGAAGAAGGAATTAAGCTTCCATTGAGAAAACCTGTAACATGCCATAGAGAAGAGAATGTACAATAAGGAGGAAAGAATTATCAAGGCAAGTAAAAAATTCTGCAAGAAGAAGAAAGTACCTGGAAAAAAAGAGAGAAAGAAGAACGCAGAGATAGTGAATTGAAAGGGCAGGGAGAAGAGAGTACCTTTCTGAGAACGACTGGGCATAGAAGAAGCTCAAATTAGGGAAAATAAGAAGGGGGTAACAGTAGAATAACAAAAAATATCTATGGACAAAAAGGAAAAGAATTTTCATAAAAAAATCCGCGTCTACCTTCTTAAATCCCATGTCCATCATTCTCCTTCATAAAAGAGAGGACAAAAAAGTAAAGAATGGTTCTGGAGAAAATGTGTCCAGTGTCTTTGTCTCTACTTCCAAACGCTTTTTAAACATTCACTATCTATGTCTTTGTATCCTGTCTCAAAAAACAAACGCAGCCTTTGGGGACTGATAGGTGCCAGTTATCTAAGCCCAAGGAATAGAACATCTGTGATATTTTTGAGATGGGGCTGAATTCTGGTGGGAAGTTAGCTCATAAGCATGTGTGTGAGACGGTCCCTTCATCTTTTCCAAGTCCTTCCAAATTTTTTCTTAAACCCCTCCTACACTCCGTTGCCTCTGTCCATATTTCTCTTCCCAACAGTTCCTAAAATCCTCTTTCATCTAAATAGAGTGCTGAATCAGCAGTTATTTACAAAAGGTTACCTATCATTCTCTATCATCTCATATCAACAATTTCAATGAGGACCCAATTTGAGATTGGCCTGGTACCTAACAAAGACCAAGACCAAGCTGAGTCCAAACATTGGGATTGATATCCCTCCAAAAAGAGTGAAAGGACCTTTGTGGAAATTATTGGAACCTAAATCTTATATAAAGAGTTTTTTGGTATTTATTGTTTATCTAAATGAATGAGATTTAAAGGTCTAAAAAGAGGCTACATGAATAGAGGTGGAATATCTTGGTGTCTCTATAATAATATATGAGATATAGAAAATTGTGGAAATTACAGAGAAATCAAGCTTATGTGCGATATATGAAGTTATGGGAGAAAGCGATAAAATGGAGGTTGAGATAAGAGACTTAGGTTTCTGATAACCAATTTGGTTTTATGTTAGTAGATTTACCATGGAAGCTTTATATAGAATGATGGAAAGGTTTTAGAATAACAATAAGGATTTATACATGTTTATTGAATTGGAAACGGTGTACTATTGGATATGAAGAGAGGTCTTATGGAAGAATTTGGAGAAGGGAGTAAGGATTGCATATATTTATACAATTAAGGAGGAGTACAAGGAAGTTATAACTAGTGTGAGAACCCAATGTGGGGTAACATAGGAATTTTCTTTTGGTGTAAGATTATACCAAGGATCATTTTTAAGTCCATTCCCTTTCACATTGGTTTTTAAGGTGCTCAATGAACATATCTAATAACCTGTACTATAATGGATGCTTTGTTGATAATTTTGTCCTTATGGGAGAATGGTGAGAAGTTTTAAATGTAAAGCTAGATTTGTGGAGATAGGCACATGGTAAGTTGTACCAAGACGAAGTATATAGAATGTAAGTTCAACATGAGAAGGAGAAACACTAGCACAGAAGTCAAAATTCTGAAAACATCATACACAATAAAGCGGTGCGAGTATCTTGGATATTTGATTCAGTCATTCAGAACAATGGAAACAGAAGAGGATGTAAACCATAGAGTTTAAGTGGATTAGTCAAAATGGCAGAGTACTTTGGATTTTATATGCCACAAAATTACCTTTAAAACTTGAGGGTAAATTTTATCGCACTATTGTTAGACTAGTCATGTTCTATGGATCAAAATGTTTCGGCAACAAATGATGAACATAAGTATAGTGTGACCGAAATGAGGATGATTGGATGGATCAACCTATGAAGCACAAACATTGACACAGGCACGAAACGTGATATAACACGGTACACGCGGACACATGAATTTTAAATTTGTGTAAGACAGGGATATGACATATATATGAAATGTAAAATATTTTTTAGATAAATTATAAGAAAATTTTAACATTTTATTGATATTAAAATATAAATGTTTTAACTCTTTTTATATCTTTTTTAATTATATAAAATGTTTAAAATAACTTTATTTAATAAATAATATATACTATTTCTAAACTTATTTCAAGAAATGACAAGTTAAGAATAAGGCTGGACACATTGACACATGGTGATATTTGGGTATTCTAAGCATGTCTAGAGAAGCACTTTTTATTTTTTATTAAGATATGGTTAGACATGGAAGACATGCGTGTCGGATGACGGTCGTGTTCAAAATGTGTCCGACACGCGGACACGGCAACCTCAGCGAAGTATCTGTGCTTCATAGGGATCAACGGCTATACATGTATGGACATGATAACGAAGATGAGAGAGAAAGTTGGAGTAGCCTTCATTGTTGAAAAAATGGTGGAATCCCCTTCCTAGGTGGTTTAGACATGTGGGGAGAAGATCAGTAGAGCATCCAATTAGGAGGGTATATCAGATATAAGATAAACAGTGGTTAGAGAGAGAAGACCTTAAAATATACAAATATTTTGCATGAAATTTAAGTGAGATTTCTCTGTGAACGATCTAACTACAGACATGATACATTTTCTACCTATGTATCTGATCCCACCAAGGTTTTGTTGTTGTTTCTAGAAGTCAATGGCATTCCTAAAATATGTCACTTAAAATAAGGCAGGAATTTGATTTTATATTACATTATTGTCTATAAATCATTCATTATCATGATTAACTTATTTACGTAACAGCTGACATGTTTTAACTATTAAACTTAAATAAATAAATACATAAAATGCAAGAGATTTTTGTAAAGTGCTTACCCGACCATGTGCTTTCATGTACAGAAAAATGTCAAGGCTCTTGGTGCAAGGCTTCTTGAGCACATACTGGAATATTTCAACGTTAATTGGCGAGACGTTTCTACCATGCAGGCATTTGAATTATCTGTGGTTAGTATTTAGTCTCCTGTTCTATATTAAATAAGTATCTGTTGAGATGTCTGTTGAGATTTTGGACAAATCATTGTACATCTTTTAAGAAATAACCACTTTAAAGTTCATGACTGACTAAATTAACTACTCGGTAAGAAGCAACAATCACTCTGAAAATTGTTAGGCATTAAAGTTCAAACTTAGTCTTAAACTTTTATGTTATCTGTTATTTACTCAGCATTGTTAAAAAATAAAAGAAATGAAATTTACTTTTTCCTTTTTACCTGATCATACATAATGGATGGAAACATAGATGGTCAAAAATCATATTTGATTTCAAGATCGTTGTGTTCATTCTGTCGCAAAACGTGTTTTGCATATTTAATGTTCTTTACAAGAGAATCTCCATCCTTGGATAGGGCATGATCATGAAATAAGGCTCCCTTTGGCAAGTCTAATGGTAAAAGACATGAAAGTATGAAGTCTAACAAAAATATTATTAGAGTAATAAATTCACATATAAAATATCATTTATTTTTAAGTATAATACATTTGAATTTATAGTTAATATTAAATACTAAATAATATCTATTATTATTATTATTATTCATTTATATAATATGCACAAGATTTTGTTTTGATGAAATAAAGAGTAATTATCAAAAATTTCATATAATTGATAATATTTATTTTTTGTTATAATAAATTATAAAAATAGTTATGATAAACATAATTTTTTTCAATTAGTTATTTAAATCCTTAAATTAAGTATTTAACTGTTCTTTATTTTAAATTTAAATGGTTTAATTAATTTTAATTTGTGATAAATATGTTGATATATCTTATGTTGAAAAAATGTACAAGGATATGATGGATAAAGTCATAAATATAACTAGCTTATTTTAGGTTTAATTACTCCGCTGATCCTTATAATTTCACCAAATGTTTAATTAGGTTTCTATACTTTTTTTTTCTTTGCAATTGGGTTACTATATCATATCAGATTTTATAATTAAGTCCCTATTGCGACAAAAACGTTGAAATTAATGGAATATTTAGTTAAGTGTTAGGCATATTCATTTTGTTTAACATAATATTTAATCAAGTGTTAGGCATATTCTTTTTGTTTAACGGAATATTTCCTTAACTCCAATGTTTTTGTTAAGGTAAGAACTTAGTTACAAAATCTGATATGGTACTGGACCCAATTGAAAAGAGAAAATATATAGGGACATAATTGAAAATTCGTTGAAACTATAGAAACTAGGAGAGTAATTAATACTTTATTTTTTTATGCCTGATCTGAAATCCTTAATGCACCCAAGTATCACTGATTTGTAAGAATTATACCATGGGTTGTACATTGAAATGTTTTTTGTTCTTTTTTTATTTTTAAATTTTTTCCGAAGTGTTGGCTTGCGGCTTCGTTATTGAAGCACAATTTTGATAAGCAAGGTTCACTTGCACTTGCAAAAGTGCACTTGAACTTCAATTGCGAGGAAGAGGAAGTAACCTATGTTTACTCTAAACTGCTGAAATTTAAGAAGGAATTTTCAAGTTGTTTACAAAGTGGAATTTGTGTTGAGAAATGTACATCAGACTGCGAAACACCTGGGTTGACAGATTTGGTGGAGGATATGCAAAATGGTTTTCACGGTCCTCTAGAATCCGACACATATAGACATGATCTTCAAAGGGAATCTCCCACAACTGTGCTAGCTACTCATTACCAGACTTGTGCAGAAAATTTAAAAATCAGACTTACAGATATTGGAAGTTGTCCTCAAAAGTCATCTGGCACTTTCCCTGCCAAAGCATATGCTATCCCCGTGACATCCAAAGCTGCTTTCTTGGAGCATCAGAGTGAGGTCTTCGATTCAAGTGATGATCCTTGTAATGTCAATCCTGCCACTGGTTCTTTGGAAAATCAAATTAATGGCGATGATTCTGAAGTTTCTCTAATAAATAATAATGAAGTGGTTGAGACAATCACTTGCAGTACTGCTGATGTTCCTGAGGTCAACCAGCATTACAGTGAAGTGAGTGCTGTCCATGGTGAGTCTATTATGGATTTTCCTGAGACTACTTTCCCATATATGGAACCATCAAATACAGATCTACTGCCACTGCCTCAGGAGGATGTTACATCTTTTTTGGAGAATATTTCAATTGGTGAAGTCTTGCCTTTTGATGAAATATTTTATGAAAATTATAACCTTCATGAGGCTGAACCAACATTACAAGTTCCAGATGACCCACCTGAATCAGGTAACTTTCCCTGTATTTAACCTGTGAATACAACAGATGTTTCTTGCATTATTACTAGTCCTAGATATACAAATTGTTATCCATTTAAGGGTGCATTTCTTTTGGCTTTTTTGAAGGAAAAAACAAAATATTCTCTTTTCACATATTTGTTTAAATTTTATAGAAGAATTAATGTTTTAATTAAAAAAAATGTGGTTTTCATCTTTTTTTCAACTATATAAAAAATGTAAAGTTTTAAAATCACTTTCCTGAATCTGAAACAAATGCACACTTATCGCTGTCATGTCTAAAATACACTGTGTTGCAGTCCCAGACCCATTGCAAATTGAAATGGAGAGAATAAAAAAGGCGACTGAAGAAGCTAACAGGATACGCCAGCAGAAAGTATGTGCAGCACTTAATTACTTTTTTTTGCCACTTGAAAATATTCCCATTGTTGAGGTCTGATGATATGATTTGACTTTTTAAGTATTTTCACATGTTCACTTTTGTTAAAGACTTGTTTGTTTCAATGGTGTAGTACATTTTGACAAAACTAATATTAAATTGCTTTCTATAAAGGTGCATGAGAATCTTGTATATAATTATTTTCATTTTCGGTTGGGAAAATGGCAAATGTACAAGCTCTAAGAAAAGGCAATATATACTTGATGTTAATAGTTATCAATCTCTAGTACTAGTGTACTAGATCTTTTATCATTTTTGGATATTAAACTAGTGTGACATGAGAGCAATTTCATTTTTGTATATTAAACTATTGTGACTTTTCATCATTTTTTTGTTGGAAAAAATGTATGTATATAAATGAAAATTCTGTAACAATTATTATGCTAAATGTAGTTTTGTATGTTCAGAAGAATTGATATTTATATTTTCATGTTATGTTATTTTAATACTAACATTGCAATCTATTTTGTTTATTAAACATTATTGAATTCCTGTTTGTGTTGATTTGCATTGTATCCATATCTCTCATTTATATTCGTGAGTCTTAGGTTTCCAGTAATTTCTCTTCGCATTCTTGGGCTGCTGACTGAAGCTTTCTTTTAATTTCGGTCATCCAGTTACACCAGCTTGAGTCAGACCATGGTATGGAGGTTAAAGAATTGGTTGCAAAGTATCAAATGTTGCTTCAGAGTATCAGTACTGAAGTAGCATTGCAAAAAAAGGAACTTGACGCATATTATAAAACAGTTCAAAAGAATAAGTTGTTGGCTTCTGTTTTGGACCACAATCACAAGGAATATAAAAGAGAAGCAGTTCTATTCGCAGAACAAGGTAGGTATTGTGCTTAAGCTTCACCTGCTAGTTGATATATCCTGGTTTGTTGTTAAATCGGGCAGGGCCATTTTTTATGCTAAATATACACACATCACAAGACAATGCACAATTTACGTCAATGGTTGTTGGGGGGAGGAAAATAAACATGAACTTGACGAGTTAACACAATGGCTTGTCTCATCTATTTACCACCTTGGATATATATGTGCAGTATTGATTTGAGGTTACTAATCACAAATCATTTATTGTTAAGAACTAAGAACCCAAAGTTCCAAGTTCTCCTATCTTGTTTACATATTAAGCATCTTGTTTTATGCCTTCTCTTTGCAAATGTGGAAGCTTGATTTGTATTAAAACATGCAAGCGGGAAAAATTCATTTAATTAAATTATCTGCTTCATTTTGTGGTAATAAGTGATCACCAATATTTAGGAAGTAGTGATAGACTTTGGAAGCACGCCACATTAGAAATTGAGAAGTTGGTTGGCTTAGGGCCTGTAATAAGCACTACGGAGTTATGCTTACCAGTGACCGCTGGTCGTTTGTTCTTGATGTGAGTTCTTATCATGTCAATATCTGAAATATAGACATTCACAAGATTATTGTGGACATTGAAGTTTCTGGCTACCAAAGCCATTTGTTTCATCATGTTCTTGTTTGTTATTTCTTTGCTTTCCTTTAAATATTCCTCTTTGCTTTTCTAGGAAGTTCAAAAATGACAAATATAATGGGAATCAAGTACTTTGTATTTAGCATGCCGTGTATTCAGTCAAGAAATTAGTATATAATGCAATTAGCTTTAGTCACCTGTATATTCTTGGGATGAATGTATATCATCATGCTTCCTTCTATTGATATTTTATTTATACAAACCTTGATAAAATTTCCTATTGATTAGGCTTACCCTCTGCAATGGGAACACCTAGCTCCTCAAGTACTCAACAAAGAGAGCACCATCCCCCTCTTATGCCTGATCAAAGACTCGAACAGTGTCTACCGATGATTCCCCCACACTTGTTTACTCCAACGGAAGCGGTTAATGCTCTGGAGATTGCTAAGACTTCAACAGCCATTCCAGAAATGAGCCCAGTTAGAGAATGTATTGATCCCATGATTCAGTCCTATGTAAACTTGAATTACGGCTGTTATTCAGTGGCCTCAAACCCCCCTCTTGAAGCCTCTAATTCAGTGCCTATCATGCCAAGTCTAACTAGTGGAATACCAGAACAGCAATTGCCACTACATTTACCTCAATGGCAATATCAGTAACTCAGAAATACACAGTTAAATGCTGCGGCCACATGTACAGAGCAAGTTCCTTCCTTTGTAAATTTGGCATCAAATTATTGCCTGCTTCACCTGATGGTTTCTACTTTGTTGTTTCTACCAAAAACTGAGTTAGCCTAGTCATCTGGTGAATTTGTTAATAGTTGTTATCCTTCAAGATAAGGAGGACTTAAGTATGAATTAGGATTGTTTGGGTAGGATGGGACAAGAGGTGGTCCTACAAAGATAACTGGGACTACATTTTGCACAGTAGGTAAAAGTTATTAACCAATAGAAGCTGGGGAAAAAAACATTTCAGACTCCTTAGATGGAGTCTTGTTACATCGTTAGATGGCTCAGTTATTGGAGGATAAATAGGACTTGATTGCACCACTTGACAAAAGCTTTAAGCTTCTCTTCTTAATATTAGGCATGTTAATATAGAAAAGATAAGAAATAGGTGTTTCTTGGAAGCTATGTTAATTAGTTGAGATATCGCAGCCTAGAGAGTGTGTGATTTAAAAATAGTGAGTCTTACGTTTGAGGAGGGGTATTGGTCTTGCATATGATTGCGGCGTTTGGTGTTTGGGGGGGGGGGGGGGGGGGTGGTGGTGTTTACCTCGTAATAGTTGTCTAAAATTTTAAGGTCGACAGGCTGCTTCATTTCTTGAACTTGTACAGAGTCTTGTATCTTATGAGAGGCTTATACTTGGTTTGGTAAAGTTTTTAATTATTGATAAGCTTTATCAAAATTAGTTTTCAAAAGATAATCTTATAAAAGTTGTAGTACTTTTGTTTGGTAAATCAAGCAAAACAGGATTTTCAATTACTATATATAATAATTGTGTTTGATAAAATAATTTTTAAAATTTAAAATGACTATAATAGTGACGAATAAAAGAATTTTGACCGTAATTGAAATTTGGTTCAATAATTTAACTAATATTTTGAATGTTTTAATATACAAAATTGTATTAGATTTTAAAATTTGATAAGTACAACTTTAAAAAGTATCTTTCTAGGTGGTTTAAAACACACCCTTAACTTCTCGAAGTTACAAGTAGGTGTAAAACGGGCTTGTTCGATCTATTTAGGTTTGCTTGTTTCAGGTTTAAACGGACGGATCAATTATATATCAAATATATACGGACCTCTAAAATCAAGACTCAATCCCTTTTAGAAAAGTTTGTTAAACACGTCATCCTATTTATTTTTAATTATTTGTCTAAATGGGTAACTTCTAATTAAGAGAACTAAAGAAAATAAACTTTTGAGCTAAAATATCTTTTTTGGATAAAATTTTAGATCCTTTTGGCAAACTATTGATGCATCTGCATCTTTAGTGGTTTTTTCCTTAGAATTTCATGTAATAAGTTGGTGATTTTTATTTTATGATCAATTGTTTCATGATTTACTGAACAATATTTTGAGTTGCTTTAAATTCTTTAATTATAAGAGATTGTTAAAGAAAGTTAGCAAGAACAAAGATGAAGAAAGGTAAGCAAGAGAAACACTAGGAACAAGGGAGGAAGGTGGCGTTAGATGCCACTCCATCTTGCGTTCAATGCATGTAAACAGAGAGCTCCTGGACATCCAAGCTTAGCCTTGCGTCCAATGGAACTCATCTTGCGTTCAATACAGTCAAGCAGAGAGCTCCTGGATATCCAAGCAAAAGCTGTGTTCAACGCAACCCAACCCTACATCCAATGCACCATCCCAGCTGCGTCCAACGCACCATTCCTTGCGTCCAACACAACCTCCAGAAGCATGTCTAGTGGCTGTCCACACAAGCTGCGTCCAATGCAGCCCAACCTTGTGTCCAATGCAGTTTAGACAGAGGCTTCAAGAACTCCAAATAGCACCATGCGCTTGGGTCTAATGCCACTTCATGGGCCAACTCCCAAGGCATCGATATCATTCATTAATCTCTCCAACTTCAAGGGCTTGTTTTACTGACCCAAGATTAAGTTACAAGCTCATAAGTTTCATCATGAAGTTTTGATGAAGTAACTCACTGAGCTTTGAACCTTAATCACAAAGGGGATATCACTTTTAGTTTGAGATTAATTAAGAAAGATATGACTTGATTTTGTTTGATTTAATTTGAATTTTGATTTTAGGTTTTGTTTAGGTTAGAGTATAAATGAGTTAAGAGAGTTTTTGAATGGGGACCTTAGTTTTTCTGATTTTTAAATCTTGATTTTGAATCCTGCACTATGAGTTATTAATCTCCTCAGTTAAGGTTAGAAGTTCTGTTGATTCTTGTGGACTAAATTTATTGTTTTTCTACTTTTGATTAATGCATTGATGTTTTCTTAAGAAGCAAGTTTTCGTTCTTCATCACAAGAGTTTGAATGTATTGAAAAATAATTCTAATCTGAATTGAATTCTATTATTACCTTGGAAAAGTTGGTTATTGGAATTGAGCTTGAAAACTTCTTCTCATAATTCTTTAAGCTATTAAAACTGGTTTTGATAAGTGACATAAAATCAACTAGGATTAGTTTTTAAGAATTGTGTGGTTTTGAATCAGTAATCGTGCTTCACCTCTTAGTATAACAAATTGATCAAGGAATTGACAGTTTATTAGATTAAGGAAAATTGAATCACCAAGGGATTGTGATTTTATTAATTATGGTTTGACATGGATAAATCTCTGCATGATCAAAGTAGATAGTGAAAAGTATTTTTTCTTAAGTCTAAACATTTCCAAAGCTTTAACGTTTTTATTCATACTACTTGCTTACTTGTTTACAATCTGCTTTCATTTAATTTTATGTTTTGATACTGAATACCTTTCAAACCAAAGTTTCAATTTGTCTAATTAGAATAATCAATTAATCATTGTTTGCTCAGTCCATTAATTCTCGTGAGAACGATAACCCACTCCCATGGTATTACTTGATACTATTCGTTGCACTTGCCAAGTTTGAAAAATAGTCCATCAAGTTTTTGGCGCCATTGCCGGAAATTAAGTAAGATTGACAATTACCAATTAATTGATTTTTTAAATTAGACCTTTTTCTTTTTATTTTTTTACCTCACCTGGAATTTTATTCACTGTGACGTTGGGAATTCCAATTTTTTTTTATTGACTGTGTTTTTCATGTAGAGCAATCAAGACAAAGAGCCTCTCCAGTTCGATCCAAAAATTGAACTAACTCTCTGGCGATTTAGAAAGCAAGCTAGAAATCTGAGGATAGTAGAAGAAATTGAAGAAGAGCTAGAGAGCAGCATGATAGACAATAACAACAACAACAATGCCAATGCTAGAAGAACATGGGGAAATTTAGTCACCCACACTACCGGAAGTTGTGGAAGTATCATCGTGAGACTGCACATTCAAGCCAATAACTTTGAATTGGAATTTCAACTCATTTAGTTGGTGCAACAAAATCAATTTGGTGGTGGCTCCTTAGAAGATCCAAACTTGCACATATCCAACTTCTTATTGATATGTGACACCGTCAAGAGTAATGGAGTCTCCCTCGAAGCTTACAGGTTGAGATTGTTGGTGCGGAATTTAAAGTCCACAAACTAACCGGCAAGTGCACCGGTCGTACCAAGTAGTACCTCAGGTGAATGATTGTCGATCCCACGAGGATTGATGGATCAAGCAACAATGGTTAAGTGATTTACTTAGTTTGACAAACAGAAAATGATGTTTTGAGAGTTCAAACGCATTAATAGTAAATTCAGAATATAAGAAAAGCAAGCAATAAACAAGTAGTGAATAATATATTGAGAAATAGTTAAGGTTTCAGAGAAATCTATTTTCTGGATTGACTTTTCTTACTAACTATTTTAATCATGCAAAATTTAATTCATGGCAAATTATATGTGACTAAACCCTAATTTCTTAGACCTTTTTAGTCTCCTCTAACCTTCATCAACTGCCAATTCCCTGGTCACTTAACTCCAATTAAAGGGTGAAGTTCAATTCTAGTTATATACCACAAAAAACCTTAATTACCCAAATATAAGAGGATTATATGTCACGTATCCCGTTAAGTCTAGATAATTAAAAATTTAGGAGAAATTGTTTTCAAGCTGTTGTTCAAGTAAAGTGCTTTTCCAAGTTATACAAGAACTCAATTAGAACAAGGGTCATACTTCCGTTCCACCCAGATTCATAAGATAAAGAACGAAAACAATTCTTGAATATAAATCAGTACATGAATTAAAATAAAAAATAATAGTATCAATCCATACAATAGACAGAGCTCCTAACCTTAATAGTGGAGGTTTAGTTGCTCATGGTTCAGAGGAAAAACTAGGATTCGTAAAAACTGTAAATTGCGGAATGAGGTAGAAGAGAAGAGAAGAGCGCGAAGGCTGATTCTTTTTCCATTTATATCTAATCCTAATTAATGTAAAATATATTTTCTAAAACTAAAATAATATCTTCTTCTAATTATAAATAAAATAAAACTAAATCAAAATTTATTAAACTTCATGCGCAGCCTTGTATGAGTGCATGGGGACCATTGGATTCGTTCAGGTCCACGCTGAACTTGGGAATTCTCAAGTTCAGCGTGGGTGAGAGCAATATGCATTCTTTGGATCTTTGAATCCATGCTGAACTTGGAAATTTTCAAGTTCAGCGTGGATTGATGCGCACATTCCCCTTTTGATTCTTCAAACTGGCACTGAACTTGAATAACTTCAAGTTCAGCGTGGAGTGCTCGCAGAAAGTAGAAAAAAAGTGTATACTATTATATATCGTTGGAAAGCTCTAAAAGTTAGCTTTCCATTGCCTGCTGAAATCACATCAATTGGACCTCTATAGCTCAAGTTATTCCTATTTGAGTGCAAGGAGGTTGGAGTTGACAGCATCATTCGCTTTCTTCTTTTTTTGCTACAAAACTCCGTCAAATCTGTCCGAATGCTACCTGAAATAAACAGAAATTGCAAACAACTTAAAGTAGCATTCATAGTGGCTAAAAGTAATTAAATCTTGATTAAACTTAGTAATTCAAATGCAAATTCAATAGGAAAAGATAGAAAAGATGCTCACGCATCACAACACCAAACTTGAATTGTTGCTTGTCCTCAAGCAACCAAAATAAGTACATGATGGAGATGTGAATTTGCATGAGAAGTGAGAATTCAGTTATGCTCATGTCTATTCTTAAAGTGGGGCTTATCTCTTGCAATCTTGAACAGTTTTGGCATCTCACTCTCCTTTGAATCAGAGGAAGGTCACTGTCATTCGGAATTAGAATCCGGACTATATTATGAACTCTTTGATCTTCATAGTTCAGTTTAATCCTTAAACACAACAGATATCCTTTAATTCTCAAGCAACTGGTGCTTTGCACCTTGAGCTTAGCCGTGACTTTAAATGTTTTGTCTCAATGGTTAGTTGACACAAGAACACCACAAGTACTTAACTGGGGAACTCTCCTTAAGTTCTGATTTTTCTTTCAGTTACTCCCAGCAGTGGTGCTCAAAGCCTTTGGCATACTCTGCTAAATGTATCTGGTCTCGACTCTAAATATTCCGTCTCAAGGATTGCTTGACACAAAAATACCACAAGCATATGACTAGGAAAACAACTCTTTGAGATTTCAATCATGTCAGACCTCCCTAGTCATTGATGCTCAGAGCCTTGGACCTTGCTCTTATTTTTTTTTGCCGTTTCTTTTGCTTCAAGGATTAATTTTTTTTTTACTTCAGAGAATCATAATAGTTCTCTAAATTCTTGTTCCTCGTACATCAACATCCTTTGATTCAAATTCAAATATGCACTGTTCATGTCATGCATTCAGAATCGCAATAATACCACCACATTTAAGTAAATGAGACTAATCTTAAGTATAAACTCAATTTCTCATGCATTACATCTTTTTCTTCTTTCTTTTCTTTTGATTTCAAGCTCAGTGAGCAAGACATGAGACACTCTTTCAGAATAAAAAAAATCAAATAACAACATAAACAGTAAATTAAACTAGAACCTAGGAATTGAAATAAAAACTGATCATGCAATAACAAAAATAGCCAAAAACAGGAATATAACATAATAAGAACGGGATAAAATATAGAATGAAAGGAGCTCAACCACCTTAGTTATCATAGTGTCCGTTTCATTCTTCAGGCTGTGCTCCTCTGGAAGATGATTCGTTTCCTTTTGGTGCCATTAAAATAAACAGAAAAGCCATGAGCGAAGCGACAACACCAAACTTAAAAATTTGATTGTCCTCAAGCAAAGAAGAACTGAAAGCAGGAAGGGACTTAAAAGGATGTATGGAGGAAAAAAATATTATTGCAAAAAAAAAATAAAATGGTAAAAAGACAAGAGAGAGTAAAAAATAAGTAATATATATATATATATATATATATATATATATATATATATATATATATATATATATATATACGTATATAAAGGGGGGGGGGTAGTAATATAATTATAGGTTTAATTACTCTGTTGGTCCCTATAGTTTCGTGAAATTTTCAATTAGGTCCCTATACTTTTTTTCTTTTTAATTGGGTTCCTGCATTAATTTTTTTGTTTCAATTAAGTCCCTCTTAGTAGTAATTGGCTTAATTTTATAGGGATCCAACTAAAAAAAAATTGGTATAGGGACCTAAATAAAAGGAAAAAAATTGTAAGGACCCAATTAAAAAAAAAAATTTGGTGCAAGGACTCAATTAAAAGGAAAAAAAGTATAGGGACCTAATTGAAAATTTTGCAAAACTATAGGGACCAATAGAGTAATTAAACCATATATATATATATATATATATATATATATATATATATATATATATATATATATATATATAAGGGGGATGGGGGGAATTATATACATATAAAATATAAAGTATTGGGGGGGGGGGGGGGCATGATAACGCATAATAGGTATATAAAAGGAAAAGGAAATCTAATTAGGGGTGGGGATTAGGAAAAGTTAAGAGTGATGTGGGGACCAAGATGGGGGGATTTGGGTAGGATTTGTTGTGATTTGGTGGAATATTGAATGAAGACATATGATTCCACGCTGAACTTGATGAAACGTAAGTTCAGCGCCGCCTCTTTCGCATGGAATATGTAGTCTCCACGCTAAACTTGGTGTACACCAAGTTCAATGCCAACCTCCCTTCCTTTTTCCCTTGTTACGTCGTTCTCCACGCTGAACTTGGAATTTCCCAAGTTCAGCGTGGGTCTTCTATCAATGTCACTCCATTTACGTCGTTTACCACGCTGAACTTGAGATTTCCCAAGTTTAGCGTGGACTAGGAAGAGGCAACCATCACGCTCGCACGCACACTCCACATTGAACTTGGAAAATTCAAGTTCAGCATGGGCTCGGCAGAATCAACCTTCTCTAAAATGGGCAAAAATTTTCTAAGTGTTCGGTTCCTGTTCTGAAAAATTCTGCATGAAGAAACACACGTAAAACAAAGGAAAAACAGTAAAAACTCAATAAAATTCAAATAAATAATAAAAATACTACTACGGAAAATAAACTAAGGATACGAAATCATCGGGTTGCCTCCCGACAAGTGCTTCTTTACCGTCACTAGCTTGACGGTCAGCTCCTCTAAGGAGGAGGATCATAGGGGCTCAGCTCTTCTCCCTTCACTGTGAATCTTCTCCCTGTGTCCCCAAAAAGTAGCTCAATATGCTCTAGAGAGAGGATTCTGTTTAATGTATAAGTGAACACTGGATTGCTAGTCAACACCATCTTCATTCCTAGGGAGAAGTCTTCAGTGGGAATCTTTTTGTTTCTCCATCCCCTAGGTACTTTCTTCTTTTTTGGAACCTCCGCCTTGGTGGATGATGCATTTTCGACATCAAACTTAGGTTTGATGTCAGGAGAAATTTTATTGATTGTTTCCAAAGGAGGTTTGAGCTGCAAATTCTGTTGTGCATCATCAGGGAGTTCTTGAAGGTTTGGATTAATAAGCTCAGTCTGCATTTACCTCTCTTCTTCACCTGTTGAATGCATATCTTTGAAGATATGAAAGACCAGTTGCTCATTATGCACTCTAAGCACTAATTCACCTTCTTTCACATCAATTAGAGCTCTCCCAGTGGCTAGGAATGGTCTTTCTAGGATTATAGAGGCACTCTCATCCTCCCCCGTGTCAAGAATCACAAAATCTACTGGGAGGAAGAACTTACCCACTTTGACCAAGACATTCTCCACTAATCCATATACAGGCTTTATAGATTTGTCTGCCATCTGTAATGCTATCCTCGTGGGTTGTTCCTCTTGGATTTGCAACTTCTTCATCATAGACAAGGACATCAAATTTATGCTTGCCCCCAGATCACATAGGACTTTCTCAAAGGTGGTGCTCTCAATGGTACATAGAATTTGAAAGCTCCCTGGATCCGGTATCTTTCTTGGCAAGTTGTTCTGAATGATGGCACTACATTCCTTAGTCAGGACCACTGTCTCGTCTCCCTTTAAAGGCTTCTTCTTTGACAATAGCTCTTTCATGAACTTAACATAGAGAGGCATTTGCTCCAATACCTTAGCAAAAGGAATATTGATTTGTAACTTTCTAAAGACTTCCAAGAACTTTGAAAACTTCTTGTCCTTGGTCTCCTTTTAAAGTCTCTGAGGATATGGAAAGGAGCCTTCAACAATGTAGGATAAGTGTCAAGAGAGTCTGGGAATGGGTTGTCCACACGCTTTGGAGGGATGATGCGACCCCAAGGGTGTATTGGTATAGATTTTCCTCAATAAAATTGCGTTACAAGTATAGCTCTACCAACAATAATCCTCGGGTATCAAATTTAGAAGAGGGATTTGGTTGTCACAAGTTCAACCCCAATCGAAATAACCGAAGTATTCAAACCTCGGGTCGTCTCACAAGGAATGGGAAAACATGTGCTTCAACATTGGTTAGAAATCCGGGGTTGTGAGTTATGAGCAAGAAAATAAATGGGAATCTTAACAAGCAAGTAATCTTAAATTGCAAGAAACTAATTCAATTAACTAAGCAAAACATGAGCAATTCCAATGAACAAGTAACATCCCACATAATTCTATTCTAAACCAAACAAGTAACTATAACTAAGATAAGTAATTAAGAATTTTGGTTTTCAAATATGAATAATAAAAGCAACTCTTGGCTAGGCATGGAAATTGGGGTCACCATCCTTGTCTAATAACCATATCTTGACAATTATGAGGAGCCAAACTCATTAAGTCTACTTCTATACTTGAAGTACGTCAAATGGTTTGGTCGACATCAACCCATAAGTTCTAACCTCACTATTAATTAACTTAATAGAAGGTTAGCGTCAATGGCTATCAAATTGACCACTAAGGGCTCCCAAATCATCAAATCCATTAGACCTAATGACTCAAGTTTACCCAATTCCCTTAGCCTAGGCCAAGAGTAAAGAGAACTACTCCATAATCAAAGTAAACATTTCATTAAACACATGGTAAGCATTAACAAAAGACATGTTCAAAATAGCAATTAAATTGAAATCAACAAGTACCCACTAGCAATTATCAACATACAATCACCCAAACAACACAATTAAACATAGAAATCATCAATGTAACATCAACAAGTCAAGATTCACAACATTCATGAAATGGGTATAAAATGACAATTGACAAGAATTCATAAAACTACCACAAGATCTAAGTAAAATTATACTAAGGAATTCAAATTGAACAATTAAAACTAGTAATTAACAAGATCCAATTCACAATTCAACAAGGGAAGATCAAATTAAAACTAGATCTAGAGATGAACAATGGTTTCTCTCTCTAGAAGAACAAAGAACCAAAAACTAGCTAAAATTGTGTCTTAGTGTAAAATAATTGATCCCCTCTTTCCTCTAGCATCCTTGGGTCTTTTCCATGCAGAAACAGCTTGAGATTGGGCCTGATGAGTCTCAGAAATCGCCAGGCATGATTTCCTTTAATGAGGTCACGTGCAGCTTCCCGCACGTGCGCGCCATGCATGCGTGCGCGTCGATAGGAATTTTCTGATCCGTGCGGATGCGTCCATCCTTGCGTGCCGCTTCCAGCCAACCTCATCCATGCGTGCGCGTGGAGTGCGCGGGCGCGCCAATTCTGCTTTTTCCAAAATTTCAAGTCTTCATGTTCCTCCCTTTTGTGCATGCTTTCTTTCTCTCTTCTAGGCCATTCCTACCCTATAATTCCTGAAATCACTCAACAAATATATCACGGCATCGAATGGCAATAGAAGAGAATTAAAATATGGCAATTTTGAGGCAAAATAAGCATGTTTTTCATCATGGAGCAATATTAGGAAGTGAACACAAAACCATGCATTTCTTGTGAATAAGTGTGAGAAATATTGACGAAACCCCCAAATTCTACACAATATAAATCACAAAATTGGAGTTTATCAAATCTCCCCACACTTAAACCAAGCATGTCCTCATGCTTAAAATAAAAAGACCAAAGATCATGGTGAGAAAGGGTTTATGAAATGCAAACTACCTAAGTGGATGCATGCAACTAATGTAAAATCATCTACCTACTTGGTCAAGAGTAAATCTATTCTCCAAGAATACATGTGAGCATATAGGGTGAAATTAGCATGTAATTCATGAATCCTACTAAATTGAACACCACTAAGGGGTGCATATGACTTGCTAAACGAACGCTTGTGAAAGCCGGGAACAAAGAATTGAGCATCAAACCCTCACCGGAAGTGTATCCGCTATATTCGCTCAAGTATATAGGGTTCGTCACTCAATATTCTCCTAATCATTCTTTCCAAAATTTGTCTTTCATCTAACAATCAACAATTACTTAATGCATGCTTACAAGTATCATGAGGTCATATTCATGGGTTGTAACGGGGCTAGGGTGAAGGTAAGGATGTATATGGGCAAGTGAGCTTAAAATTTGAGTCCTTGATTAACCTAGGATCCCACTAGACACACAACCTATACAACTATAATACATTACCTAGCTACCCTTGAGTTTCACTTTTTGCATACTCACATATTCTTTTCAATTCACACTCATATGCATTGTTTTCTTCATTACTTTATCTTGGGATTTCTTTGTCCCCTTTGTTGCTTATATATATATATATATATATATATTATTTTTTTATTATCCCCTTTTCTTGGGGGCCTTGTGAACTAAAATTTCAATGCATACAGTTTAATCATTCAATACATGAGTATGTTCCCAAATCCTAGAATTTTCAATTACACTACAATTACACACCTATATATCTACCCAAATTTTCCAAGTATACCCTCCTATTTGAATGAAACACATCCTAACTTACCTAAGCTAATCAAGGATCCAAATTTAGGGACATTCATGGTTTTTCACTTAGGGTTGTTGATGTGCTCTAACTAATAACAAAAAAGGTTTATCATGGGCTCAAAATTGGTTAGCAATGGTAGATAAGAGGGTTAAGGCCATTTGGGAAAAGTGACTATTGAAATGATGGCCTCAATCATGTAAATGCATTCATACACAAAGTAATGGACATATAGAATCAGACAAAGCAAGGATCACAATCATAGAGAGAGAGATATGCACACAAGAATGGAAAATAATGGTTAGAAGATGTAACCATGCAATAGGCTCAAAACTTTCATGCTTGTGTTCTTAGCTCAATCACTATGTTCCAAAATACATTCTTAAAGCAAGTTTATTGCAAAAAATTTTCAAAATTTGGTAGGGTACCCCAAAACACAGTTTCTTGGAAAAGAAGTTATTGTTTTGACCAAGCAACTCTATAGAAACTAACTATCATGCAAAGGGTATTTACAAGCAAAACTAACTACACATGCAATATACTAACTACTAAGCAAAAGATAAATCCATGGGTATTGAAGGGAAGAGATTGTTACCCATGGAGATCGGTCGAACGACCTCCCCACACTTAATAATGGTTAACTGAAAAAAATTTGAAAATCAAATTTTGTAGAGATAAGAAGTTAGAAAAGATTTTGAAATTAATTTTGAAAAAGATATGATTGAAACTTAATTTGAAAAAGATTTGAAAAAAAATTTGAAAAGATTTGATTTTTGAAATCAAAGTTGATTTCTTGACTAACAAGAAATTAAAAAGATATGATTCTAGAGTTTAAAGATTGAACCTTTCTTACTAGGCAGGTAACAAAGTTAAAAATTTTGAATCAATCACATTAATTGTTAGCATTAATTTCGAAAATATGAAATAAAAATAAGAAAAAGATTTTGAAAATAATTTTTAAAATTTTCGAAAATCATAAAAGAAAATGAAAAAGATTTGATTTTTGAAAAAGATTTGAAAAAGATAGAATTTTTAAATTGAAAATTTGATTTGACTCATAAGAAACAACTAAATTTTGAAAAGTTTTGAAAAAGTCAACTCAAATTTTCGAAAATTTATGAGAGAAAAAGGGAAAGATATAATTTTCAATAATTAGACTCTAACAAATTAAAATTGCATATGGAAAACAAGAAAAGGTGCAAAACAAGAAAACATGAAGGTCAAACAAGAGGATTCATCAAGAACAACTTGAAGATCATGAAGAGCACATGATGAATTTTCGAAAAATTAAAGAAAAATTAAAACACATGCAATTGACACCAAACTTAAAAACTGATATAAGACTCAAACAAGAAACATAAAATATTTTTGGTTTTATGATTTTATTAATTTTTTTGTATTTTTTTCGAAAATAAGAAATAAAAAGCTTAAAAATAAAATAAAATTACCTAATCTGAGCAACAAGATGAACCGTCAGTTGTCCAAACTCGAGCAATCCCCGGCAACGGCGCCAAAAACTTGGTGCGCAGAAATCGTGACGGTTCATTCCTTGGTAACAGCGCTAAAAACTTAATACGCACGTTCATAATCTTAGTTCTTTGTCACAACTTCGTACAACTAACCAGCAAGTGCACTGGGTCGTCCAAGTAATAAACCTTACGTGAGTAAGGGTCGATCCCACGGAGATTGTCGGCTTGAAGCAAGCTATGGTCATCTTGCAAATCTCAGTCAGGCAGATTCATATGGTTATGGATATTTGATAATTAAAATATAATTAAACTATAAATAAAACATAAATTAAAGATAGAGATATTTATGTAATTCATTGGTGAGAGTTTCAGATAAGCGTATAGAGATGTGTTCGTTCCTCCTGAACCTCTGCTTTCCTGTTGTCTTCATCCAATCATTCATACTCCTTTCTATGGCAAGCTGTATGTTAGGCGTCACCGTTGTCAATGGCTACATCCTGTTCTCTCAGTGAAAATGGTCCAATGCGCTGTCATTGCATGGCTAATCATCTGTCGGTTCTCGATCATGCTGGAATAGGATCCAATGATCCTTTTGCGTCTGTCACTACGCCCAGCACTCGCGAGTTTGAAGTTCGTCATAGCCATCCCTTCCCAGATCCTACCCGGAATACCACAGACAAGGTTTAGACTTTCCGGATCTCAAGAATGGCCGTCCATGGATTCTAACTTATACCACGAAGACTCTGATTAAGGAATCCTAGAGATACTCATTCAATCTAAGGTAGAACGGAAGTGGTTGTCAGGCACGCGTTCATAGGTTGGAAATGATGATGATTGTCACGATCATCATATTCATATTGAGGTGCGAATGAATATCTTAGAATCGGAATAAGCTTGAATTGAATAGAAAAACAATAGTACTTTGTAGTAATTCATGAGAAACAGCAGAGCTCCACACCTTAATCTATGGTGTGTAGAAACTCTACCGAAGAAAATACATAAGAACAAGGTCCAGGCATGGCTGAATGGCCAGCCCCCATAAAGGTCTAAGATCGCATAAAATTGATCAACGATATCTAATATAATAGCAAAAGGTCCTATTTATATCAGACTAGTTACTAGGGTTTACAGAAATGAGTAAATGATGCAGAAATCCACTTCTAGGGCCCACTTGGTGTGTGCTTGGGCTGAGCATTGAGCTTTACACGTGTAGAGGCTTCTCTTGGAGTTGAACGCCAGTTTGTAACCTATTTCTGGCGTTTAACTCCAATTTGCAACCTGTTTCTGGCGTTTAACTCCAGAATGCAACATGGAACTGGCGTTGAACGCCAGTTTGCGTCTTCTAAACTCGGGAAAAGTATGGACTATTATATATTGTTGGAAAGCCCCGGATGTCTACTTTCCAACTCAATTGAGAGCAGAGTTCTGTAGCTCCAGAAAATCCACTTTGAGTGCAGGAAGGTCAGAATCCAACAGCATCTGCAGTCCTTCTTCAACCTCAGAATCTGATTTTTGCTCAAGTCCCTCAATTTCAGCCAGAAATTACCTGAAATCACAGAAAAACACACAAACTCATAGTAAAGTCCAGAAATGCGATTTTTATTTAAAAACTAATAAAAATATACTAAAAACTAACTAAATCATACTAAAAAATATGTAAAAATAATGCTAAAAAGTGTATAAATTATCCGCTCATCAGGATGCAAGAGGAAGTAAAGCATTCAATGGCATGAGAGGTGTAATCTCAGGCATCCATAACAAAGAGCAAGTCATGTACAATGAGTATCTAATTAACAAGAAAAATGGACTCAATGTGTGTAGAAGACAACAAGTGAATGAGGGGAAGCATCCAATTGAAAGTACATTGTCAAAAGAAACCAAAATGGCATTCATGCATTTCCTCGAACACTTGGTGTGCAATTATCAAGCAAAGAGCGATTATGAGATACTTAATCACTTTAAAGCCCAAAATGAAACATCAATCATCACATAAACGTCACACATTGGCAAAGATAAGAAAAAGGAATGATAAAAGATCTATTAAAGCAAATTAAGCTCAAATTCAATATCTATGAAAAAATAAGGAAAAGGGAAAAGTAAGCAAACAAAAAACAAGGAACATCATCTTGCAAGTAAAAGAGGAACTAAGTAAGCAACAAAAAACATCTAACTAGAAGAAATAATGCAAAGAAAATAAAAGAAAAAAATGGAAGAAGTGAAACCTTGAGAAGGATAAGGGAACAAGGTTGAGTTTTCTTTTGTGAAGATGAAAAAGAAATAGGAGAAGTGTAGTGCCACCGGAAAAGGTGGTTGTCGCCGGTGAGTGGCTGGAGACAGTGGTGGTGGATTGTGGAAGAAGGAGGAGAGAAGGAGGTATGATGGAGGAAGAAGAAAAAAAGAATTAAGAAAGAAAAGGGGTTGAGAAGGGGAAAACAGAACAAGGCGCGAAGTTATAAAACTGCTTCGCGCAACCGGTGCATGCGCGCACAGTGTGCCGGCGCATCGGTGAGGGTGTTAGTAAGGGACGCGTGCACGTCAGTAGCGCGCGCGCGTGAGGGGATTTGTGCCCCTGGCACAGAAATGGCACAAAGTTGGCATATGTCTCTGGTTTTTGTACCAGAGTTGGTGAGTGGCGCAGGCGCGCGGACGCACACCTTGTGCGGACGCGTGCTTGAGAGATTTCGTGACTGGCGCGGACACGTCAATTTTGGCACAAGGTTGGCCCAAATGTGGCACAACTCTCTGGTTTTTGTACCAGAGAGTCCAGATATCGCCATCGGCGCGCGCGCGCACATTGCGCTTGCGCGTCGATGGGTGTTTTGCGATGGTGCGCGCAGGCGGCAAGTACGCGGACGCGTGAGTGCCTGGCGCGAGTTGGGCATGAAATGGGCATAACTCTCGAGTATTTGGCCCAAGAGGTGGAATTGCACCACTGGCGCGCGCGCGCACAGTGCGCTGGCACGTCGGTGCCCGTTTTTCATTTTTCTATCTATTTACAACATAACAAGACCTATTCTAACACATACTTGGTAGGTGCTTAAGCTAGTAGTCAAAGAGAATACTTCACAATATCATGCACAATCCAAAACATAGCATTCTCCCTACTTCAACAATTCATCCATACCAAAATGAGGAAAACTACATTAACATCCTATCTATTCACAAGAAGAATAAAACTAGCATTCCTATGCAATCGATTAATCATCAAGAAATCACAAGATTCACAAGAATTTAAGGTTACAAACAAGATGGTATAAACAAGGAAGATCTTACCACGGTGGGGTGCTTCCTACCTAGCACTTTTCTTTAACGTCCTTAAGTTGGACGGTCTTTTTCTTAAGCTTCCTCTCTCCTTGGAGCATCCTCCAATAGGTACACCTCTAGCTCTTTTAGGGGCTTGTAACCATGATACTTCTTCATTCTATGTCCATTCACTTTGAAAGTTTCTTTACTCTTGGGATTAAACAACTCAACCACTCCATATGGCTTTATCTCCTTCACTTTGAAAGGTCTTTTCCATCTAGAGCGGAGCTTGCCAGGCATAAATCGAAGCCTTGAGTTGTAGAGGAGGACTTCATCACCTTCTTGAAAGTCCTTCTTCCGGATGTGATGGTCATGAAATGCTTTAGTCTTCTCTTTATAGATCCGGGCATTCTCATATGACTCGTTCCTCAAACACTCAAGCTCCTCTAGTTGTAACTTCCTAGCTTCACCCGCCTTGGCTAAATCCATGTTGCACTGCTTTACCGCCCAATAGTCTCGATACTCAATCTCCACCGGAAGGTGGCATGCCTTACCATAGACGATCCGGAAGGGACTCATCCCTATCGGAGTCTTGTAGGCCGTTCTATACGCCCATAGTGCATCTCCTAACTGGAGGCTCCAAAATCCTCTTAATTTCCTGGTTGGACACTTCTGCTTGTCCATTTGTTTGTGGATAATAAGCAGTAGCAACCTTATGCGATCCTCCATAGCGCTTGAGTAATTCTTCTACCCTCCTGTTACAAAAGTGGGATCCTTGGTCGCTCACGATTGCTCGTGGTGACCCATAACGGCACACAATGTGATTCCTAATAAAAGAAACAACGGCATTGGCATCGTCAAGGCGGGTAGCTTCGGCCTCTACCCACTTTGACACGTAGTCAACCGCTAACAGAATATACAGATACCCACTAGAGTTGGGAAACGGTCCCATAAAGTCAATGCCCATACATCAAATATCTCATAGAACAACATAGGTTGCTGAGGCATTTCATCCCTTTGGGATGTGTTTCCCGACCTCTGACACTGATGGCAAGACACACATAACTGGTTAGCATCCTTGAATAAGGTTGGCCACCAGAATCCACAATCTAACACTTTTTTAGCGGTCTTTTGTGGGCCAAAGTGGCCTCCACATTCGGACGAATGGCAAGCTTCAAAAATTTGTTGGATTTCAGATTCCGGGATACATCTTCGAATTACTTGGTCCACGCCTCTCTTCCACAAGTTAGGGTCATCCCAAATATAGTATTTGGAATCACTCCTCAACTTGTCCCTTTGGTTTTTCGAAATGTTGGGAGGAAAGATTTTCGCAACCAAGTAGTTCGCCATTGGGGCAAACCAAGGAAAGCTATCCGACACAGCATGCAAACTATCCAATGGGAATGAGTCATTGATTGGAAATGGATCAAATTTTAAATTCTCAATGCGGCTTAAATGATCCGCAACCAGGTTTTGAGATCCATTCCGGTCCCTAATCTCAATATCGAATTCTTGCAAAAGCAAGATCCAACGTATGAGTCTAAGCTTTGACTCATTCTTTGTCAACAAGTACTTTAAAGCTGCATGTTCTGTGTATACCACTATCTTTGACCCTAGCAAATAAGATCTGAATTTATCTAAAGCATGAACAATAGCTAAGAGTTCTTTTTCAGTAGTGGTATAGTTGGATTGTGCTGCATCTAGTGTCTTAGAAGAGTAAGCAATGACATAAGGGAGTTTACCATCGCGCTGTGCGAGTGCGGCACCTACAGCATGGTTCGACGAATCACACATTATCTCAAATGGCAACGTCCAGTTGGGGCCTTGCACAATTGGTGCCGTGGTAAGAACTCTCCCTAGCTCTTCAAAAGCTTTCACACATTCACTATCAAACTCAAAATCCACATCTTTTTGGAGTAGGCGCGACAATGGCAAAGCAATCTTGTTGAAATCCTTGATAAAGCGCCTATAGAATCCTGTATGTCCCAAAAATGAGCGGACCTCCCTCACAGATGAGGGGTGAGGTAAAGTGGTGATAACATCGATCTTGGTCGGGTCTGCAAAAATGCCTTCATGAGATACTACATGTCCTAACACTATGCCTTGTCGTACCATGAAGTGACATTTTTCAAAATTTAAGACAAGGTTAGTGTCAACATATCTAGCTAAGACCTTGGCCAAGTTCTCCAGACAACAATCAAATGAAGTACCGTAAACGCTGAAATCATCCATAAACACTTCCAGACAATTCTCCATTAGATCGGAGAAGACACTCGTCATGCACCGCTGAAAGGTAGTGGGTGCGTTACATAGTCCAAATGGCATCCTTTTATAGGCAAAGGTGCCAAACGGACAAGTAAACGTGGTCTTCTCCTTATCTTCAGGAGCAATATGTATCTGGAAGTAGCCAATAAATCCATCAAGAAAGCCGTAGTGAGATATAGCTGCCAAGCAGTCTAGCATCTGATCGATGAAGGGCAAGGGGTAATGGTCCTTCCGTGTAGCGACGTTCAAATTTCTATAGTCAATACATACTCGCCACGCATTTTTGGTGTTTGGGGAACAGGAGAGGGGTTGATGATCTAAATAATACACGATGGAGTTCGAGTTGATTTTTGTTTTCTCAGGGGCAAGTATGGAAGGGTAGCGAAAATTAATAAAAAAAATTAGAACAACTTATTAAGTATCTTTTTTATAGAGAAAGCGAAAAGATAAAATTTGAGCAAGGTAAACAATAGTAAATTTTGTTAGAATTGATAAAAAAAACTATTGCAAGCAAAAGTGTATTCCGGGATACTCTTTTAGTGACCATTTCACTGTTGTCCTTATTGACTGTTGTAATGCCCGACTTCTTGGGGACAACCTGAACGGGGCTCACCCACTCACTGTCTGATATTGGGTATATGATACCCGCATCCAGTAATCTGGTGACCTCTTTCTTCACTACATCGAGGATGGTCGGGTTGAGCCTCCTTTGTGGTTGCCTAACCAGCCTAGCTCCATCTTGGAGAAATATCCGATGCATGCACTTGCGGGGGTCAATTCCCACAATATACTCTAGGCTCCATCCTATTGCTTTCTTGTAGTTTCTTAGAACATCTAGGAGCTTTTCTTCTTCTTCACTTGAAAGCTCACTAGCAATAATGACCGGAAACTTTTGGTTGTCCTCTAAGTGATGCGTGGAAAACTTGTCTCACAACAAATCTCCCTTCGGCAAGTGTACCGAATTTGTCGTCAAGTAAAAACTCACAATAGAGTGAGGTCGAATCCCACAGGGATTGATTGATCAAGCAACTTTAATTAGAAGAATGTTCTAGTTGAGCGACTCCAGAATTTGGGTTGAGAGTTGTAGAAAATAAAATAGCGGGAATGTAAATAACAGAAAAGTAAATGCTAGAATTAAAGGACTGAAAGTAAATAACTGAAATTAAATTGCAGAATTGTAAATGGGAATGGGGGATTTGCTCATAAAAGTAAATGGCAGAAATTAAAGAGAATGGGTAAGATCAGAGATGGGGAGTTCATTGGGCTTAGGAGATGTTGCAATTCTCCGGATCAAGTTCATTTTCATCTCTTCCTCAATCAATGCACTCATTGATCTCCTTGGCAATCTTAATTGATTGAACTACAATTTCTTGCAATTCAATCTCTCAAATCTTGATCAATAGCCAATTCCTTGGTCAATTGCTCATGAGAAGAGATGAAGTAGGGTCATTGATTATACCACATGCATTTCCCAAATCAAGTATTGAGAGGGTTATAGTCACATACCCATCCAAACCCAATTAGGTCCAGCATGAGAAAGCATTTCTAGCTTGATCTCTTCATTCCTCTTTCAAGGTTCAAAAGAGATCCAAGTTTGAATAGCTTCTTTTCCAAGATAACTACTTAATTGGATGAAGATCGAAAGCTTTCAAGTAAAATCAAGAGAAAAGATAGAAGAAGAATAATGAAAATTAGTATTGATCCATCAAATTACAACAGAGTTCCCTAACCCAATGAAAGGGGTTTAGTTGTTCATAGCTCTTGAAAATGAAAACAAAGATGGAGAATACATCATAAAACTAGAAAATGCAGAGAAAGTAAAATACAAAGAGTAGTTCCTTTTCCAGCCTCCAGAACTCCCTTCTCAATTCAAAGCTACTCCTATATATACTACTTCTCTCAGCTTCTAGTTGGCTCTTCAAGTCTTGGGCCTTTGGATCTTGAGTTTGAAGCAGTTCTTTTCTTCATTTGGGCTTGGCTTTACTTGCAGAGAGAAAGTGCTAAGTGGGCAGAGACTTTAGCTCAGGGCGTCAGGGGTGTTAAGATTTAGTGAAAGTATAAGTTCAAGAACGTTAGTGACACTTAATATTTTCACTAACGTTCCAATGTACCCCTTTGCCTCACGTTAGAGCCCACGTTAACTAGGTTAACGTGGCTTCTAACGTGGCCTTGCCAACCTTCGAGAACGTTAGTGACACTCAACATTGTCACTAACGTTCCAATGTGCCCCTGGATCTCACGTTAGAGTCCACATTAACTAGGTTAACGTGGCTTCTAACGTGGCCATTCTTAGCCATCCCAACGTTAGTGACAATGTTGAGTGTCACTAACGTTGGCTCATCATTCATTCCTCATCGTTAGCTTCCGCGTTAACTAGGTTAACGTGGCTCCTTGGGGGGGTTGTGTGGTTGCTTCCAACGTTGGTGACTATGTTGAGTGTCACTAACGTTGTTGACAACTCTCACCTCTTACGTTAGCTCCCACGTTAACCAAGTTAACGTGGGAGTTAACGTGGTGTGTTGCATCCTTAGGCCAATGTTAGTGACAATATTGAGTGTCACTAACGTTGGCTTCTCTTCCCCTTTTAACGTTAGAGGCCACATTAACTAGGTTAACGTGGGCTCTAACGTGGCCACTCATGAGTGTTTGCCAGGCTCAACTTCCCTTCTCCACGTTAGAGTTCACGTTAACTTAGTTAACGTGACTCTGAACGTGGGCAATGATGGCTTTGAGAGTGTTATTGGCAATCACTTTTCTCATTAACCTTGCAAGTTACCTCCCTTTCCTTGCTTCCTTTGGTCCTGAAATCAAGCAACAGAGTGCATCAAAGTTCTAGTCCAAATCATGGGTAATGCAGCATATAATTTGTCACTAAATTCATGCAAAATCCTCATGAAATAATGTAAAATGCACAATGTATGCTTGAATCAAGGTGTAGGTGAATATCTACCCAAAACTAGCTTATTTCCTAAAGAAATGCATGAAACTACCCTAAAAACAGTAAAGAAAAGGTTAGTGAAACTGGCCAAGATGCCCTGGCATCACAACACCAAACTTAAAACTTGCTTGTCCCTAAGCAAGTACTGGAACAAGAGAATGATGAATGGAATATCCAGAGGAATGAGTCATTCTTGTGGAAGTCATGTTACTGATTTTATGGTGGTTTCATGCATAGCAACTTAGGTTCATTCCATTACTGGCTTTCAAACTTTTATCATGTCCCTAAACACTTACTTTGTTTATATCCCATGAGACTTTTATTCATTGATCCCTTTATTGTCATTTCAGAGCTTATTGGTATTCTTAGGCTAAGTGCTCTGTAAGGGGGCAACTCTTTAAGATAAGCTTTCAGCCAACACTCCCGAACCAGTTGGTTCAAGGTGCTAGGTGTTGAAGCACCCCTAAGGACTTACTCCCTCAAGTCTCTCCCCCATACATACACACTACAGGCATATAGTTTATTTGTTTTCTTTTCTTGAGACCTTGGTGTCCAGCACCTCTTTGGGTTACCAAATGCTCTGTAGTGAGGGTTACTCTTGATAGTGGATTTTCAGCTGATAATCCCGGGTTAGTTAACCCAAGTTACCAAGTGATAAAGCACCCCTGAGAGCTTATTCATCCAAGTAGATCCTTCATACAGGAGCACCACAGACACTTGTCTCAAGGTCCAAACCATTGGTGCCTAGCCTTATTGCTTACTCTTTTTCTTTTGTTTTTCATTTCCATTGTTCTTTCCCTTTTCTCTTATTAGGATCTTGTTATTAACTTAGTCTCATGGGTATATCCAAAGTCAAGTATTCAGGATAGATAGTTGTCCTCCTAGCCTTGTGGTTGAACCAACTTAGCTAACTTATGACTACCCCAAAGATTCATGAATGCACTTCCACATTATGAACTCTACTCTGGTCTTTTAAAAACATAAACATTCTCTTCTTCATTTGATTTAAAATGGACAAGCTTAAAAGTAAATAAGGGAAAGATGCAGTGACATTTAAACCAGAAATCATGGACCTATTCAGAAAGAAAACTTAAAAGACAGAATTTAAAAAGTTTAAACATAACATGGAAGCAGGTTCTATTTCATACAAGATCTTCCTTATTTAAAGCATAGAAAACGATGGAATAAAAAGAACTCCACCACCTTTCATTCATGTGGATGTCCATGCTCCCATCCTTGCTTGTCCTCATTGTGTCTCTCTTGAGTGCTTGTACTTCCACTTCCCTTCCCTTTTCCAAGCAGCTTCCTCCAGAAACCACCATCTTCCATCTTCTTTTTGAGTGTCTCCTTTTGCTGTTTCACTTTCCTCTCTCATTGTTCTACAAAATCATTTTGGACCTCATCATATGTAGGGATGGCATAGTGTAGCTGATGCATATTACTGGTCATGTAGTTCAACTTGGCTTGAGTGTTTACATAGAACTCCTCCCTATGTAGTTGCCTTCCTTCATTGAGTATACTGAACTCATTGAAAGTTTTCATTTGGGCTATCTGCCGCTGGTTGAGTTCTTGCAAGTGCTTCTCTTGAAGCTCTTGCCTCTCATTCACTTGGTTGATGGCTTGAGTGAGCCAGGAGTAGTGTTCCTGATGCTGCTCCATTTGTTGTTTTTGCCATGCTTCCTGTTGGCTCAGCCGGTTCAGTATTTGCTCTTGTCCTTCCATATGTCTCTGTCCTAAATCTTCAATGGCTCTTAGAAAGTGAGTCATATTCAAGTTGGCTGGGTCATAATGCTCTTCCTACTGGTATTCTTCCTGATGATATTCCTCTTGATGAACTCTTTCTTTTGCTTTTGGTTTCCCTATTTGTGGCCTTCTTTGTTGCTGAGCAGGTGTAGTATAAACCAATTGCTCGAGTGTAACTGGCCTCCCTGGGTTTACCCAGTCTGGGTTGCTGTCCTCAAATACTACTTTGGCCTTGTTGCATAAGCGGAGAATGGTGCTGGGGTACCAAAGCCTGGCACCTGAATCAACCTTCTCAGCTGAATCTTGAATTCCCTCGGCGATAAGCTTATTCACATTAATTTCCCCACCTTGTATTAAGCAATGCACCATAGTGGCTCGATTGATGTTTACCTCTGAATTATTTGCAGCTGGTAGAATGGACCTCCTTACGAGTTCAAACCACCCCTTGGCTTCAGGGCTCAGGTCTCCCCTCTTGATGAACTTGGGTCTCCCATCTGTGTACCTCTCCTAGTCAGCTGCTATAACATAGATGTCTGCCACTATCTCTGAGAGCTCATCATTATCAGGGCTTCTACTTATCCTTGCCTGATAACTATCCTCATCAAAATGAGGTGATTTCAGGTGAAGAACTGTTGTTATGGCGTTTGGGCTGAAGTCCACCTCCTTTCCTCTTACGTAACTTTTGAAGGTTGGGGTCTTGGTTTTATCTTCTCTTACTACATTTGCATAAAATTCCTTGATGAGGTTTCCATTGATCTTCCCCTCTGGACTTGTGAGCAATTGCCACCCCCTCTGTTCGATTTTCTCCAGAATTTGTGGTGACTCATTTGCATTGATTTGGAAGATTAACTCTGGCAATATCTTTCTGGCCCTTATCCGCTCGAATTCATGTTCATGAAAGGCCGTTTTGAATCTCTTCTCATCGAAAGGAACACTCTCCATGGGTTTCTTCCTCTTTTGCCTCTTTGAGCTTGATGATGCCATGAATTGAGTTGCTGTTTTGAAAAAGGGGGTTGGATGATATGGATAGATGAGGAATAGGTTGGCTTATGATAGAGTGTGATGAAGGGGGTTGAGCAAGCCGAAAGTATGAAGTGTGGGAGTGGGAATTTGAATGTGAGGAATGAGCATGCACTAGAGCTCACTTATATAGGGAGATCATGAGTGGATGGAAGGTGTGGATTGCAAGGATTTTTGCTTGATGGACGGTCGGGGTTGTGTATGAAGGAAGGACAAGGATCATCACTTAATGAGAGTGATTGGTTCGGTCTTCAAGGGTCTTTCTTCTCCAATGTTGCATGGCAACGTTTCTCCATGCGTTCCCTCTTGAGACATGTGTGTAGTGCTCTTCATTAAGTGACAAAATCTTCCCCATTTAATTGTCCAATCAATCCCTTTTTATGCTTCTTTTCTTTTCCTATAAAGATTTAAAATAAGGGAATTAATATCATAAAAAATCAAATTCTACGGCTAGAATAATAAAGAGACGAAAAAGATTTTGTTTATTTATGAATTTCAACTGATTAACTACTTGTGTATCCTTATGCAGTTTGGTGGCAGCATGGGGTGACACCAAACTTAGTTTGAAGCAATGTGATGAAAAGTTTTGTTCAAAGCTCCCAAGACTAGCATGCATCTTGGTTTGCTTTGAACATCAAACTTGTTCTTCACTATATACTGCATGATAAAGATTTCACCAAGTGTTTGTCAAGCTTGGGTTGAAATTCATAAACATTGATTTATTCACTATTTTGAAAACATATAAAACATGGGTTGCCTCCCATGAAGCGCTTCTTTAGCGTCACTAGCTTGACGTTTTTTCCCTCATCAGGGTGGTTGGTAGTGCTTAAAGTCCTCCCCTCTTGCTGTGGACTTATATCCATTGGTTGGATCAATGATCTCCACATGTTCCAGGGAAAGAACTCTGTTGATAGTGAAGACCTTAGGTAATTGAGATGGTACAGTAGGGAGATTAGGGGGAATATCTGGGAAGTAAGCTGAGACAACTCTATCCCCTGGAGAGAAGTCTTCTGTAGGGATCTTCTTGTTCCTCCACCTCATTGGTACCTTCTTCTTTGTTTCTTTTGAGGTTGCCTTCCCCTTGGTGACCTCTTTTTCTGCAGGGGTTGTGATGCTGTCTTTGCCTGCCTCTAGAGGTTTAGGTTCCTCTAATTTTTCCTTGAGCTGTGGCAATTACTGTGTTCCTTGTTTATCAATTAAGGGGATCTCAGAATGATCTGGCTGTGCTTCAGTGCTTGTTTCTTCCTTCAGTGTCTCATTATCCTTTGTGCTTAGTTCCTTGTCCTCTTGATTTATTTCTTGTGAGAGTTTGAAAACATTGAAGCTGAGTCGTTCATTATGGATTCTCAATATTAGCTCCCTTTTCTCTACATCGATAAGTGCTCTGGCCGTAGCTAGGAATGGTCTTCCCAATATGATTGGATGAGAGTGACTCTCTTCCATGTCCAGGATGACAAAGTCTGTTGGGAGAAAGTATTTCCCAACCTTTAGCAACACATTTTTCACCACTCCTATTGCTTGGTTTTGAGTTTTGTCAGCCAGTCTGATGATTACATCTGTGGGCATTATCTCATTGATCTGTAGCCTCTTTGCCAGGGATAAGGGCAGTAAGTTGATGCTGGCCCCCAAATCACATAGTGCTCTATCGAACATAGTTTCACCTATGGCACAAGGGATGTGAAAACTCCCTGGGTCTCTTCTTTTTGTAGGTAACTCAGGTTGAATAAGGGCACTACACTCCTTGTTCATGACTATAGTCTGGCCTCCTTTGAGTGAGCTGTCAACTGCCACCAGAATATAAGTGTTTGAGTATGATGGTGGGAAAGGTCCCATGAAGTCAATTCCCCATACGTCAAACAACTCAATTTCCAAGATTCCTTGTTGAGGCATGGCATAACCATGAGGCAGATTACCAGCTCTTTGGCAACTGTCACAATTACGTACAAACTCTCGGGAATCTTTATAGAGTGTGAGCCAATAGAAGCCACATTGGAGGACCTTGGTGGCTGTTCGCTCACCTCCGAAATGGCCTCCATATTGAGATCCGTGGCAATGCCACAGGATCCTCTGAGCTTCTTCTCTAGGCACACACCTACGGATAATTCCGTCTGCACATCTCTTAAAGAGATAAGGTTCATCCCACAAGTAGTACTTTGCATCAGTAATTAATTTCTTCTTTTGTATCCTGTTGTACTCCTTGGGTATGAACCTTGCAGCTTTATAGTTTGCAATATCGGCAAACCATGGTGCTTCTTGAATGGCAAATAAATGCTCATCAGGAAACGTCTCAGAGATCTCAAGAAAGGGGAGGGACGTCCCTTCCACTGGCTCTATCCGGGACAGATGATCAGCCACTTGGTTCTCTGTCCCTTTTCTGTCTCTTATTTCTATATCAAATTCTTGCAGAAGCAATACCCATCTAATGAGCCTGGGTTTTGAATCCTGCTTTGTGAATAGATATTTAAGAGCAGCATGGTCAGTATACACAATCACTTTTGATCCTACTAAGTATGATCTGAACTTGTCAATGGCGTAAACCACTGCAAGTAGTTCTTTTTCTGTGGTTGTGTAATTTTTCTGGGCATCATTTAGAACGCGATTGGCATAATAAATGACATGCAGAAGCTTGTCGTGCCTCTGTCCCAATACTGCACCAATGGCATGATCACTGGCATCACACATTAGCTCAAATGGTATTGTCCAGTCTGGTGCAGAAATGACTGGTGCTGTGACCAGCTTAGCTTTCAGCGTTTCAAACGCCTGCAGGCACTCTGTGTCAAACACAAATGGTGTGTCAGCAGCTAGCAGATTGCTTAGAGGTTTTGCGATTTTTGAAAAATCCTTTATAAACCTCCTATAGAATCCTGCATGCCCCAGAAAGCTTCTGATTGCCTTAACATTGGCAGGTGGTGGTAATTTTTCAATTACCTCTATTTTTGCTTGATCCACCTCTATTCCCTTGTTTGAGATTTTATGCCCAAGAACAATTCCTTCAGTCACCATGAAGTGACACTTTTCCCAGTTTAAAACTAGGTTGGTCTCTTGGCATCTTTTCAGAACAAGTTTCAGGTGATCAAGACAGGAGCTGAATGAGTCTCCATATACTGAGAAGTCATCCATGAAGACTTCCAGAAATTTTTCCACTATATCAGAGAAAATAGAGAGCATGCATCTCTGGAAGGTTGCAGGCGCATTACATAGCCCAAATGGCATCCTTCTATAAGCGAACACTCCGGATGGACATGTGAATGCTGTTTTCTCTTGATCCTGGGGATCCACTGCAATCTGGTTATAGCCTGAGTAGCCATCCAAAAAGCAGTAATAATCATGACCTGCTAGTCTTTCTAGCATCTGGTCTATGAATGGTAAAGGAAAATGATCCTTTCTGGTGGCTGTATTGAGCCTTCTGTAGTCAATACACATGCGCCACCCTGTAACTGTTCTTGTAGGAACCAGTTCATTTTTTTCATTATGAATCACTGTCATGCCTCCCTTTTTTGGGACGACTTGAACAGGGCTCACCCAGGGGCTATCAAAAATAGGATAAATAATCCCAGCCTCCAGTAATTTGGTGACCTCTTTCTGCACCACTTCTTTCATGGCTGGATTTAGCCGCCTCTGTGGTTGAACCACTGGTTTGGCATTGTCCTCTAATAAAATTTTGTGCATGCATCTAGCTGGGCTTATGCCCTTAAGGTCACCTATGGACCACCCAAGAGCTGTCTTGTGTGTCCTTAGCACTTGAATAAGTGCTTCCTCTTCCTGTGAATTTAAAGCAGAGCTTATGATCACTGGAAAAGTGTCACCTTCTCCCAGAAACGCATATTTCAAGGATGGTGGTAATGGCTTGAGCTCGGGTTTAGGAGGTTTTTCCTCTTCCAGAAGAAATTTCAGAGGCTCTTTCATGTCCTCTGAATCTTCTAAATCAGGCTGAACATCTTTAAAGATGTTTTCCAACTCTGATTCAAGACTCTCAGCCATGTTGATCTCTGCTACCAAAGAGTCAATAAGATCAACTTTCATGTAGTCTGTTGATGTGTCTGGATGCTGCATGGCTTTGACAGCATTCAACTTAAACTCATCATCATTGACTCTCAGGGTTATTTCCCCTGTTGGACGTCAATTAGGGATCGTCCAGTTGCTAGGAAGGGTCTTCCTAGAATGAGAGTAGCACTCTTGTGCTCCTCCATTTCCAGCACAACAAAGTCAGTGGGAAAGGCGAATGGCCCAACTCTGACAATCATGTCTTGAATCACGCCTGATGGGTATTTAGTAGAACCATCAGCAAGTTGGAGACAGATCCGGGTTGGTTTAACTTCTTCAGTTAAGCCAAGCTTTCTGATAGTGGATGCAGGTATTAGGTTGATGCTTGCCCCAAGATCGCATAAAGCTGTCTTGGTGCAATTACCTTCTAATATGCACGGTATCAGAAAACTCCCCGGGTCTTTAAGCTTTTCAAGAAAGCTTTTCAAAATGACTGCACTGCATTCTTCGGTGAGGAGAACTCTTTCTGTTTCTCTCCAATCCTTCTTATGACTCAAGATCTCTTTCATGAACTTGGCATAAGAAGGTATTTGCTTAAGTGCTTCTGCAAATGGAATCTTTATTTCAAGAGTCCTGAGATAATCTGCAAAGCGAGCAAATTGCTTATCCTGCTCCTCTTTCCGGAGTTTTTGAGGATAAGGTATCTTGGCTTTATATTCTTCAACCTTAGTTGCTGCAGGTTTATTGCCTACAGAGGTGGTTGAAGAAGCCTTTTTAGAGGGGTTGTCATCAGCATTTGTGTGTGTCTGATCCCTCACTGGCAATTGAGTGCCAGAGTTAGAAGCTGGAGTGAAACTGGACGCCAGCTCTTTGTCTGCTCCTGGCGCCTGAACGCCAGAATTGTGCCCATTTTGGGCGTTTAGCGCCAGATCTTGCCCATTTTGGGCGTTCAACGCCAGATCCTTGCCCATTTCTGGCGTTGAACGCCAGTCCTGCCTTGTTTCTGGCGTTGAACGCCAGTTTTGGCCATGGTCTGGGCGTTCAGCACCAGCCTTCTACCAATTTTTTGGCGTTTTAGTGCCAGAATTGTTTTTCCCTGGGCTCTTACTGTCCTCAGGTGAATTTTGGGTGGTTTGCTCATTTCTTAGCTTTTTGCTGTCTTGAGGTGGGATATTCAGTGTTTTCCCACTTCTTAGTTGAACTGCTTGGCATTCTTCTGCTATTTGCCTTGACAGCTGCTGCTTTGTTTGCTTAAACTGTTCGTCCATATGTGTATTAGCCATCCTTGTCTCTTGTAACCTGTCTTTAAATTCGGCTAGCTGCTTTGTTAGAAAGTCCAATTGCTGATCGAATTCAGCAGCTTGTTTCATAGGACTGAGTTTAGCAGTTACTATTTTAACCTCTTCATTCATGGAAGGGTTGCTGCTTAGGTACAGATGTTGATTCCTGGCAACTGTATCAATGAGCTCTTGAGCCTCTTCAATTGTCTTTCTCATGTGGATAGATCCATCAGCTGAGTAATCTAGAGACATCTGAGCTCCTTCTGCAAGCCCATAGTAGAAGATGTCTAACTGAACCCACTCTGAAAACATTTCAGAGGGGCATTTTCGTAGCATCTCTCTGTATCTCTCCCAGGCATCATAAAGAGATTCATTATCTCCTTGTTTGAAGCCTTGGATGTCCAGCCTTAGCTGTGTCATCCTTTTTGGAGGGAAATATTGATTCAGGAATTTTTCTGTCAGCTGTTTCCATGTCTTTATGCTGGCCTTAGGTTGGTTATTTAACCACCTCTTAGCTTGATCTTTTACAGCAAATGGAAACAGTAATAGTCTGTAGACATCTTGATCTATTTCCTTATCATGTACTGTGTCAGCAATTTGTAAAAATTGTGCCAGAAACTCTGTAGGTTCTTCCTGTGGAAGACCGGAATACTGGCAGCTTTGCTGCACCATGATAATGAGCTGAGGATTCAACTCAAAGCTACTGACTCCAATGGAGGGTATGCAGATACTACTCCCATATGAAGCAGTAGAGGGGTTAGAATATGACCCCAGAGTCCTCCTGGACTGTTCATTTCCGCTTAGGTCCATGATGGAAAAAGGGAGATGATGTAAAATAGAAAAAAATATTTTTATTTATTTATTTATTTATTAATTTATTTTGAAAATAAAATAAATAAAAAATGAGTAAAAGATTTTCGAAAAAGTGAGGAGAGAGAAAGTGGTTAGGAGATTTTGAAAAAGATATGATGATTTTTTTTTGAAAAGGTTTTAAATTTTGAAATAAAAATCTGAAATTTAGAAATAGATTTTGAAAATTTGCTTTTAAAATAGAGAGAAAAGATATTTTTGATTTTTAAAAGGAAAGAGAAAAACAATAAGATAGCACAAGAATTAAAATTTTTAGATCTAATGTTCCTTATTTTCGAAAATTTTGGAGGGAAAACACCAAGGAACACCAAACTAAAAAATTTTAGGATCAAGACACTAGAAAAACTCAAGAACAATTTGAAGACTCACAAGAACACAAAAACATGAAGGAAGAACACCAAACTTAAAATTTTTTGAAAACCAAAATAAAATTTTCGAAAACCAAAGAAAAATCAACAAGAAAACACCAAACTTAAAGTTTGGCACAGGATTTAATAGAAAAAATATTATTTTTGAAAAAGATTTTAAAAAGAGTGTACCAAACTGCCACGGGTTTAGACTAACGCTCTAGCCAATTGGGCAGTAAATGTAACACTTGTTTTAAAAAGGATATTTTTAACCAAGAACAATAATAAGAGACTCTAAACCAAAAAGAAAAATTTTCCTAATCTAAGCAACAAAATAATCCGTCAGTTGTTCAAACACGAACAATCCCGGGCAACGGCGCCAAAAACTTGGTGCACGAATTGTGAATCACACTTTTCACAACTCGTACCACTGACCAGCAAGTGCACTGGGTCGTCCAAGTAATACCTCACGTGAGTAAGGGTCGAATCCCACGGAGATTGTTGGTTTGAAGCAATCTATGGTTATCTTGTAAATCTTAGTCAGGAAGTCAATTATGTTTATCAGTTGAATTACATATAAACAATAGAGCATGGATTAAAGGTTACTTGTTATGCAGTAATGGAGAATATGTTGGAGTTTTGGAGATGCTTCGTCTTCTGAATCTCTGATTTTCTCTGTCTTCTTGTTCACGCACGCACGTCCTCCTATGGCAAGCTGTGTGTTGGTGTGATGAGCGGATAATTTATACGCTTTTTGGCATTGTTTTTAGTATGTTTTTAGTAGGATCTAGTTACTTTTAGGGATGTTTTCATTAGTTTTTATGTTAAATTCACATTTCTGGACTTTACTATGAGTTTGTGTGTTTTTCTATGATTTCAGGTATTTTCTGGCTGAAATTGAGGGACTTGAGCAGAAATCAGATTCAGAGGTTGAAAAAGGACTGCTGATGCTGTTGGATTCTGACCTCCCTGCACTCAAAGTGGATTTTCTGGAGCTACAGAACTCAAAATGACGCGCTTCTAATTGCGTTGGAAGGTAGACATCCAGGGCTTTCCAGAAATATATAATAGTCCATACTTTGGCCAAGAATAGATGACGTAAACCGGCATTCAACGCCAGCTTTCTACCCAAACCTGGCGTCTAGCGCCAAAAAAGGAGCCAAAACCAGAGTTGAACGCCCAAACTGGCACAAAAGCTGGCGTTCAACTCCAAGAAGGACCTCTACATGTGCAACACTCAAGCCCAGCCCAAGCACACACCAAGTGGGCCCCGGAAGTGGATTTATGCATCAATTACTTACTCATGTAAACCCTAGTAGCTAGTTTATTATAAATAGGACCTCTTACTATTGTATTAGACATCTTTTGATCAGTTAGATCTTTGAACGCATTGTTCTCAGACCTTGGGGGCTGGCCACACGGCCATGCCTGGACCATTCACTTATGTATTTTTAACGGTAGAGTTTCTACACTCCATAGATTTTGGTGTGGAGCTCTGCTGTTCCTCAAAGATTAATGCAAAGTACTACTGTTTTCTATTCAATTCATCTTATTTCGCTTCTAAGATATCCATTCGCACCCAAGAACGTGATGAAGGTGATGATTATGTGTGACGCTCATCATCCTTCTCCCTTATGAACGCGTGCCTAACAAACACTTCTGTTCTACATGAAATAAGCTAGAATGAATATCTCTTAGATCTCTTAATCGGAATCTTCGTGGCGTAAGCTAGAATGATGGCGGCATTCAAGAGAATCCGGAAAGTCTAAACCTTGTCTGTGGTATTCCGAGTAGGATTCAATGATTGAATGACTGTGACGAGCTTCAAACTCGCGAGTGCTGGGCGTTAGTGACAGACGCAAAAGGAGGGTGAATCCTATTCCAGCATGATCGGGAACCGACAGATGATTAGCCGTGCTGTGACAGAGCATGTGAGCATATTTTTCACTGAGAGGAGGGGATGTAGCCACTGAAAACGGTGATGCCCTTGCATAAAGCCAGCCATGGAAAGGAGTAAGACTGATTGGATGAAGATAGCAGGAAAGCAGAGGTTCAGAGGAACGAAGGCATCTCCATTCGCTTATCTGAAATTCTCACCAATGAATTACATAAGTATTTCTATCCCTATTTTATTATATTAAATTTGAAAACACCCTTATCAATTTATATCTTCCTAACTGAGATTTGCAAGGTGACCATAGCTTGCTTCATACCGACAATCTCCGTGGGATTCGACCCTTACTCACGTAAGGTATTACTTGGACGACCCAGTGCACTTGCTGGTTAGTTGTATCGAAGTTGTGAACCATGGTATTGGCACCATGTTCTTGGCGCCATTGCCAGGGAAAGAAAGAGCCATGAATTTTACATAATTAAAGTGTAATCACGATTACGCGTACCAAGTTTATAGTTGATAAGCCTGAACTCTTGGGATAAGCTGGTCACGGCTTTCTTAGTCAAGTACTTTCCTCCTCAAAAGCTGAGCAAGCTTAGAGCTGATGTTCAAACCTTCAGACAGAAAGAAGGTGAATCCCTCTATGAAGCTTGGGAAAGATACAAATAGTTGACCAAAAAGTGTCCTTCTGACATGCTTTCAGAATGGACCATCCTAGATATATTCTATGATGGTTTATCTGAGCTATCAAAGATGTCACTGGACACTTCTGCAGGTGGATCCATTCACCTAAAGAAAACGCTTGCAGAAGCTCAAGAACTCATTGACATGGTTGCTAATAACCAGTTCATGTACACTTCTGAAAGGAATCCTGTGAATAATGGGACACCTATGAAGAAGGGAGTTCTTGAAGTTGATACTCTGAATGCCATATTGGCTCAGAATAAAATATTGACTCAGCAAGTCAATATGATCTCTCAGAGTCTGCATGGAATGCAAGCTGCATCCAACAGTACTCAAGAGGCATCTTCTGAAGAAGAAGCTTATGATCCTGAGAACCCTGCAATAGCTGAGGTGAATTACTTAGGTGAACCTTATGGAAACACCTATAACTCATCATGGAGAAATCATCCAAATTTCTCATGGAAGGATCAAAAGCCTCAACAAGGCTTTAATAATGGTGGAAGAAACAGGTTTAACAATAATAAACCTTTTCCATCATCCACTCAGTTACAGACAGAGAACTCTGAACAAAATACTTCTAATTTAACAAACTTAGTCTCTGATCTATCCAAGGCCACTGTGAGTTTCATGTATGAAACAAGGTCTTCCATTAGAAATTTGGAAGCACAAGTGGGCCAGCTGAGTAAAAGGATCACTGAAATCCCTCCCAGTACTCTCCGAAGCAATACAGAAGAGAATCCAAAAGGAGAGTGCAAGGCCATTGACATAAGCAAAATGGCCGAACCCAATGAGGGAGAGGAGGACGTGAATCCCAAGGAGGAAGACCTCCTGGGACGTCCAGTGATCAATAAGGAGCTTCCCTCTGAGGAACCAAAGAAATCTGAGACTCATCTAGAGACCATAGAGATTCCATTGAACCTCCTTATGCCCTTCATGAGCTCTGATGAGTATTCCTCTTCTGAAGAGAATGAGGATGTTACTGAAGAGCAAACTGCCAAGTTTCTTGGTGCAATCATGAAGCTGAATGCCAAATTATTTGGCATTGATACTTGGGAAGTTGAACCTCCCTTGTTCATCAATGAACTAAGTGATCTGGATCAACTGACATTGCTTCAGAAGAGACAGGATCCTGGAAAGTTCATAATACCTTGTACCATAGGCACCATGATCTTTAAGGCTCTGTGTGACCTTGGTTTAGGAATAAACCTCATGCCCCTCTCTGTAATAGAGAAACTGGGAATCTATGGGGTGCAAGCTGCTAAAATCTCATTAGAGATGGCAGACAGTTCACGAAAACAGGCTTATGGACAAGTAGAGGACGTGTTAGCAAAGGTTGAAGGCCTTTACATCCCTGCTGATTTCATAGTCCTGGATACTGGAAAGGAAGAGGATGAATCCATCATCCTAGGAAGACCTTTCCTGGCCACAGCAAGAGCTGTGATTGATGTTGACAGAGGTGAAATAGTCCTTCAATGGAATAAGGACTCCCTTGTGTTTAAAACTCAAGGATCTCCCTCTGCAACCATGGAGAGGAAGCAGAAAAAGCTTCTCTCAAAGCAGATTCAACCAGAGCCCCCACAGTCAAACTCTAAGTTTGGTGTTGGGAGGCCACAACCAAACTCTAAGTTTGGTGTTGAACTCCCATATCCAAACTCTAAGTTTGGTGTTGGAGAGTCTCAACAATGCTCTGAACATCTGTGAGGCTCCATGAGAGCCCACTGTCAAGCTATTGACATTAAAGAAGCGCTTGTTGGGAGGCAACCCAATGTTTATTTATCTAACTCTATTATTCTTGTTTTTCATGTTTTATTAGGTTCATGATCATGTGGAGTCACAAAATAAATATAAAAATTGAAAACGGAATCAAAAACAGCAGAAGAAAAATCACACCCTGGAGGAGCATCTGTCTGGCGTTCAGCGCCAGAACAGAGCATGGTTCTGGCGCTGAACGCCCAAAATGGGCAGCTTCTGGGCGCTGAACGCCAGAACAGGCATGGTTCTGGCGTTCAACGCCAGAAATGGCACACAAATGGGTGTTGAACGCCCAAAATGGCCACCAACCTGGCGCTGAATGCCGAGAGTTGGGTACAAAGGCATTTTTACATGCCTAATGGGTGCAGGGATGTAATTCCTTGAACACCTCAGGATCTGTGGACCCCACAGGATCCACTCAGGATCTGTGGACCCCACAGGATCCCCACCTACCTCCACTCACTTCTTCTCACCACTCTCTTTCACACAACCCCATAAACACTCTTCCCCATCACCTCTTCACCACTCACATCCATCCACTCTTCCCCATAAACCTACCTCATAAACTCCACCTACCTTCAAAATTCAAAACTACTTTCCCACCCAAACCCACCCATATGGCCGAAACCTTTTCCCCCTCCCTTCCCTATATAAAGACCTCCATTCTTCATCAAATTCACACAACACATCCCTCTACACTCCTCTTGGCCGAAACCACATCTCCCTCTCCCTCTCCATATTTCTTCTTCTTCTTCTTCTATTCTCTTGTTTATTGCTCGAGGGCGAGCAATATTCTAAGTTTGGTGTGGTAAAAGCATAATTTTTTTGTTTTTCCATTACCATTGATGGCACCTAAGACCGGAGAATCGTCTAGAAAGGGGAAAGGGAAAACAAAAGCTTCCACATCCGAGTCATGGGAGATGGAAAGGTTCATCTCCAAAGCCCATCAAGACCACTTCTATGATGTTGTGGCCAAGAAGAAGGTGATCCCTGAGGTCCCTTTCAAACTCAAAAGAAATGAGTATCCGGAGATCCGACATGAAATTCAAAGAAGAGGTTGGGAAGTTCTAACAAATCCCATCCAACAAGTCGGCATCCTAATGGTTCAAGAGTTCTATGCTAATACATGGATCACCAAGAACCATGATCAAAGTATGAACCCGGATCCAAAGAACTATGTTACAATGGTTCGGGGGAAATACTTAGATTTTAGTCCGGAGAATGTGAGGTTGGCGTTTAACTTGCCCATGATGCAAGGAGATGAACGCCCCTACACTAGAAGGGTCAACATTAATCAAAGGTTGGACCAAGTCCTTATGGACATATGCGTGGAAGGAGCTCAATGGAAGATTGACTCCAAAGGCAAGCCGGTTCAACTAAGAAGATTGGACCTCAAGCCTATAGCTAGAGGATGGTTGGAGTTCATTCAATGCTCAATCATTCCCACTAGCAACCGGTCTGAAGTTACTATAGACCGGGCCATCATGATCCATAGCAAAGAGAGTGGTGAGAAGGTGATGGGGAAGAGTGTTTATGGGGTTGTGTTAAAGCAAAAAAATAGATCAAAGCCAAGCTGTCCCTAACCATGTGCTTGTGGCGTGAAGGTGTCAAGTGAAAACTTGAGACTGAGCGGTTAAAGTCAAGGTCCAAAGCAAAAAAAAAAAGAGTGTGCTTAAGAATCCTGGACACCTCTAATTGGGGACTTTAGCAAAGCTGAGTCACAATCTGAAAAGGTTCACCCAATTATGTGTCTGTGGCATTTATGTATCCGGTGGTAATACTGGAAAACAAAGTGTCTGGGAGGGATTTCAGTGATCCTTTTACTCAGCTGGCCCACTTGTGCTTCCAAATTTCTAATGGAAGACCTTGTTTCATTCATGAAACTCACAGTGGCCTTGGATAGATCAGAGACTAAGTTTGTTAAATTAGGAGTATTTTGTTCAGAGTTCTCTGTCTGTTGCTGAGTGGATGATGGAAAAGGTTTATTATTGTTAAACCTGTTTCTTCCACCATTATTAAAGCCTTGTTGAGGCTTTTGATCCTTCCATGAGAGATTTGGATTATTTCTCCATGATGAGTTATAGGTGTTTCCATAAGGTTCACCTAAGTAATTCACATCTGCTATTGCAGGGTTCTCAGGATCATAAGCTTCTTCTTCATAAGAAGCCTCTTGAGTACTGTTGGATGCAGCATGCATTCCATGCAGACTCTGAGAGATCATATTGACTTGCTGAGTCAATATTTTATTCTGAGCCAATATGGCATTCAGAGTATCAACTTCAAGAACTCCCTTCTTCATAGGCGTCCCATTATTCATAGGATTCCTTTCAGAAGTGTACATGAACTGGTTATTAGCAACCATGTCAATGAGTTCTTGAGCTTCTGCAGGCGTTTTCTTTAGGTGAATGGATCCACCTGCATAAGTGTCCAGTGACATTTTTGATAGCTCAGATAAACCATCATAGAATATATCCAGGATGGTCCATTCTGAAAGCATGTCAGAAGGACACTTTTTGGTCAACTGTTTGTATCTTTCCCAAGCTTCATAGAGGGATTCACCTTCTTTCTGTCTGAAGGTTTGAACATCAGCTCTAAGCTTGCTCAGCTTTTGAGGAGGAAAGTACTTGGCTAAGAAAGCCGTGACCAGCTTATCTCAAGAGTTCAGGCTGTCTTTGGGTTGAGAATCCAACCATAATCTAGCTCTGTCTCTTACAGCAAAAGGGAAAAGCATGAGCCTGTAGACTTCAGGATTTACTCCATTAGTCTTAACAGTATCACATATCTACAAGAATTCAGTTAAGAACTGAAAAGGATCTTTAGATGGAAGTCCATGAAACTTGCAGTTCTGCTGCATCAGAGAAACTAATTGAGGTTTTAGCTCAAAGTTGTTTGCTCCAATGGCAGGAATGGAGATGCTTCTTCCATGTAAATTGGAATTTGGTGCAGTAAAGTCACCAAGCATTCTCCTTGCATTGTTGTTGGGTTCGGCTGCCATCTCCTTTACTTGTTCGAAATTTTCAATCAAGTTGTCTCTGGATTGTTGTAATTTAGCTTCTCTTAATTTTCTCTTCAGAGTCCTTTCAGGTTCTGGATCAGCTTCAACAAGAATGCCTTTTTCTCTGTCCCTGCTCATAAGAAAAAGGAGAGAAAAAGAAAAGAAGAGGAATCCTCTATGTCACAGTAAAGAGGTTCCTTATTGTTAGTAGAAGAAAAGAAGAAGAAATTCGAACACAGATAGAAGAGGGGGTTCGAATTTGGTGATGATTTGAGGAAGAGATGTTAGTAGATGAATAAATAAATAAATAAAATAAGATGAGAGAGAAGGAGGGAATTTTCGAAAATTATTTTTGAAAAGGAGTTAGTGATTTTTGAAAATAGTTTTTGAAAAATGTTAGTAATTTTCGAAAATTAAGATTTAAAAATTAAAATAATTAATAAATTAAAAAGAAATTTTGAAAAAGGGGGAAGATATTTTCAAAAATGAGAGAGAGAGAGAGTTAGTTAGGTGGTTTTGAAAAAAGATAAGAAATAAACAAAAAGTTAGTTACTTAGTTGAAACAAATTTTGAAAAGATAAGAAGTTAGGAGGTTAGAAAAGATATTTTTGAAATCATATTTTTGAAAAAGATAAGATAAGAAGATATTTTAGGAAAGATATGATAGAAATTAGTTTTGAAAAAGATTTGATTTTTAAAATCACAATTAATGACTTGATTCATAAGAAATCACTAGATATGATTCTAGAACTTAAAGTTTGAATCTTTCTTAACAAGTAAGTATCAAACTTCAAATTTTTGAATCAAAACATTAATTGATTATGTTATTTTTGAAAATTTGATATAAAATTAAGAAAAAGATTTTTTGAAAAATATTTTTGAAAATTTCGAAAATAACTAAGAATTTTGAAAAAAGATTTGATTTTTGAAAAAGATTTTGAAAAACATAAGATTTTCAAATTGAAAATTTGATTTGACTCATGAGGAACAATTTGATTTTAAAAATTTTTGAAAAAGTCAATCCAAATTTTCGAATTTGATGAGAGAAAAAGGGAAAGATTTTTTTTTTTGATTTTTTTGAATTTTTATGATGAGAGAGAAAAACACTAAAAAGATGCAATGCATGAAATTTTTAGACCAAAACAATGAATGCATGCAAGAATGCTATGAATGTCAAGATGAACACCAAGAACACTATGAAGATCATGATGAACATCAAGAACACAATTTTGAAAAATTTTTAATGCAAAGAAAACATGCAAGACACCAAACTTAGAATTCTTTAATGCTTAGACACTAAGAATTCAAGAATGCATATGAAAAACAAGAAAAGACACAAAACAAAAAATCATCAAGATCAAACAAGAAGACTTACCAAGAACAACTTGAAGATCATGAAGAACACTATGAATGCATGAAATTTTCGAAAAATGCAAGATGCATATGCAAGTGACACCAAACTTATGATATGACTCAAGACTCAAACAAGAAACACAAAATAATTTTTGATTTTTATGATTTTCTAAATTTTTTTGTATTTTTTTGAAATTTTTTTGTGAAAAATAAAAATAAGGATTCCAAAATTTTTAATATGAACTCCAGGAATCTTGCATTCTTAGTCTAAAGCTTCAGTCCAGGAATTAGATATGGCTCACTAGCCAGCCAAGCTTTCAATGAAAGCTCCAGTCCAAAACACTAGACATGGCCAATGGCCAGCCAAGCTTCAGCATGTAATTCAGACATGACATGCCTGGCATACCCTACAGTCGTATAACAGCTGATGGTTGGAAGCTTCAGTCCAAAAGAATTTAGACATGGCTTTACAGCCAGCCAGGCTTCACATGCTTTATGAAACACTAGAATTCATTCTTAAAAATTTTGAATCTAAAATTTTTTCGAAAACAGGTGAGAAAATTTTGAAATATTTTTTGAAATTTTTTTGAAAAGAAAACAAAAAGAAAATTACCTAATCTGAGCAACAGGATGAACCATCAGTTGTCCATATTCAAACAATCCCCGGCAACGGCGCCAAAAACTTGGTACGCGAAATCGTGATTACACTTTAATTATGTAAAATTCATTGCTCTTTCTTTCCCTGGAAATGGCGCCAAAAACATGATGCCAAGACCATGGTTCACAACTCCGTATAACTGACCAGCAAGTGCACTGGGTCGTCCAAGTAATACCTTACGTGAGTAAGGGTCGAATCCCACGGAGATTGTTGGTATAAAGCAAGCTATGGTCACCTTGCAAATCTCAGTTAGGCAGATATAAATTGATAATGGTGTTTTCGAATTTAATATAATAAAATAGGGATAGAAATACTTATGTAATTCATTGGTAGGAATTTTAGATAAGCTAATGGAGATGCTTTCGTTCCTCTGAACCTCTGCTTTCCTGCTATCTTCATCCAATCAGTCTTACTCCTTTCCATGGCTGGCTTTATGCAAGGGCATCACCGTTGTCAGTGGCTACATCCCCTCCTCTTAGTGAAAAATATGCTCACATGCTCTGTCACAGCACGGCTAATCATCTGTCGGTTCTCGATCATGCTGGAATAGGATTCACCCTCCTTTTGCGTTTGTCACTAACGCCCAGCATTCGCGAGTTTGAAGCTCGTCACAGTCATTCAATCATTGAATCCTACTCGGAATACCACAGACAAGGTTTAGACTTTTCGGATTCTCTTGAATGCCGCCATCATTCTAGCTTACACCACGAAGATTCCGATTAAGAGATCTAAGAGATACTCATTCAGTCGAAGGTAGAACGGAAGTGGTTGTCAGGCACGCGTTCATAGGGAATGATGATGATTGTCACGTTCACCACATTCAGATTGAAGTACGAATGAATATCTTAGAAGTGAAATAAGATGAATTGAATAGAAAACAGTAATACTTTGCATTAATCTTTGAGGAACAGCAGAGCTCCACACCTTAATCTATGGAGTGTAGAAACTCTACCGTTAAAAATACATAAGTGAAGGTCCAGGCATGGCCGAGATGGCCAGCCCCCATGGTCTAAGAACAATGTGTTCAAAGATGATCCTAAGATCCTAAGATGATCAAAAGATTAAAACTGAGACCAAAGATGTCTAATACAATAGTAAGAGGTCCTATTTATAATAAACTAGCTACTAGGGTTTACAGAAGTAAGTAATTAATGCATAAATCCACTTTCGGGGCCCACTTGGTGTGTGCTTGGGCTGGGCTTTGAGTGTTGCACGTGTAGAGGTCTTTCTTGGAGTTGAACGCCAGCTTTTGTGCCAGTTTGGGCGTTCAACTCTGGTTTTGGCTCCTTTTCTGGCGCTGGACGCCAGATTTGGGTAGAAAGCTGGCGTTGAACGCCAGTTTACGTCGTCTATTCTTGGCCAAAATATGTACTATTATACATTGCTGGAAAGCCCCGGATGTCTACTTTCCAACTCAATTAAAAGCGCGCCATTTTGAGTTCTGTAGCTCTAGAAAATCCACTTTAAGTGCAGGGAGGTCAGAATCCAACAGCCTCAGCAGTCCTTCTTCAACCTCTGAATCTGATTTTTGCTCAAGTCCCTCAATTTCAACCAGAAAATACCTGAAATCACTCCAGCACCAGAAAAGGATCAAAAGCTGGAGTTGAACGCCTAAACTGGCATAAAAACTGGCGTTCAACTCCAAGAAAGGTGTTCAGCCTGATTTGGAGGATTTAGAGGACATGAAAGAGCCTCTGAACCTTCTTCTGAAAGAGGAAAAACCTCCTAAACCCGAGCTCAAGCCATTACCACCATCCTTGAAATATGTGTTTCTGGGAGAAGGTGACACTTTTTCAGTGATCATAAGCTCTGCTTTAAATTCATAGGAAGAGGAGGCACTTATTCAAGTGCTAAGGACACACAAGACAGCTCTTGGGTGGTCCATAGGTGACCTTAAGGGCATAAGCCCAGCTAGATGCATGCACAAAATCTTATTGGAGGATAATGCCAAACCAGTGGTGCAACCACAGAGGCGGCTAAATCCAGCCATGAAAGTAGTGGTGCAGAAAGAGGTCACCAAATTACTGGAGGCTGGGATTATTTATCCCATTTTTGATAGCCCCTGGGTGAGCCCTGTTCAAGTCATCCCAAAAAAGGGAGGCATGACAGTGATTCATAATGAAAAAAATGAACTGGTTCCTACAAGAACAGTTACAGGGTGGCGCATGTGTATTGACTACAGAAGACTCAATACAGCCACCAGAAAGGATCATTTTCCTTTACCATTCATAGACCAGATGCTAGAAAGACTAGCAGGTCATGATTATTACTGCTTTTTGGATGGCTACTCAGGCTATAACCAGATTGCAGTAGATCCCCAGGATCAAGAGAAAACAGCATTCACATGTCCATCCGGAGTGTTTGCTTATAGAAGGATGCCATTTGGGCTATGTAATGCGCCTGCAACCTTCCAGAGATGCATGCTCTCTATTTTCTCTGACATGGTGGAAAAATTTCTGGAAGTCTTCATGGATGACTTCTCAGTATATGGAGACTCATTCAGCTCCTGTCTTGATCACCTGAAACTTGTTCTGAAAAGATGCCAAGAGACCAACCTAGTTTTAAACTGGGAAAAGTGTCACTTCATGATGACTGAAGGAATTGTTCTTGGGCATAAAATATCAAACAAGGGAATAGAGGTGGATCAAGCAAAAATAGAGGTAATTAAAAAATTACCACCACCTGCCAATGTTAAGGCAATCAGAAGCTTTCTGGGGCATGCAGGATTCTATAGGAGGTTTATAAAGGATTTTTCAAAAATCGCAAAACCTCTAAGGAATCTGCTAGCTGCTGACACGCCATTTGTGTTTGACACAGAGTGCCTGCGGGCGTTTGAAACGCTGAAAGCTAAGCTGGTCACAGCACCAGTAATTTCTGCACCAGACTGGACATTACCATTTGAGCTAATGTGTGATGCCAGTGATCATGCCATTGGTGCAGTATTGGGACAGAGGCATGACAAGCTTCTGCATGTCATTTATTATGCCAGTCGCGTTCTAAATGATGCCCAGAAAAATTACACAACCACAGAAAAAGAATTACTTGCAGTGGTTTACGCCATTGACAAGTTCAGATCATACTTAGTTGGATCAAAAGTGATTGTGTATACTGACCATGCTGCTTTTAAATATCTACTCACAAAGTAGGATTCAAAACCCAGGCTCATCAGATGGATATTGCTTCTGCAAGAGTTTGATATAGAAATAAGAGACAGAAAAGGGACAGAGAACCAAGTGGCTGATCATCTGTCCCGGATAGAGCCAGTGGAAGGGATGTCCCTCCCCTTTCTTGAGATCTCTGAGACGTTTCCTGATGAGCATTTATTTGCCATTCAAGAAGCACCATGGTTTGCCGATATTGCAAACTATAAAGCTGCAAGGTTCATACCCAAGGAGTACAACAGGATACAAAAGAAGAAATTAATTACTGATGCAAAGTACTACTTGTGGGATGAACCTTATCTCTTTAAGAGATGTGCAGACGGAATTATCCGTAGGTGTGTGCCTAGAGAAGAAGCTCAGAGGATCCTGTGGCATTGCCACGGATCTCAATATGGAGTCCATTTCGGAGGTGAGCGAACAGCCACCAAGGTCCTCCAATGTGGCTTCTATTGGGCCACACTCTATAAAGATTCCTGAGAGTTTGTACGTAACTATGACAGTTGCCAAAGAGCTGGTAATCTGCCTCATGGTTACGCCATGCCTCAACAAGAAATCTTGGAAATTGAGTTGTTCGACGTATGGGGAATTGACTTCATGGGACCTTTCCCACCATCATACTCAAACACTTATATTCTGGTGGCAGTTGACTATGTATCAAAATGGGTTAAGGCTATTGCCACACCCAACAATGATACTAAAACAGTGCTGAAGTTCCTCCAGAAACATATCTTTAGCAGGTTTGGTGTCCCTAGAGTACTAATCAGTGATGGGGGCACTCACTTCTGCAATAAACAGCTTTACTCTGCCATGGTTCGGTATGGAATTCGCCACAAGATAGCCACTCCATATCATCCACAAACCAATGGGCAAGCTGAAGTCTCTAATAGAGAATTAAAGAGAATCCTGGAATGGACAGTAAGTACCCGTAGAAAAGATTGGGCACGGAGCTTGGATGATGCTCTGTGGGCTTACAGGACAGCATTCAAGACCCCTATATGGAATATAAGGCCTACTGGGCAACCAGATTCCTAAACTTTGATGCCAAACTAGCAGGAGAAAAACGACTGCTCCAGCTAAATGAGCTAGAGGAATTCAGATTCACAGCTTTCGAAAATGCCAAGCTTTATAAAGAAAAATAAAAAAAGTGGCATGACAGAAAGCTGTCATCTAGAATCTTTGAACCAGGACAGAAGGTTCTGTTGTTTAACTCTAGACTCAGGCTATTCCCCGGGAAATTGAAATCCCGGTGGAGGGGACCATACGTGATTACAAGTATATCACCATATGGTTATGTGGAGCTTCAAGATATTGATTCTGATAAGAAGTTCATTGTCAATGGACAGAGAATCAAGCATTATCTTGAAGGCAACATTGAGCAAGAATGCTCAAGGCTGAAGCTAGATTAAAAGCTCAGCAAGGTCCAGCTAAAGACAATAAAGAAGCGCTTGCTGGGAGGCAACCCAGCCATGGGGCAACAATCCTCTAAGCATTTTGCCCTATTTCTATTTTTATTTTTATTTGTTTATATAGAGTTCATTGATAACAAGGTAAATAATCATTTACAGAAGACCTCGGCACACAAAACAGAGAAAAAGAGCTCACTGGCAAGAAAACGCCAGTAAAGGTATATTTTGGGCATTCAACGCCCAAAATGGGCATCCACTGGGCGTTGAACGCTAGTAATGGTAGCAATCTGGGCGTTCAACGCCAGAAAGGGGCACCCACTGGGCGTTGAACGGCAGTAATGGCAGCAGTTGGGCGTTGAACGCCCAGGAGAGCAGCATTTGGGCGCTGAACGCCCAAAACTGGCTGTGTTTGGGCGTTCAAACGCCAGGACAGCAGGGAGAAGCCAAATTCATTTTTCCACACGTATTTCCATTTTAATTTCAAATTTTATGTTTCAATGCATGATTTTTACATGAACATGTTAAGAACCCTGATTTCTAAAATCCTTAATTTCTAAAAATCCCTCTTTCCAAATTCAATCCAAACTCTTTTCAAATCTTTTCTGAAAACGAATCTATCTTTTTCACTCAAAAATCTTTTCAACTAATCCATATCTTTTTCAAATCTCCATATTATCTTTTTCAAAATTCAGATTTATCTTTTTCAAAAATCTATCATATCTTTTCAAAATTAAACTATATCTTCTATCTTATCTTTTTCAACTCAATCTTTTTATCTTATCTTTTCCAATTTTTCGAAAACCCACCCCCCATCCCTTTAAATTTGGGTTCGGCCTCCCTCCTCCTCCATCAACAATTGCACCTAGCTCTCCTTCTATCCCTCTCCTTTCTTTTCTTTTGCTTGAGGACAAGCAAACCTCTAAGTTTGGTGTGTTTATCCGAGATCACTAAGATCATGGCTCCTAAAGGAAAACAACCCACTCCAAGAGGCAAGAAAGAGAGCGTTCCAAAACCACTTTGGAATCAAGGGAAGTTCTTATCTAAAGAACATTCAGACCATTATCTTAAAGTAATGGGTCTGAGATCAGTGATCCCGGAAGTTAGATTCGATCTGAAAGAAAATGAATACCCGGAGATCCAGGAGCAAATTCGAATCAGGAACTGGGAAGTCCTAGCTAATCCTGAAACGAAAGTAGGAAGGAACATGGTCCAGGAGTTCTATGCTAATATGTGGCAGACTGACAAGCAAAAACTATCTGGAACTGCCTTCTATGAATTTTGGACCATGGTCAGAGGAAAGATTGTTCATACCACCCCTGACAAGATCAGAGAGATCTTAAAGCTACCTTAGCTAAAGGATGATCCAGACTCCTTCAACAGGAGGATGATGAGAGCAGACATTGACCTGGATAAGATTCTAGAGGACATATGTATCCCTGGAGCCAGGTGGACCACCAACACAAAAGGTGTCCCAAATCAACTCAAGAGAGAGGATCTCAAACCAGTCGCCAGAGGATGGCTGGACTTTATTGGGCGTTCTCTGTTGCCCACTAGCAACCGTTCTGAAGTCACAGTTAAAAGAGCAGTGATGATCCATTGCATCATGATGGGAAAGGAAGTGGAGGTTCATCAGCTGATTTCAACTAAACTCTACAAAATTGCTAACAAAAATTCTAAAGAGGCCAGGTTGGCTTATCCAAGCGTGATTTCTCTGCTTTGCAAGGACGCTGGAGTAAGGATGGGAATAACTGAGTATATCCCAATTGAGAAGCCTATTACCAAAGCATCAATGGAAAAACAACAAGCACAGGAGGATCCCATCAAGAAGAGAGCACAGGAATTCCTCCCAGAGATCCCTCAATCTGAATACTGGGAGTATCTTGAGACGTCTGTTACCAAGATACGGGAAGCTATGGAGTAAATAATAAAAGAACAGAAGGAACACAGTCAAATGCTGACCTATATGTTTAAAGAACAAGAGGAGCAAGGGCGTGACTTAAGGGAATTGAAGCGCCAAAAGTCTTCTCTTGTAGGACCAAGCACCCCAAGGATCAGAGGAACCCCCGTTCCCCCAGAATAAAGGTTGTTAATTTCCAATTTCTGCCTTAACTCTGTGACAGTGTCCTTATAGAAGTTTACCTTAGGAGTCATATAGTAGTAATTAGTATCTATTTTGATTTTATCTCCAATTAAGCTATAGTTTATTTTTCCCATCATCAGCAAACATGAATAAAGTAGTAGATCTTTTGAATAAGAGGCAATAAAATTTCGAGTTTTAATAAGAGAAATTCTAATTAGTTAAATGTGGTGGCAATGCTTTCTGTCTTCTGAATGAATGCTTGAACAATGCATATGTCTTTTGAATTTTTTGTTTAAGACTATTAAATATGTTGGCTCTTGAAAGAATGATGAACATGAGACATGTTATTGATAATCTGAAAAATCATAAAAATGATTCTTGAAGCAAGAAAAAGCAGCAAAGAACAAAGCTTGCAGAAAAAAAAAAACAAGCAGGAAAAGCCAATAACCCTTAAAACCAAAAGGCAAGGGCAAATAAAAGGGATCCCAAGGCTTTGAGCATCAGTGGATAGGAGGGCCTAAAGGAATAAAATCCTGGTCTAAGCGGCTAAACCAAGCTGTCCCTAACCATGTGCTTGTGGCGTGAAGGTGTCAAGTGAAAACTTGAGACTGAGCGGTTAAAGTCAAGGTCCAAAGCTAAAAGAAGAGTGTGCTTAAGAACTCTGGACACCTCTAATTGGGGACTTTAGCAAAGCTGGGTCACAATCTGAAAAGGTTCACCCAGTTATGTGTCTGTGGCATTTATGTATCCGGTGGTAATACTGGAAAACAAAGTGCTTAGGGCCACGGCCAAGACTCATAAAGAAGCTGTGTTCAAGAATCATCACACTGAACTAAGAGAATCAATAACACTATCTGAATTCTAAGTTCCTATAGATGCCAATCACTCTGAGCTTCAATGGATAAAGTGAGATGCCAAAACTGTTCAGAAGCAAAAAGCTACTAGTCCCGCTCATCTAATTAGAATCTGAGCTTCAAATCAAAAACTCTGAGATATTATTGCTTCTCAACCTATTAGTCTTCTATTTTATTTGTCTAGTTGCTTGAGGACAAGCAACATTTTAAGTTTGGTGTTGTGATGAGCGGATATTTTATACGCTTTTTGGGGTTAATTTCATATAGTTTTGAGTATGTTCTAGATAGTTTTTAGTCTATTTTCATTAGTTTTTAGGAAAAATTCATATTTCTAGACTTTACTATGAGTTGTGTGTTTTTCTGTAATTTCAGGTATTTTTCTGGCTGAAATTGAAGGAGCTGAGCAAAAATCTGATTCAGGCTGAAAAAGGACTGCTGTTGCTGCTTGATTCTGACCTCCCTGCACTCAAAGTAAATTTTATGGAGCTACAGAACTCGAAATGGCATGCTTCCAATTGCGTTAGAAAGTAGACATCTAGGTCTTTCCAGAAATATATAATAGTCCATACTTGGCACAAGAATAGATGACGTAAACTGGCGTTCAACGCCAGTTCTCTGCCCAATTCTGGCGTCCAGCGCCAGAAAAGGATCAAAAGCTGGAGTTGAATGCCCAAACTGGCACAAAAACTGGCGTTCAACTCCACAAATGGCCTCTGCACGTGACTTGCTTAAATCTCAGCCCAGCACACACCAAGTGGGCCCCAGAAGTGGATCTCTGCATCATCCATCATAGTCTACTCATTTTTTGTAAACCTAGGCTACTAGTTTAGTATTTAAACAACTTTTAGAGACTTATTTTGTATCTCATGACATTTTAGATCAAAACTCGGTATTCTCTGACGGCATGAGTCTCTAAACCCCATTGTTGGGGGTGAGGAGCTCTGCTGTGTCTCGATGAATTAATACAAGTATTTCTGTTTTCCATTCAAACACGCTTGTTCCTATCTAAGATGTTCATTCGCGCTTAACTGTGATGGAGGTGATGATCTGTGGCACTCATCACCTTCCTCAAATCATGAACGTGTGCCTGACAACCACCTCCGTTCTATATACGATTGAATGAGTATCTCTTAGATTCCTTAATCAGAATCTCCGTGGTATAAGCTAGAACTGATGGCGGCATTCATGAGAATCTGGAAAGTCTAAACCTTGTCTGTGGTATTCCGAGTAGGATTCAAGGATTGAATGACTGTGACGAGCTTCAAACTCCTGAAGACTGGGCGTTAGTGACAGACTCAAAAGGATAGTAAATCCTATTCCAACTGGATCGAGAACCAACCGGTGATTAGCCGTGCTGTGACAGAGCGCGTGAGCGTAGTTTTCACTGGAAGGATGGAAGGTAGCCATTGATAACGGTGATCCACCAACACACAGCTTGCCATAGGAGGACGTGCGTGCGTGAACAAGAAGACAGAGGAAAGCAGAGATTCAGAAGACAAAGCATCTCCAAAACTCCAACATATTCTCCATTACTGCATAACAAGTAACCTTTAATCCATGCTCTATTGTTTATTTGCAATTCAACTGATAAACATAATTGACTTCCTGACTAAGATTTACAAGATAACCATAGATTGCTTCAAACCAACAATCTCCGTGGGATTCAACCCTTACTCACGTGAGGTATTACTTGGATGACCCAGTGCACTTGCTGGTCAGTGGTACGAGTTGTGAAAAGTGTGATTCATAATTCGTGCACCAAGTTTTTGTCAAAATTCAGATTTATCTTTTTCAAAAATCTATCATATCTTTTCAAATTAAACTATATCTTCTATCTTATCTTTTTCAACTCAATCTTTTTATCTTATCTTTTCCAATTTTTCGAAAACCCAGCCCCCCATCCCTTTAAATTTGGGTTCGGCCTCCCTCCTCCTCCATCAACAATTGCACCTAGCTCTCCTTCTATCCCTCTCCTTTCTTTTCTTTTGCTTGAGGACAAGCAAACCTCTAAGTTTGGTGTGTTTATCCGAGATCACTAAGATCATGGCTCCTAAAGGAAAACAACCCATCCCAAGAGGCAAGAAAGAGAGCGTTCCAAAACCACTTTGGAATCAAGGGAAGTTCTTATCTAAAGAACATTCAGACCATTATCTTAAAGTAATGGGTCTGAGATCAGTGATCCCGGAAGTTAGATTCGATCTGAAAGAAGATGAATATCCGGAGATCCAGGAGCAAATTCGAATTAGGAACTGGGAAGTCCTAGCTAATCCTGAAACGAAAGTAGGAAGGAACATGGTCCAGGAGTTCTATGCTAATATGTGGCAGACTGACAAGAAAAAACTATCTGGAACTGCCTTCTATGAATTTCGGACCATGGTCAGAGGGAAGATTGTTCATACCACCCCTGACAAGATCAGAGAGATCTTAAAGCTACCTCAGCTAAAGGATGATCCAGACTCCTTCAACAGGAGGATGATGAGAGCAGACATTGACCTGGATAAGATTCCAGAGGACATATGTATCCCTGGAGCCAGTGGACCACCAACACAAAGGGTGTCCCAAATCAACTCAAGAGAGAGGATCTCAAACCAGTCGCCAGAGGATGGCTGGACTTCATTGGGTGTTCTCTGTTGCCCACTAGCAACCGTTCTGAAGTCACAGTTAAAAGAGCAGTGATGATCCATTGCATCATGATGGGAAAGGAAGTGGAGGTTCATCAGCTGATTTCAACTGAACTCTACAAAATTGCTAACAAAAATTCTAAAGAGGCCAGGTTGGCTTATCCAAGCGTGATTTCTCTGCTCTGCAAGGACGCTGGAGTAAGGATGGGAATAACTGAGTATATCCCAATTGAGAAGCCTATTACCAAAGCATCAATGGAAAAACAACAAGCACAAGAGAATCCCATCAAGAAGAGAGCACAGGAATTCCTCCCAGAGATCCCTCAATCTGAATACTGGGAGTATCTTGAGACGTCTGTTACCAAGATACGAGAAGCTATGGAGCAAATAATAAAAGAACAGAAGGAACACAGTCAAATGCTGACCTATATGTTTAAAGAACAAGAGGAGCAAGGGCGTGACTCAAGGGAATTGAAGCGCCAAAAGTCTTCTCTTGTAGGACCAAGCACCCCAAGGATCAGAGGAACCCCCGTTCCCCCAGAATAAAGGTTGTTAATTTCCAATTTCTGCCTTAACTCTGTGACAGTGTCCTTATAGAAGTTTACCTTAGGAGTCATATAGTAGTAATTAGTATCTATTTTGATTTTATCTCCAATTAAGCTATAGTTTATTTTTCCCATCATCAGCAAACATGAATAAAGTAGTAGATCTTTTGAATAAGAGGCAATAAAATTTCGAGTTTTAATAAGAGAAATTCTAATTAGTTAAATGTGGTGGCAATGCTTTCTGTCTTCTGAATGAATGCTTGAACAGTGCATATGTCTTTTGAATTTGTTGTTTAAGACTGTTAAATATGTTGGCTCTTGAAAGAATGATGAATATGAGACATGTTATTGATAATCTGAAAAATCATAAAAATGATTCTTGAAGCAAGAAAAAGCAGCAAAGAACAAAGCTTGCAGAAAAAAAAAAACAAGCAGAAAAAGCCAATAACCCTTAAAACCAAAAAGCAAGGGCAAATAAAAGGGATCCCAAGGCTTTGAGCATCAGTGGATAGGAGGGCCTAAAGGAATAAAATCCTGGTCTAAGCGGCTAAACCAAGCTGTCCCTAACCAAGTGCTTGTGGCGTGAAGGTGTCAAGTGAAAACTTGAGACTGAGCGGTTAAAGTCAAGGTCCAAAGCTAAAAGAAGAGTGTGCTTAAGAACTCTGGACACCTCTAATTGGGGACTTTAGCAAAGCTGGGTCACAATCTGAAAAGGTTCACCCAGTTATGTGTCTGTGGCATTTATGTATCCGGTGGTAATACTGGAAAACAAAGTGCTTAGGGCCACGGCCAAGACTCATAAAGAAGCTGTGTTCAAGAATCATCACACTGAACTAAGAGAATCAATAACACTATCTGAATTCTAAGTTTCTATAGATGCCAATCACTCTGAGCTTCAATGGATAAAGTGAGATGCCAAAACTGTTCAGAAGCAAAAAGCTACTAGTCCCGCTCATCTAATTAGAATCTGAGCTTCAAATCAAAAACTCTGAGATATTATTGCTTCTCAACCTATTAGTTTATTTGTCTAGTTGCTAGAGGACAAGCAACAGTTTAAGTTTGGTGTTGTGATGAGCGGATATTTTATACGCTTTTTGGGGTTAATTTCATATAGTTTTGAGTATGTTCTAGATAGTTTTTAGTCTATTTTCATTAGTTTTTAGGAAAAATTCATATTTCTGGACTTTACTATGAGTTGTGTGTTTTTCTGTAATTTCATGTATTTTTCTGGCTGAAATTGAAGGAGCTGAGCAAAAATCTGATTCAGGCTGAAAAAGGACTGCTGATGCTGCTGGATTCTGACCTCCCTGCACTCAAAGTGGATTTTCTGGAGCTACAGAACTCGAAATGGCATGCTTCCAATTGCGTTGGAAAGTAGACAACCAGCGCTTTCCAGCAATATATAATTTTTAAATCCCCGGAAACGGCGCCAAAAACTTGGTACGCGGAATCGTGATTACACTTTAATTATGTAAAGTTCATTGCTCTTTCTTTCCCCGGCAACGGCGCCAAAAACTTGGTGCACGAAATTGTGATATCCAGCCTCGAACAATCCCTGGCAACGTGAGCAACTTGGTACGCGTAATCGTGATTACACTTTAATTATGTAAAATTCATGGCTCTTTCTTTCCCTGGCAATGGCGCCAAGAACATGGTTCACAACTTCGATACAACTAACCAGCAAGTGCACTGGGTCGTCCAAGTAATACCTTACGTGAGTAAGGGTCGAATCCCACGGAGATTGTTGGTATGAAGTAAGCTTTGGTCACCTTGCAAATCTCAGTTAGGCAGATATAAATTGATAATGATGTTTTCGAATAATAACTAATAGAATAGGGATAGAGGTACTTATGTAAATCATTGGTAGGAATTTCAGATGAGCGAATGGAGATGCTTTTCGTTCCTCTGAACCTCTGCTTTCCTGCTGTCTTCATCCAATCAGTCTTACTCCTTTCCATGGCTGGCTTTATGTGATACATCACCACTGTCAATGGCTACTTTCGGTCATCTCTCGGGAAAATGATCCAATGCCCTTTCACGGCACGGCTAATCGTCTGGAGGCATCACCCTTGTCAATGGCTTCATCTTATCCTCTCAGTGAATAATATGCTCATGCACCCTGTCACGGCACGGCTATTCATCTGTCGGTTCTCGATCATGCTGGAATAGGATTTACTATCCTTTTGCGTCTGTCACTAACGCCCTGCAATCGCGAGTTTGGAGCTCGTCACAGTCATTCATTCATTGAATCCTACTCGGAATACCACAGACAAGGTTTAGACCTTCCGGATTCTCTTGAATGCCGCCATCATTCTAGCTTACGCCACGAAGATTCTGGTTAGGAGATCTAAGAGATATTCATTCTAGCTTATTTCATGTAGAACGGAAGTGTTTGTCAGGCACGTGTTCATAGGGGAGAATGGTGATGAGCGTCACACATAATCATCACCTTCATCACGTTCTTGGGTGCGAATGGATATCTTAGAAGCGAAATAAGATGAATTGAATAGAAAACAGCAGTACTTTGCATTGATCTTTGAGGAACAGTAGAGCTCCACACCTTAATCTATGGAGTGTAGAGACTCTACCGTTGAAAATACATAAGCGATAGGTCCAGGCATGGCCGAGATGGCCAGCCCCCTAAAACGTGATCAATAGTCTCCTAAGATGAACAATGGATTGAAACTGAGACCAAAGATGTCTAATACAATAGTAAGAGGTCCTATTTATAATAAACTAGCTACTAGGGTTTACAGAAGTAAGTAATTGATGCATAAATCCACTTCTGGGGCCCACTTGGTGTGTGCTTGGGCTGGGCTTTGAGTGTTTCACGTGTAGAGGTCTTTCTTGGAGTTGAACGTCAGCTTTTGTGCCAGTTTGGGCGTTCAACTCTGGTTTTGGCCCCTTTTCTGGCGCTGGACGCTAGATTTGGGTAGAAATCTGGCGTTGAACGCCAGTTTACATCGTCTATTCTTAGCCAACATATGGACTATTATACATTGCTGGAATGCCCTGGATGTCTACTTTCCAACGCAATTGGAAGCACGCCATTTCGAGTTTTGTAGCTTCAGAAAATCCACTTTGAGTGCAGGGAGGTCAGAATCCAACAGCATCAGCAGTCCTTCTTCAACCTCTGAATTAGATTTTTGCTCAAGTCCCTCAATTTCAGCCAGAAAATACCTGAAATCACAGAAAAACACACAAACTCATAGTAAAGTCTAGAAATGTGAATTTAACATAAAAACTAATGAAAACATCCCTAAAAGTAACTAGATCCTACTAAAAACATACTAAAAACAATGTCAAAAAGCGTATAAATTATCCGCTCATCACAACACCAAACTTAAATTGTTGCTTGTCCCCAAGCAACTGAAAATCAAATAGGATAAAAAGAAGAGAATATACTATAAATTCCAAACTATCAATGAAACATAGCTGCAATCATATGAGCGGGACTTATAGCTTTTTGCCTCTTGAATAGTTTTGGCATCTCACTTTATCCATTGAAGTTTAGAATGATTGGCATCTATAGGAACTTCAGATTTTGAATAGTGTTATTGACTCTCCTAGTTCAGTATGATGATTCTTGAACACAGCTTCTTTATGAGTCTTGGCCGTGGCCCTAAGCACTTTGTTTTCCAGTATTACCACCGGATACATAAATGCCACAGACACATAATTGGGTGAACCTTTTCAGATTGTGACTCAGCTTTGCTAAAGTCCCCAATTAGAGGTGTCCAGGGTTCTTAAGCACACTCTTTTTTTGCTTTGGACCTTGACTTTAACTGCTCAGTCTCAAGTTTTCACTTGACACCTACACGCCACAAGCACATGGTTAGGGACAGCTTGGTTTAGCCGCTTAGGCCAGGATTTTATTCCTTTAAGCCCTCCTATCCACTGATGCTCAAAGCCTTGGGATCCTTTTTATTGCCCTTGCCTTTTGGTTTTAAGGGTTATTGGCTTTTTGCTTTTGCCTCTTGGTTTTAAGAGCTTTTGGCTTTTTCTGCTTGCTTTTTCTTTTTCTTTCTATTTTTTTTCGCCTATTTTTTTTCTGCAAGCTTTGTTCTTTGCTGCTTTTTCTTGCTTCAAGAATCATTTTTATGATTTTTTAGATTATCAAATAACATGTCTCCTAGTTATCATTCTTTCAAGAGCCAACATATTTAACATTCTTAAACAACAACTTCAAAAGACATATGCACTGTTCAAGCATACATTCAGAAAACAAGAAGCATTGTCACCACATCAATATAATTAAACTAAGTTCAAGGATAAATTCGAAACTCATGTACTTCTTGTTCTTTTGAATTAAAACATTTTTCATTTAAGAGAGGTGATGGATTCATAGGACATTCATAACTTTAAGACAAAGTTACTAACTACTAATGATCATGTAATGAAGACACAAACATAGATAAGCACATAACATAGAAAACAAAAAACAGAGAAAGCAAGAACAAGGAATGAATCCACCTTAGTGATGGTGGCGTTTCCTTCTTGAGGAACCAATGATGTCCTTGAGCTCTTCTATGTCTCTTCCTTGTCTTTGTTGCTCCTCCCTCATTGCTTTTTGATCTTCTCTTATTTCATGAAGCATGATGGAGTGCTCTTGATGTTCCACCCTTAGTTGTCCCATATTGGAACTCAATTCTCCTAGGGAGGTGTTGATTTGCTCCCAATAGTTTTGTGGAGGAAAGTGCATTTGAGGCATCTCCGGGATCTCATGGAAATGAGCTTCTTGCGCCTCTTGAGCTCCATGACTGGGCTCTCTTGCTTGCTCCATCTTTTTCTTAGTGATGGGCTTGTCCTCTTTAATGAGGATATCTCCCTCTATGTCAATCCCAGCCGAATTGCATAGGTGGCAAATGAGGTGAGGAAAGGCTAACCTTGCCATAGTGGAAGACTTGTCAGTCACCTTGTAGAGTTCTTGAGGTATAATCTCATGAACTTCCACCTCTTCTCCAATCATGATGCTATGGATCATGATGGCCCGGTCTATAGTAACTTCAGACCGGTTGCTAGTGGGAACAATTGAGCATTGAATGAACTCCAACCATCCTCTAGCTACAAGCTTGAGGTCCAATCTTCTTAGTTGAACCGGCTTGCCTTTGGAGTCAACCTTCCATTGAGCTCCTTCCACGCATATGTCCATAAGGACTTGGTCCAACCTTTGATTAAAGTTGACCCTTCTAGTGTAGGGGCGTTCATCTCCTTGCATCATGGGCAAGTTAAACGCCAACCTCACATTCTCCGGACTAAAATCTAAGTATTTCCCCCGAACCATTGTAACATAGTTCTTTGGATCCGGGTTCTTACTTTGATCATGGTTCTTGGTGATCCATGCATTGGCATAGAACTCTTGAACCATTAGGATGCCGACTTGTTGGATGAGATTTGTTAGAACTTCCCAACCTCTTCTTTGAATTTCATGTCGGATCTCCGGATACTCATTTCTTTTGAGTTTGAAAGGGACCTCGGGGATCACCTTCTTCTTGGCCACAACATCATAGAAGTGGTCTTGATGGGCTTTGGAGATGAACCTTTCCATCTCCCATGACTCGGATGTGGAAGCTTTTGTCTTCCCTTTCCCCTTTCTAGAGGATTCTCCGGTCTTAGGTGCCATCAATGGTAATGGAAAAACAAAAAGCTTATGCTTTTACCACACCAAACTTAGAATTTTGCTCACCCTTGAGCAAATAAAAGAAAGAATAGATGAAGAAGAAGAAGAAATAGAGGAGAGGGAGAGTGGGGAGTGTTTCGGCCAAGAAGGGTGTAGAGGGGTGTGTTGTGTGAATTTGATGAAGAATGGAGGGCTTTATATAGGGAAGGGAGGGGGGTTAGGTTTCGGCCATATGGGTGGGTTTGCGTGGGAAATTGGTTTTGAATTTTGAAGGTAGGTGGAGTTTATGAGGTAGGTTTATGGGGAAGAGTGGATGGATGTGAGTGGTGAAGAGGTGATGGGGAAGAGAGATTGAGGTGATTGGTGAAGGGTTTTTTTTTTGGGGAAGAGTGTTTAGTGAGTGGTGAGAAGAAGTGAGTGGAGGTAGGTGGGGATCCTGTGGGGTCCACAGATCCTGAGTGGATCCTGTGGGGTCCACAGATCCTAAGGTGTTCAAGGATTTACATCCCTACACCCACTAGGCATGTAAAAATGCCTTTGTACCCAACTCTGGGCGTTCAGCGCCAGGTTGGTGGCCATTTTGGGCGTTCAACGCCCATTTGTGTGCCATTTCTGGCGTTGAACGCCAGAACCATGCCTGTTCTGGCGTTCAGCACCCAGAAGCTGCCCATTTTGGGCGTTCAGCGCCAGAACCATGCTCTGTTCTGGCGTTGAACGCCAGACAGAAGCTCCTCCAGGGTGTGATTTTTCTTCTGCTGTTTTTAATTCCGTTTTCAATTTTTATATTTATTTTGTGACTCCACATGATCATGAACCTACAAAGACATATAACTAAGAAAAATATAGTTAGATAAATAAAAATTGGGTTGCCTCCCAACAAGCGCTTCTTTAATGTCAATAGCTTGACAGTGGGCTCTCATGGAGCCTCACAGATGTTCAGAGCATTGTTGAAACTCTCCAACACCAAACTTAGAGTTTGGATATGGGAGTTCAACACCAAACTTAGAGTTTGGTTGTGGCCTCCCAACACCAAACTTAGAGTTTGACTGTGGGGGCTTGGGTTGACTCTGCTTTGAGAGAAGCTTTTCATGCTTCCTCTCCATGGTTGCAGAGGGAGATCCTTGAGTTTTAAACACAAGGGAGTCTTTATTCCATTGAAGGACTATTTCACCTCTGTCAACATCAATCACAGCTCTTGCTGTGGCCAGGAAAGGTCTTCCTAGGATGATGGATTCATCCTCTTCCTTTCCAGTATCCAGTACTATGAAATCAGCAGGGATGTAAAGGCCTTCAACCTTTACTAACACGTCCTCTACTTGTCCATAAGCCTATTTTCTTGAACTGTCTGCCATCTCTAATGAGATTTTAGCAGCTTGCACCCCATAGATTCCCAGTTTCTCTATTACAGAGAGGGGCATGAGGTTTATTCCTGAACCAAGGTCACATAGAGCCTTAAAGATTATGGTGCCTATGGTATAGGGTATTATGAACTTTCCAGGATCCTATCTCTTCTGAGGCAATGTCAGTTGATCCAGATCACTTAGTTCATTGATGAACAAGGGAGGTTCAACTTCCCAAGTATGAATGCCAAATAATTTGGCATTTAGCTTCATGATTGCACCAAGAAACTTGGCAGTTTGCTCTTCAGTAACATCCTCATTCTCTTCAGAAGAGGAATACTCATCAGAGCTCATGAAGGGCATAAGGAGGTTCAATGGAATCTCTTTGGTCTCTAGATGAGTCTCAAATTCCTTTGGTTCCTCAGAGGGAAGTTCCTTATTGGTCACTGGACGTCCCAGGAGGTCTTCCTCCTTAGGATTCACGTCCTCCTCTCCCTCAGTGGGTTCGGCCATGGTGCTTATGTCAATGGCCTTGCACTCTCCTTTTGGATTCTCTTCTGTATTGCTTGGGAGAGTACTGGGATGGATTTCAGTGATCCTTTTACTCAGCTGGCCCACTTGTGCTTCCAAATTTCTAATGGAAGACCTTGTTTCATTCATGAAACTCACAGTGGCCTTGGATAGATCAGAGACTAAGTTTGTTAGATTAGAAGTATTTTGTTCAGAGTTTTCTGTCTGTTGCTGAGTGGATGATGGAAAAGGTTTATTATTGTTAAACCTGTTTCTTCCACCATTATTAAAGCCTTGTTGAGGCTTTTGATCCTTCCATGAGAAATTTGGATGATTTCTCCATGATGAGTTATAGGTGTTTCCATAAGGTTCACCTAAGTAATTCACCTCTGCTATTGCAGGGTTCTCAGGATCATAAGCTTCCTCTTCATTAGAAGCCTCTTGAGTACTGTTGGATGCAGCTTGCATTCCATGCAAACTCTAAGAGATCATATTGACTTGCTGAGTCAATATTTTATTCTGAGCCAATATGGCACTCAGAGTATCAACTTCAAGAACTCCCTTCTTCATAGGCGTCCCATTATTCACAGGATTCCTTTCAGCAGTGTACATGAACTGGTTATTAGCAACCATGTCAATGAGTTCTTGAGCTTCTGCAGGCGTTTTCTTTAGGTGAATGGATCCACCTGCAGAAGTGTCCAGTGACATCTTTGATAGCTCAGATAAACCATCATAGAATATATCCAGGATGGTCCATTCTGAAAGCATGTCAGAAGGACACTTTTTGGTCAACTGTTTGTATCTTTCCCAAGCTTCATAGAGGGATTCACCTTCTTTCTGTCTGAAGGTTTGAACATCAGCTCTAAGCTTGCTCAGCTTTTGAGGAGGAAAGTACTTGGCTAAGAAAGCCGTGACCAGCTTATCCCAAGAGTTCAGGCTGTCTTTGGGTTGAGAATCCAACCATAATCTAGCTCTGTCTCTTACAGCAAAAGGGAAAAGTATGAGCCTGTAGACTTCAGGATCTACTCCATTAGTCTTAACAGTATCACATATCTGCAAGAATTCAGTTAAGAACTGAAAAGGATCTTCAGATGGAAGTCCATGAAACTTGCAGTTCTGCTGCATCAGAGAAACTAATTGAGGTTTCAGCTCAAAGTTGTTTGCTCCAATGGCAGGAATGGAGATGCTTCTTCCATGTAAATTGGAATTAGGTGCAGTAAAGTCACCAAGCATCTTCCTTACATTATTATTATTTTTGGCTGCAATCTCCTCTTCCTGTTCAAAAATTTCTGAAAGGTTTTCTCAGGATTGTTGTAATTTAGCTTCTCTTGATTTTCTCTTCAGAGTCCTTTCAGGTTCTGGATCTGCTTCCACAAGAATGTTCTTATCCTTGCTCCTGCTCATATGACAAAGAAGAAGGTACAGAAAAATAATAATAATAATAGAGATCCTTTATACCACAGTATAGGGATCCCTGTGTGAGTAGAAGAAGGGGGGAGACAAAGAATGTAATATAATGGAAGAAACACAACTGTGAGGATGGCAGAGATGTGAGATGAGATGTTAGGATATGAATGAATAAATTGAATAAGATGGGGGAGAAGGAATTTTCGAAAATAATGTTTGAAAAAGAGTTAGTGATTTTTGAAAATAGTTTTTGAAAAATGTTAGTATATTTCGAAAATTTTTAAAATAAAAAATAAAAATAAAAATAATTAGTTAATTAAAAAGAAATTTTTGAAAAAGAGGGAAGATATTTTCGAAAATTAGAGAGAGAGAGTTAGTTAGGTAGTTTTGAAAAAGTTAAGAAACAAACAAAAAGTTAGTTAGTTAGTTGAAACAAATTTTGAAAAGATAAGAAGTTAGGAGGTTAGGAAAGATATTTTGAAATCAAATTTTTGAAAAAGATAAGATAAGAAGATATTTTGAAAAGATATGCTAGGAATTAGTTTTGAAAAATATTTGATTTTTAAAATCTCAATTAATGACTTGATTCATAAGAAATCACAAGATATGATTCTAGAACTTAAAGTTTGAATATTTCTTAACAAGTAAGTAACAAACTTCAAATTTTTGAATCAAAACATTAATTGATTATGTTATTTTCGAAAATTTGATATAAAATTAAGAAAAAGATTTTTGAAAAATATTTTTGAAAATTTCGAAAATAACTAAGAATTTTGAAAAAGATTTGATTTTTGAAAAAGATTTTGAAAAAGATAAGATTTTCAAATTGAAAATTTGATTTGACTCATGAGAAACAATTTGATTTTAAAATTTTTTGAAAAAGTCAATCCAAATTTTCGAATTTGATGAGAGAAAAAGGGAAAGATATTTTTTTTTTTGATTTTTGGAATTTTTATGATGAGAGAGAAAAACACTAAAAAGATGCAATGCATGAAATTTTTAGATCAAAACATGTGATGCATGCAAGAATGCTATGAATGTCAAGATGAATACCAAGAACACTATGAATGTCAAGATGAACATCATAGACATAATTTTGAAAAACTTTTAATGTAAAGAAAACATGCAAGACACCAAACTTAGAATTCTTTAATGCTTAGACACTAAGAATTCAAGAATGCATATGAAAAACAATAAAAGACACAAAACAAAAAAATTCATGGAAGATAATAAAAGAACAGCTGATAAAGACATATGGATAAAAACTTGGTGCACGAATTATGAATCACACTTTTCACAACTCGTACCACTGACCAGCAAGTGCACTGGGTCGTCCAAGTAATACCTCACGTGAGTAAGGGTCGAATCCCACGGAGATTGTGAGTTTGAAGCAATCTATGGTTATCTTGTAAATCTTAGTCAGGAAGTCAATTATGTTTATCAGTTGAATTGCAAATAAACAATAGAGCATGGATTAAAGGTTACTTGTTATGCAGTAATGGAGAATATGTTGGAGTTTTGGAGATGATTTGTCTTCTGAATCTCTGCTTTCCTCTGTCTTCTTGTTCACGCACGCACGTCCTCCTATGGCAAGCTGTGTGTTGGTGGATCACCGTTGTCAATGGCTACCTTCCATCCTTCCAGTGAAAACTACGCTCACGCGCTCTGTCACAGCACGGCTAATCACCGGTTGGTTCTCGATCCGGTTGGAATAGGATTTACTATCCTTTTGCGTCTGTCACTAACGCCCAGCCTTCAGGAGTTTGAAGCTCGTCACAGTCATTCAATCCTTGAATCCTACTCGGAATACCACAGACAAGGTTTAGACTTTCTGGATTCTCATGAATGCCGCCATCAGTTCTAGCTTATACCACGGAGATTCTGATTAAGGAATCTAAGAGATACTCATTCAATCGTATATAGAACGGAGGTGGTTGTCAGGCACACGTTCATGATTTGAGGAAGATGATGAGTGTCACAGATCATCACCTCCATCACAGTTAAGCGCGAATGAACATCTTAGATAGGAACAAGCGTGTTTGAATGGAAAACAGAAATACTTGCATTAATTCATCGAGACACAGCAGAGCTCCTCACCCCCAACAATGGGGTTTAGAGACTCATGTCGTTAGAGAATACAAAGTTTTGATCTAAAAATGTCATGAGATACAAAATAAGTCTCTAAAAGTTGTTTAAATACTAAACTAGTAGCCTAGGTTTACAAAAAATGAGTAAACTATGATGGATGATGCAGAAATCCACTTCTGGGGCCCACTTGGTGTGTGCTGGGCTGAGACTTAAGTAATTCACGTGCAGAGGCCATTTGTGGAGTTGAACGCCAGTTTTTATGCCAGTTTGGCCGTTCAACTCCAGCTTTTGATCCTTTTCTGGCGCTGGACGCCAGAATTGGGCAGAGAACTGGCGTTGAACGCCAGTTTACATCATCTATCCTTGTGCAAAGTATGGACTATTATATATTGCTGGAAAGCCCTGGATGTCTACGTTCCAACGCAATTGGAAGCATGCCATTTCGAGTTCTGTAGCTCCAGAAAATCCACTTTGAGTGCAGGGAGTTCAGAATCCAACAGCATCAGCAGTCCTTTTTCAGCCTGAATCAGATTTTTGCTCAGCTCCTTCAATTTCAGTCAGAAAAGTACCTGAAATTACAGAAAAACACACAACTCATAGTAAAATCCAGAAATATGAATTTTTCCTAAAAACTAATGAAAATAGACTAAAAACTAACTAAAACATACTCAAAACTATATGAAATTAACCCCAAAAAGCGTATAAAATATCCGCTCATCACAACACCAAACTTAAACTGTTGCTTGTCCTCAAGCAACTAGATAAATAAATAGAAGACTAATAGGTTGAGAAGCAATAATATCTCAGAGTTTTTGATTGAAGCTCAGGTTCTAATTAGATGAGCGGGACTAGTAGCTTTTTGCTTCTGAACAGTTTTGGCATCTCACTTTATCCATTGAAGCTCAGAGTGATTGGCATCTATAGGAACTTAGAATTCAGATAGTGTTATTGATTCTCTTAGTTCAGTGTGATGATTCTTGAACACAGCTTCTTTATGAGTCTTGGCCGTGGCCCTAAGCACTTTGTTTTCCAGTATTACCACCGGATACATAAATGCCACAGACACATAACTGGGTGAACCTTTTCAGATTGTGACTCAGCTTTGCTAAAGTCCCCAATTAGAGGTGTCCCGAGTTCTTAAGCACACTCTTCTTTTTGCTTTGGACCTTGACTTTAACCGCTCAGTCTCAAGTTTTCACTTGACACCTTCACGCCACAAGCACATGGTTAGGGACAGCTTGGTTTAGCCTCTTAGACCAGGATTTTAGTCCTTTAGGCCCTCCTATCCGTTGATGCTCAAAGCCTTGGGATCCTTTTCATTTGCCCTTGCCTTTTGGTTTTAAGGGTTATTGGCTTTTTCTGCTTGCTTTTTCTCTCTTTTTTTTTTTCTGCAAGCTTTGTTCTTTGCTGCTTTTTCTTGCTTCAAGAATCATTTTTATGATTTTTCAGATTATCAATAACATGTCTCATGTTCATCATTCTTTCAAGAGCCAACATATTTAACAATCTTAAACAACAAATCAAAAGACATATGCACTGTTCAAGCATTCATTCAGAAGACAGAAAGCATTGCCACCATATTTAACTAATTAGAATTTCTCTTATTAAAACTCGAAATTTTATTGCCTCTTATTCAAAAGATCTACTACTTTATTCATGTTTGCTGATGATGAGAAAAATAAACTATAGCTTAATTGGAGATAAAATCAAAATAGATACTAATTACTACTATATGACTTCTAAGGTAAACTTCTATAAGGACACTATCACAGAGTTAAGGCAGAAATTGGAAATTAACAACCTTTATTCTGGGGGAACGGGGGTTCCTCTGATCCTTGGGGTGCTTGGTCCTACAAGAGAAGACTTTTGGCGCTTCAATTCCCTTAAGTCACGCCCTTGCTCCTCTTGTTCTTTAAACATATAGGTCAGCATTTGACTGTGTTCCTTCTGTTCTTTTATTATTTGCTCCATAGCTTCCCGTATCTTGGTAACAGACGTCTCAAGATACTCCCAGTATTCAGATTGAGGGATCTCTGGGAGGAATTCCTGTGCTCTCTTCTTGATGGGATCCTCCTGTGCTTGTTGTTTTTCCATTGATGCTTTGGTTATAGGCTTCTCAATTGGGATATACTCAGTTATTCCCATCCTTACTCCAGCGTCCTTGCAGAGCAGAGAAATCACGCTTGGATAAGCCAACCTGGCCTCTTTAGAATTTTTGTTAGCAATTTTGTAGAGTTTAGTTGAAATCAGCTGATGAACCTCCACTTCCTTTCCCATCATGATGCAATGGATCATCACTGCTCTTTTAACTGTGACTTCAGAACGGTTGCTAGTGGGCAACAGAGAACGCCCAATGAAGTCCAGCCATCCTCTGGCGACTGGTTTGAGATCCTCTCTCTTGAGTTGATTTGGGACACCCTTTGTGTTGGTGGTCCACCTGGCTCCAGGGATACATATGTCCCCTAGAATCTTATCCAGGTCAATGTCTGCTCTCATCATCCTCCTGTTGAAGGAGTCTGGATCATCCTTTAGCTGAGGTAGCTTTAATATCTCTCTGATCTTGTCAGGGGTGGTATGAACAATCTTTCCTCTGACCATGGTCCGAAATTCATAGAAGGCAGTTCCAGATAGTTTTTGCTTGTCAGTCTGCCACATATTAGCATAGAACTCCTGGACCATATTCCTTCCTACTTTCGTTTCAGGATTAGCTAGGACTTCCCAGTTCCTGATTCGAATTTGCTCCTGGATCTCCGGATATTCATCTTTTTTCAGATCGAATCTAACTTCCGGGATCACTGATCTCAGACCCATTACTTTAAGATAATGGTCTGAATGTTCTTTAGATAAGAACTTCCCTAGATTCCAAAGTGGTTTTGGAACGCTCTCTTTCTTGCCTCTTGGAGTGGGTTGTTTTCCTTTAGGAGCCATGATCTTAGTGATCTCGGATAAACACACCAAACTTAGAGGTTTGCTTGTCCTCAAGCAAAAGAAAAGAAAGGAGAGGGATAGAAGGAGAGCTAGGTGCAATTGTTGATGGAGGAGGAGGGAGGCCGAACCGAAATTTAAAGGGATGGGGGGGTGGGTTTTCGAAAAATTGGAAAAGATAAGATAAAAAGATTGAGTTGAAAAAGATAAGATAGAAGATATAGTTTAATTTTGAAAATATATGATAGATTTTTGAAAAAGATAAATCTGAATTTTGAAAAAGATAATATGAAGATTTGAAAAAGATATGGATTAGTTGAAAAGTTTTTAGAGTGAAAAAGATAGATTTGTTTTCAGAAAAGATTTGAAAAGAGTTGGATTGAATTTGGAAAAATGGATTTTTAGAAATTAAGGATTTTAGAAATCAGGGTTCTTAACATGTTCATGTAAAAATCATGCATTGAAACATAAAATTTGAAATTAGAATGGAAATACGTGTGAAAAAATGGATTTGGCTCCTCCTTGCTATCCTGGCGTTTGAACGCCCAAACACTGCCTGTTTTGGGCGTTCAGTGCCCAAATGCTGCTCTCCTGGGCGTTCAACGCCCAACTGCTGCCATTACTGGCGTTCAACGCCCAGTGGGTGCCCCTTTCTGGCGTTGAACGCCCAGATTGCTACCATTACTGGCGTTCAACGCCCAGTGGATGCCCATTTTGGGCGTTGAACGCCCAAAATATACCTTTACTGGCGTTTTCTTGCCAGTGAGCTCTTTTTCTCTGTTTTGTGTGCCGAGGTCTTCTGTAAATGATTATTTACCTTGTTATCAATGAACTCTATATAAACAAATAAAAATAAAAATAGAAATAGGGCAAAATGCTTAGAGGATTATTGCCCCATGGCTGGGTTGCCTCCCAGCAAGCGCTTCTTTATTGTCTTTAGCTGGACCTTCCTGAGCTTTTAATCTAGCTTCAGCCTTGAGCATTCTTGCTCAATGTTGCCTTCAAGATAATGCTTGATTCTCTGTCCATTGACAGTGAACTTCTTATTAGAATCAATATCTTGAAGCTCCACATAACCATATGGTGATACACTTGTAATCACGTATGGTCCCCTCCACCGGGATTTCAATTTTCCGGGGAATAGCATGAGTCTAGAGTTAAACAACAGAACCTTCTGTCCTGGTTCAAAGATTCTAGATGACAGCTTTCTGTCATGCCACTTTTTTTATTTTTCTTTATAAAGCTTGGCATTTTCGAAAGCTGTGAATCTGAATTCCTCTAGCTCATTTAGCTGGAGCAATCGTTTTTCTCCTGCTAGTTTGGCATCAAAGTTTAGGAATCTGGTTGCCCAGTAGGCCTTATGTTCCAGTTCCATGGGCAGGTGACATGCCTTACCATACACGAGTTGGTATGGAGATGTTCCTATAGGGGTCTTGAATGCTGTCCTGTAAGCCCACAGAGCATCATCCAAGCTCCGTGCCCAATCCTTTCTACGGGTACTTACTGTTCGTTCCAGGATTCTCTTTAATTCTCTATTAGAGACTTCAGCTTGCTCATTGGTTTGTGGATGATATGAAGTGGCTATCTTTTGGCGAATTCCATACCGAACCATGGCAGAGTAAAGCTGTTTATTGCAGAAGTGAGTGCCCCCATCACTGATTAGTACTCTAGGGACACCAAACCTGCTAAAGATATGTTTCTGGAGGAACTTCAGCACTGTTTTAGTATCATTGTTGGGTGTGGCAATATCCTCAACCCATTTTGATACATAGTCAACTGCCACCAGAATATAAGTGTTTGAGTATGATGGTGGGAAAGGTCCCATGAAGTCAATTCCCCATACGTCAAACAACTCAATTTCCAAGATTCCTTGTTGAGGCATGGCGTAACCATGAGGCAGATTACCAGCTCTTTGGCAACTGTCACAATTACGTACAAACTCTCGGGAATCTTTATAGAGTGTGGGTCAATAGAAGCCACATTGGAGGACCTTGGTGGCTGTTCATTCACCTCCGAAATATCCTCCATATTGAGATCCGTGGCAATGCCACAGGATCCTCTGAGCTTCTTCTCTAGGCACACACCTACGGATAATTCCGTCTGCACATCTCTTAAAGAGATAAGGTTCATCCCACAAGAAGTACTTTGCATCAGTAATTAATTTCTTCTTTTGTATCCTGTTGTACTCCTTGGGTATGAACCTTGCAGCTTTATAGTTTGCAATATCGGCAAACCATGGTGCTTCTTGAATGGCAAATAAATGCTCATCAGGAAACGTCTTAGAGATCTCAAGAAAGGGGAGGGACGTCCCTTCCACTGGCTCTATCCGGGACAGATGATCAGCCACTTGGTTCTCTGTCCCTTTTCTGTCTCTTATTTCTATATCAAATTCTTGCAGAAGCAATACCCATCTAATGAGCCTAGGTTTTGAATCCTACTTTGTGAATAGATATTTAAGAGCAGCATGGTCAGTATACACAATCACTTTTGATCCTACTAAGTATGATCTGAACTTGTCAATGGCGTAAACCACTGCAAGTAGTTCTTTTTCTGTGGTTGTGTAATTTTTCTGGGCATCATTTAGAACGCGACTGGCATAATAAATGACATGCAGAAGCTTGTCGTGCCTCTGTCCCAATACTGCACCAATGGCATGATTACTGGCATCACACATTAGCTCAAATGGTAATGTCCAGTCTGGTGCAGAGATGACTGGTGCTGTGACCAGCTTAGCTTTCAGCGTTTCAAACGCCTGCAGGCACTCTGTGTCAAACACAAATGGTGTGTCAGGAGCTAGCAGATTACTTAGAGGTTTTGCGATTTTTGAAAAATCCTTTATAAACCTCCTATAGAATCCTGCATGCCCCAGAAAGCTTCTGATTGCCTTAACATTGGCAGGTGGTGGTAATTTTTCAATTACCTCTATTTTTGCTTGATCCACCTCTATTCCCTTGTTTGAGATTGTATGCCCAAGAACAATTCCTTCAGTCACCATGAAGTGACACTTTTCCCAGTTTAAAACTAGGTTGGTCTCTTGGCATCTTTTCAGAACAAGTTTCAGGTGATCAAGACAGGAACTGAATAAGTCTCCATATACTGAGAAGTCATCCATGAAGACTTCCAGAAATTTTTCCACCATATCAGAGAAAATAGAGAGCATGCATCTCTGGAAGGTACAGATGCTGATTCCTAGTAACTGTATCAATGAGCTCTTGAGCCTCTTCAATTGTCTTTCTCATGTGGATAGATCCACCAGCTGAGTAATCTAGAGACATCTGAGCTCCTTCTGCAAGCCCATAGTAGAAGATGTCTAACTGAACCCACTCTGAAAACATTTCAGAGGGGTATTTTCGTAGCATCTCTCTGTATCTCTCCCAGGCATCATAAAGAGATTCATTATCTCCTTGTTTGAAGCCTTGGATGTCCAGCCTTAGCTGTGTCATCCTTTTTGGAGGGAAATATTGATTCAGAAATTTTTCTGTCAGCTGTTTCCATGTCTTTATGCTGGCCTTAGGTTAGTTATTTAACCACCTCTTAGCTTGATCTTTTACAGCAAATGGAAACAGTAATAGTCTGTAGACATCCTGATCTATTTCCTTATCATGTACTGTGTCAGCAATTTGTAAAAATTGTGCCAGAAACTCTGTAGGTTCTTCCTGTGGAAGACCGGAATACTGGCAGCTTTGCTGCACCATGATAATGAGCTGAGGATTCAACTCAAAGCTACTGACTCCAATGGAGGGTATGCAGATACTACTCCCATATGAAGCAGTAGAGGGGTTAGAATATGACCCCAGAGTCCTCCTGGACTGTTCATTTCCACTTAGGTCCATAATGGAGAAAGGGGAGATGATGTAAAATAGAAAAAAATATTTTATTTATTTATTTATTTATTAATTTATTTTGAAAATAAAATAAATCAAAATAAAATAAATAAAAAATGAGTAAAAGATTTTCGAAAAAGTGAGGAGAGAGAAAGTGGTTAGGAGATTTTGAAAAAGATATGGTGATTTTTGAAAAATGTTTTAAATTTTGAAATAAAAATCTGAATTTTTAGAAATATATTTCGAAAAATTGTTTTTAAAATAGAGAGAAAAGATATTTTTGATTTTTAAGAGGAAAGAGAAAAATAATAAAATAGCACAAGATTTAAAATTTTTAGATCTAATGCTCCTTGTTTTCGAAAAATTTGGAGAGAAAACACCAAGGAACACCAAACTTAGAATTTTTAGAAAACCAAACCAAAATTTTCGAAAATCAAGGGAAATCAACAGGAAAACACCAAACTTAAAGTTTGGCACAAAATTTAATAGAGAAAATATTATTTTTGAAAAAGATTTTAAAAAGAGTGTACCAAACTGCCACGGGCATAGACTAATGCTCTAGCCAATTGGGCAGTAAATGTAACACTTGTTTTAAAGAAGGATATTTTTAACCAAGAACAATAATAAGAGACTCTAAACCAAAAAGAAAAATTTTCCTAATCTAAGCAACAAAACTATCCGTCAGTTGTTCAAACACGAACAATCCCCGGCAACGGCGCCAAAAACTTGGTGCACGAATTATGAATCACACTTTTCACAACTCGTACCACTAACCAGCAAGTGCACTGGGTCGTCCAAGTAATACCTTACGTGAGTAAGGGTCGAATCCCACGGAGATTGGTGGTTTGAAGCGATCTATGGTTATCTTGTAAATCTTAGTCAGGAAGTCAATTATGTTTATCAGTCGAATTGCGAATAACCAAGAGAGCATAAATTAAAGGTTACTTGTTATGCAGTAATGGAGAATATGTTGGAGTTTTAGAGATGCTTTGTCTTCTGAATCTCTGCTTTCCTCTGTCTTCTAATTCACGCACGCACGTCCTCCTATGGCAAGCTGTATGTAGGGGATCACCGTCGTCAATGGCTACATCCCATCCTCTCAGTGAAGAATATGATCACATGCTCTGTCACAGCACGGCTAATCATCTGTCGGTTCTCGATCATGCTGGAATAGGATTCACCCTCCTTTTGCGTCTGTCACTACGCCCAGCACTCGCGAGTTTGAAGCTCGTCACAGTCATTCAATCCCTGAATCCTACTCGGAATACCACAGACAAGGTTTAGACTTTCCGGATTCTCATGAATGCCGCCATCAGTTCTAGCTTATACCACGGAGATTCTGATTAAGGAATCTAAGAGATACTCATTCAATCGGGTATAGAACGGAGGTGGTTGTCAGGCACACGTTCATGGTTTGAGGAAGGTGATGAATGTCACGGATCATCACCTTCATCACAGTTAAGCGCGAATGAACATCTTAGATAGGAACAAGCGTGTTTGAATGGAAAACAGAAATACTTGCATTAATTCATCGAGACACAGCAGAGCTCCTCACCCCCAACAATGGGGTTTAGAGACTCATGCCGTCAGAGAATACAAAGTTCAGATCTAAAAATGTCATGAGATTCAAAATAAATCTCTAAAAGTTGTTTAAATACTAAACTAGTAGCCTAGGTTTACAAAAAATGAGTAAACTATGATGGATGATGCAGAGATCCACTTCTGGGGCCCACTTGGTGTTTGTTGGGCTGAGACTTAAGTAATTCACGTGCAGAGGCCATTTGTGGAGTTGAACGCCAGTTTTTATGCCAGTTTGGGCGTTCAACTCCAGCTTTTGATCCTTTTCTGGCGCTGGACGCCAGAATTGGGCAGAGAACTGGCATTGAACGCCAGTTTACGTCGTCTATTCTTGTGTAAAGTATGGACTATTATATATTTCTGGAAAGCCCTGGATGTCTACTTTCCAACCAATTGGAAGAATGCCATTTCGAGTTCTGTAGCTCCAGAAAATCCACTTTGAGTGCAGGGAGGTCAGAATCCAACAACATCAGTAGTCCTTTTTCAGCCTGAATCAGATTTTTGCTCAGCTCCTTCAATTTCAGTCAGAAAAGTACCTGAAATTACAGAAAAACACACAACTCATAGTAAAGTCCAAAAATATGAATTTTTCCTAAAAACTAATGAAAATAGACTAAAAACTAACTAAAACATACTCAAAACTATATGAAATTAACCCCAAAAAGCGTATAAAATATCCGCTCATCACCTCCCACCTAGCACTTTTCTTTAACGTCCTTAAGTTGGACAGTCCACAAGGTCAGTGCTCCTCTATTGCTGGGTCCTCCAGTAGGAAGATCTCTAGCTCCTTGTTGTTCTTCATCATGTCACCATGATATAGCTTCAAGTGGTGGCCATTGACTTTGAAGAAGTTGAGGCTTGAAGGATGACTCGGGTAGAAGACACCATATGGCTCTGCCTTCTCCACCCTAAACGGTCCTTCTCACCTTGATCTTAGCTTGCCTAGCATGAGTCTCAACCTTGAGTTATAGAGGGGGACGAGATCCCCAGCTCTAAACTCTCTTCTCTTGATATTCTTGTCATACACCGCCTTCACCCTCTCTTTGTAGAGTCTTGAGTTCTCGTACGCTTCCAAACGAAGGTACTCCAATTCTTGTAGCTGCAGCTTCCTTTCAGTCCCGGCTTCCCCCAAGCCTGAGTTGCATTTCTTCACCGCCCAGTAAGCTTTGTGCTCCACCTCCACTGAAAGGTGACAAGCTTTCCCGTAGACTAGGCGGAAGGGGCTCATTCCGATGGGTGTCTTGTAAGCTGTCCGATAAGCCCAAAACGCATCTGCAAGTCTAGTACTCCAGTTTCTCCTGTGAGGCTTCAAAATCGTCTCTAGAATGTGCTTTATCTCTCTGTTAGACACCTCGGCTTGCCCATTGGTTTGGGGATGGTAAGCCGTTGCTATCTTGTGAATAATACCATGCTTCTTCAACAGACCTGTCATTCTCCTGTTACAAAAAATGAGTGCCTTGATCACTCACGATTGCTCGTGGTGATCCAAAGCGACAGATAATATTATTTCGAACAAAAGTAACAACAACGTTAGTATCATTAGTACGGGTAGGAATTGCTTCCACCCATTTAGAACATAATCAACAGCTAACAATATGTATAAGAAACCATGAGAATTTGGAAATGGACCCATGAAATCAATACCCCAAGCATAAAAAATTTCACAGAACAACATAAGTTGTTGGGGCATCTTATCCCTCTTGGATATATTATCAAACCTTTGGCATTGTGGGCAAGATTCATAGAAAGCAGTTGCATCCTTAAAAAGTGTGGGCCACCAGAATCCACAGTCTAAAATTTTTTTAGCAGTTCTTTGAGGACCAAAATGTCCACCACTCTCAGAAGAGTGGCAGGCCTCTAAAATTGACTGGAATTCTGATTGTGGCACATACCTACTATTTATTTGGACTCGCTTTTAAGCTTGTCCCTTTGATGCTTAGTAAAATTAGGAGGAAAGGTACGACTAACCAAATAATTAGCTATAGGTGCATACCAAGGAACCACCTCAGATATTGCGTACAAGCTATCAAGTGGAAAAGAATCATTGATAGGAGTGGAGTCACTTTTAATATGTTCTAGGCGACTCAAATGGTCCGCCACTAAATTTTGGGAACCGTTCCTATCTTCGATTTCTAAATCAAATTCTTGCAGCAACAATATCCAACAGATTAACCTTGGTTTAGACTCCAAAATATACTACCACCTTAGTACCAAGTAAATAGGTTCGGAATTTATCCAAAGCAAAAACAATAGCTAAAAGCTCTTTTTCAGTGGTAGTATAATTAGACTGTGCACCATCTAGAGTCTTAGAAGCATAAGCAATTATATAAGGGTCCTTACCTTCGCGCTGAGCCAGTGCCGCTCTTACCGCATAATTGGATGCGTCACACATTATCTCGAACGGCCTACTCCAGTTAGGCCCTCTCACAATAGGAGCTTGGGTCAAGGCAATCTTTAGCTTATCAAACGCTTCTATGCAGTCTTCACTAAGCTCGAACTCAACGTCCTTCTGCAACAGTTGGGACAAAGGCAGTGCTACCTTACTGAAGTCCTTGATAAATCGCCAGTAGAAACCTGCATAACCAAGAAAAGAACGGACTTCCCTCACGAAGGAAGGGTAACGTAAACCAGAAATAACATCTACCTTTGCTGGATCAACAGAAATACCAGTATTAGAAAAAACATTTCCTAGAACAATACCTTGTTTTACCATAAAATGACATTTTTCAAAATTCAGTACAAGGTTTGAACTAACACATCTTTCTAATACTTCATCTAAATTATCCAAACAAAGGTCAAACGAATCACCATACACACTAAAGTCATCCATAAAAACATCCATAAAGTTCTCAAGAAGATATGAGAAAATACTCATCATGTACCATTGAAACGTAGCTGGTGCATTACATAAGCCAAAAGGCATTCTCTTATATGCATATGTTCCAAAAGGGCATGTAAAAGTAGTTTTCTCTTCATCTTCTGGAGCTATATGAATTTGAAAATAGCCAGTGTAACCATCTAGAAAATAGTAGTGTGATTTACCTGACAGGCGATCAAGCATTTGATCGACGAACGGTAACGGATAGTGATCCTTGCGAGTAGCCTGGTTGAGGCGCCTATAGTCAATGCACACCCTCCAGAAATTCTGCACTCCTGTAGCCATGAGTTCCCCATGCTCATTCTTTACTGTTGTGACACCAGACTTCTTTGGAACCACCTGTACTGGGCTGACCCATTCACTATCCAAGATTGGATAGATGATGTCGGCTTCAAGCAGTCTGGTCACTTCCTTCTTGACAACTTCCGAAATGGTGGGGTTTAGCCGCCTTTGAGGTTGAGGGATAGGCCTTGCTCCCTCCTCTAGAAATATACAGTGCTCACAGACCTGAGGGCTTATTGATGAACGAACTCTTGACGGTTTAGAATTTATCTAATGGAGTCTCGTTGTAAAGTATAGTTTCTAAACCAAACAATAGTCCTTTCATACAAAAATTTAGGTTGTCACATGTACAAACCCCAAATAAGAAATAACCAGAGTATTTAGACTCCGGGTCGTCTCACGAGGAATTGCAATGAAGTACTCAATTATTGGCTATAAAGGGGTTTTTGGTTGATAAGAGGGGCAACAAAATAAATGACAAGAAAAGTAAATCGAGCAATTAAAGAAAGCAATTAATAAAAAGAGACATTCATGGCAAGGTTTGAGGTCATAGGCTTTCTATCCTAGTCATGCATAGATCAATTCATCTTATTTAGTCAACTCCAACAAATAGGGAGAAAGTCAAACAAGACTATTTAATCATGTCACAAATATAAACAAGAATTTATCTTATTACGTCATCTCCAACTTTGGAAGAAGGTATCATATTATCTTCCATGAGAGAAAGTCTAATAAGACTAGCTAATCTCAATCCAAAAGTTCTAATCAACTTACTAATTAAATTAGCAAAAGATTAGCGTCAATGGAAACAATATTAGCTAACAACTCTAGATCACCAATATGAATTGGGTTTTCATGACTCAAGATTGCCTGATTACTCTTTCCAAGCCAAGAATGCTCAAAATCTACTCTAACATCCAACCAAGTATTTTATCAAATACTTGGAAGGCATAAAAGGAAAGCATAATAAATGTGCAAGAATACTAAATCTACCAACTACCAATTGAAAAAAAAGTAAATCAACAACTCAAATCAACAATAAAGAGACATCAAACATTAAATTGCATTAAAAGTAAATCAAATCCAACAAGAGCATCCATGAACATAAAAAAGAACAAAATAAAGGAAATGACAAGTAAAACTAAAAGAGTAGAGATGTAACAACAAGAAATTAAAAGGAGAAACTAAATTAAAACAAGAATTAAAAGTTGGATTTAAGAAAATTAAACCTAAACTATCCTAAATCTAGAGAGAGGAGAGAGCCTCTCTATCTAGAATTCTACCATAAAACATGATGAAAACTAAACTATGACTACTTCGTTCATCCCTCCCTCAATCCTTGGGTTCAATAACATCAGAAATGAGTTGGATGGGGCCCAAAATGAGCTAGAAATCGCTGGCCACAATTTCTCTTTAGTGGACCCACGTGCTCCATCGGTGTGCACGCGTACATGGCGCATGCGCTCCCCTATGCGTCAGAAGATATATAGCAAATTTTATATCATTTCGAAGCCCTAGATGTTAGCTTTCCAACGTAACTGGAACCGCCTTATTTGGACCTCTGTAGCTCAAGTTATGGTTGATTGAGTATCAGGAGTTCAGGCTTGACAGCTTTACAGTTCCTTCATTTCTTCATAAGTTTTCCCACTTTGCATGCTTTTCTCCTCACTTCTTCCATCCAATACTTGTCTTATGAACCTGAAATCACTCAACAAACACATCAAGGCATCAAATGGAATTAAAGTGAGTTAAATTTAGCTATTTTAAGGCCTAAAAAGCATGTTTTCACATTTAAGCACAAATCAAGGGAAAATTACAAAACCATGCTATTTCATTGAATAAATGTGAGAAAAGTTGATAAAACCATCCAAATTAAGCACAAGATAAACCACAAAATCGGGGTTTATCAAATCTCCCCACACTTAAACCAAGCATGTCCTCATGCTAAGAATAAAGAAGGACAAGAAAAGGGTATGAACATTTATTCAATGCAAAGAAACTATATAAACCTATCTACATGCATGCAGCTAAATGCAATATGATTCTACCTTCTTGGTTGAAAGCAAATCAATCTCCAAGAACATATATAAGCAAGTAGGACAAAGGTCATATGATGACTCACAAACTCTGCCAATTCAAATATCAAAATGAAGTACAAGTAGACTTGCAAGAAGAACGCTCATGAAAGCCGGGAACAAAGAATTGAGCATCGAACCCTCACCGGAAGTGTATCTGCTCTAGTCGCTCAAGTGTATAGGGTCGATTCACTCAATTCTCTTCTACTCATGCTCTCCATGATTTATTTTTCATCTAACAATCAACAATTATTCAATGTATGCATACATTCATCATGAGGTCTTATTCATAGGTTGTAATGGGGCTAGGGTAAAGGTAAGGATGCATATAGTCAAGTGAGCTTGAAATTTGTATCTTTGATTAACCTAAGCTCTCACCAAACACATATAACAACCTATAAAATTCTAATATAGTACCTAGCTACCCATGATTCCCACTTTCTACATACTCATGCCTTCTCTTCAATTCATATTCCATATGCATTGATTTTTATTGAACTTTACTTTGGGACATTTTTGTCCCCTTTTTATTTCTTTTTCTCTTTTTTTAAAGTATATACAAACGTATCAATGCATATGGTTTTACATATAGTGCATGAATATGTACCCAATCCCATAATTTTCAACAAAAATATAAAATTACACTTTTACCTCAACCAATGTCCCAAGGTTCCCATACCCAAATGATACACACCCTCACTAGCCTAAGCTAATCAAAGATCCAAATTAAGGACATTTATTGTTTTTCACTTAGGGGTAGTGATGTGCTAACATTAAGAACAAAAGGGATTAAATAGGCTTAAAATTGGCTAACAATGGTTGATGAAAGGTAGGCTATTTGGGTAAGTGAGCTATATGAAATGATGGCCTCAATTATATAAATGCATGTATACATGGAATAATGGACATAAAGAATCAAACAAATCAAATATTACAATTATAGAAAGAGAATAATGCGCACAAGAATGGAAAATAAGTGGTTATATGATGTAACCACACAATTAGGCTCAAAACTCACATGCTTGTGTTCTTAGCTCAAATACCATGTTCCAAAATAAATTCTTCAAGAAAGTTCAACAAAAATTTTTTTTTTTTAAATTGGTAGGGTGCCCTAAAACAATTTTTCTTGGAAAAGATATCATCACCCTAACCAAGTAGTCATAACATAAAAAGAAGTGGTAAAATATGTACAAATTATAACTAGCATGCAACCTATCATGCAATGCAACAACTAACTAACATAGACAAAAATTAAAAATTGGTGTTTAAAAAGGAAATTGTTACCCATGGAGATCGGTCGGACGACCTCCCCACACTTAGAAATTCGCACCGTCCTCGGTGCATGCAAAGAAGAGCAAGGTGGACGGGTTGCTACAATTGATGAGCTCCTTCAAAAGGTTGTGTAGGTAAACTTGTTTGTTGCCCCATTTAGACGCTTTCCATCCCTTTCCTTCTTGGTGGCCAACCTAAAAAGAAAGAGAAAGAAAGGAAATTAAGTCTACAACAAAGATATCAAAGCAATAAAACATAGGCGGGGGCTAATGCCAAATAAGAGTAAGGTTCTCACCACATGTTAGCTACGCATATAAGTGAGAAAACAATATAGGCAAAGGGCATATTAATTAATACTTGATGCAAGAGTAAAGTCAAAGCATGAAGAGCATTCAAAAGCATCAAGTTCAACTAGAAAGAGTGGGTCAAGAAAGACATGGAAATTCATATCAATGCACAAAGAATGTAAGATTCATACAAGATTAAGCATTGATTTAAAAGTTTCATCACCCAACAATATCAAACAAGTCAAGAAGCACCAAGATTAACCAAGAAATTCTCAACAATTGAATATAAGAATCCAACACCATTATTAAAATAAGAAACTTAGAAAAGAAATAAGAATAAGCTATAAAAACAAAATTAAAATGCATGGAATGAGAATAAGCAAATGCAATAAAGGAAAATGGAAGAAAAGAAAATTTGTGTGTTTTTTTTTTTTTTTCAGCGCGGACGCGTTATGCACGCTTCCGTGCCGATGCGCAGTTTGGCCAAAGTACGCGTACGCGCCAGGTGCGCGCACGCGTGGGTTGTAGGCACAGAATAGGCACAAACTGGGCATAACTCTCTAGAACATGTACCAGGAGGGCAAGTGGCGCTATCGGCGCGCACGCGCACAGCGTGCGTTCGCGCGCATTGCGCGATTAGCTTCAAGGACGCGTACGCGCCAGGTGTGCGCATGCGCGGGTGGTTTGTGCTTCAGGCATGGTGCTGGCGCAGTGTAGGCGCAACTCTCGGGTCAATGTATGGAGGGATGAATTTTTCAATCCACGTGTCCGCGCACATGGCGCACCCGCGTGGATGGTTGAAAATGCCTGAGGCGCGCATACACGCCAGGTACGCGCACGCGTGGGTTGGTGCTCTATTTTTCAAAATTTTTCCATGTCCTTGCACCAATCCAAGCATTCCAAACCTCCAAACAGCTACCCAAACACCATAAAGCCTTATTTAACCTACTAAACTACCAATTATACTCAACAAACTCAACAAAACATGAAATTAAACTAATTACCAATATGTACAAAAGGGAAAAATGAAAAGAATTTACCATGGTGGGTTGTCTCCCACCTAGCACTTTTGTTTATTGTCCTTAAGTTGGACTTATGGGGAGCTCCTCATCAAGGTGGCTTGTGCTTGTAACCATCTTGAAACATCCATCAACGCTTGAATCTCCAATAAGCTCCATTCTTCAATTTTAATATCTTCAAGCTTTGATGGAGTTCTTCACAAACCATGAGCTCCCAAAGTTGATTTTCCTTGTGCGATCCGGGATCCCACACTTTGTTTTGACACCCATCTTCAAATTGATCATCATGATTCCACTTGGGTGGTTTAGCCTTGGAATTCTCAAAGAAGCCTCCAAACAACTTCCTAGACCCATATAATTTAGCTCCACACCAAACTTTGCAATCAAACTTTGAGCAAGCAACCATAATGAACCTAGAATGATGTTTCCAACCACTACACAACTCTCTCCTACTCTTAACTCCACAAAGAGCTCTAAGTTGACCATCATTTTCAATCAAACCATATTCAAGTGAGAAAGCAAAACTTAGGGATAAGAATTTTCCTCCCCACACTTAGCCAATTCGAGGTCTACGCCCTTGTGCTCTTTCTTGACTACCTCCACCTCTTCACAAGCTTCTTCAACTTCAACCTCTTCCTCTTGGTGGCTTGCTTCCACTTCAATTTCTTCTTCATTGCTCAACAAAGGCATGAGAGGTTGTGCATCTTCTTCTTTGATCTCCATGTCAAACCCAATTAGAGAGGATTCAATTGTACATAAGAATTCTTCAATGATTGAATCCATCTCTTGGTCAACCTCTTCAAAGGCTTCAACCACTTCTTTCGGCTCAATTATCTTAACTTCCTCCTCTTGTTGCACTCCTTACTTCAACTCCTCTTCTTCACCTTGAAGCTCTAAACTCACTCCCTCACTAGGCTCCTTAATTGCTACTCCACATTCAACAATGGGAGTTCCTTGATCACATAGGCTTAGGCGGGAGGAGACCATATTGCGAACGGCTTCCGCTATGGTAGCTATCTTGGCTTCTAACTCCTTGAACTCCTTTTGGTTCTCTTCTTGTCTTTGAATATAAGAACTAACACATTCTTGAAGAGAATCATCCATTAGAGGTGGTGTGGAAAAAGAAGGTTCATTGTTTGGGAAGGAAGTTTCATAATTGGAAGTTGGTTCATCTTGGTAAGGGTATGGAGTTGGTGTATATTGAGGTGGTTCTTGAGAGTAATTGTGTTGGAATGGTGGTGGTTCTATGTGTGGTTCATATGGTTCATAAGGTGGTTGGTATGGTGGGTAAGGATTAGGGTCATAATGAGGTGTTTGGCGGTAGGAGGCTTGTGAGTAAGGTGGTTCAAAGTCATGTTGGGGGTGGTTCATAGGCATGTGGTGGTGGTTGTTGACAATCACAATAAGGGTCACCACATCCATTAGATTGATATGCATTAGGATTAGGATTATACCCATAAGAATCCGGAGGTTGTTGTTGCCAAGAAGGTTGATCAATCCCTTGAGGCTCCTCCCATCTTTGATTGTTCCATCCTTGATGCACATCCTCATTGTAGCTCCCATTTCCTACAACATAATTTGAACCAAACTCATAGCCAAAGTGGTGAGAATTCATAGTAACAAATAAAAGTAAAAGCTAACAAAAATAAGCAACAAAGTCCTAAAGCTAACAAAAACTAACAAATAAGCAAAAGGCAAACATATTCACAATATTCACAATAGCCAATAACATAACACCATTGCAACTCTCCGGCAACGGCGCCATTTTGATGAACGAACTCTTGACGGTTTAGAATTTATCTAATGGAGTCTCGTTGTAAAGTATAGTTTCTAAACCAAACGATAGTCCTTTCATACAAAAATTTAGGTTGTCACATGTACAAACCCCAAATAAGAAATAACCGGAGTATTTAGACTCCGGGTCGTCTCATAAGAAATTGCAATGAAGTGCTCAATTATTGGCTATAAAGGAGTTTTTGGTTGATAAGAGGGGCAACAAAATAAATGACAAGAAAAGTAAATCGAGCAATTAATAAAGAGAGATATTCATGGCAAGGGTTGAGGTCATAGGCTTTCTATCCTAGTCATGCATAGGTCAATTCATCTTATTTAGTCAACTCCAACAAATAGGGAGAAAGTCAGACAAGAATAATTAATCATGTCACAAATATAAACAAGAATTTATCTTATTACGTCATCTCCAACTTTGGAAGAAGGTATCATATTATCTTCCATGAGAGAAAGTCTAATAAGACTAGCAAATCTCAATCCAAAAGTTCTAATCAACTTACTAATTAAATTATCAAAAGATTAGCATCAATGGAAACAATATTAGCTAACAACTCTAGATCACCAACATGAATTGGATTTTCATGACTCAAGATTGCCTGATTACTCTTTCCAAGCCAAGAATGCTCAAAATCTACTCTAACATCCAACCAAGCATTTTATTAAACACTTGGAAGGCATAAAAGGAAAGCATAATAAATTTGCAAGAATAATAAATCTACCAACTACCAATTGAAAGAAAAGTAAATTAACAACTCAAATCGACAATAAAGAGACATCAAACATTAAATTGCATTAAAAGTAAATCAAATCCAACAAGAGCATCCATGAACATAAAAAAAAGAACAAAATAAAGGAAATGACAAGTAAAACTAGAAGAGTAGAGATGTAACAACAAGAAATTAAAAGGAGAAACTAAATTAAAACAAGAATTAAAAGTTGGATTTAAGAAAATTAAACCTAAACTATCCTAAATCTAGAGAGAGGAGAGAGCCTCTCTATCTAGAATTCTACCATAAAACATGATGAAAACTAAACTATGACTACTTGGTTCATCCCTCCCTCAATCCTTGGGTTTAATAACATCAGAAATGAGTTGGATTGGGCCCAAAATGAGCTAGAAATCGCTGGCCACGATTTCTCTTTAGTGGACCCACGTGCTCCATCTGCGCGTGCGCGTACATGGCGCGTGCGCGCCCCTATGAGTCAGAAAACGTATGGCAAATTTTATATCATTTTGAAGCCTCGAATGTTAGCTTTCCAACACAACTGAAACCACCTCATTTGGAGCTCTGTAGCTCAAGTTATGGTCGATTGAGTGTTTGGAGGTCAGGCTTGACAGCTTTACGATTCCTTCATTTCTTCATAAGTTCTCCCACTTTGCATGCTTTTCTCCTCACTTCTTCCATCCAATACTTGCCTTATGAACCTGAAATCACTCAACAAACACATCAAGGCATCGAATGAAATTAAAGTGAGTTAAATTTAGCTATTTTAAGGCCTAAGAAGCATGTTTTCACATTTAAGCACAAATCAAGGGAGAATTACAAAACCATGCTATTTCATTGAACAAATGTGAGAAAAGTTGATAAAACCATCCAAATTAAGCACAAGATAAACCACAAAATCGAGGATTATCACTTATTCCTACTATGTCTGCCAAACTCTACCCAATAGCCTGGAGTGGTCTTCCAGTGGGTGCCTCAAAGCTTCATCCAAATTGAAGCTCACTGCTCTGCCATCTATCTCAAAAGAGTAGGTACCTGAGAAGGCATCCAGTTTAAACCGTGAAGTCTTCAAAAATGGCCTTCCAAGTAAGATGGATGAAGGTCTTCCTGAGTCATCAGGGGGCATCTCTAAAATGTAGAAGTCTATAGGGAATGTCAACCCCTTAATGCTCACCAGGACGTACTCCGCGATGCCAACTACCGAGATTATGCTCTTATCTGCCAAAACAAAATATGCTGCTGACCTTTTCAAGGTTGGGAGCCTGATGCCAGGGCATTTTGGCCACTTTCACTGACCTTTTCTTTACTGTTTTTAGGGTAGTTTCATGCATTTTCTTAGAAAATAAGCTAGTTTTGGGTAGATATTCACTTACATCTTGATTCAAGCATACATTGTGCACTTTACATGATTTCATGAGGATTTTGCATGAATTATATGATAAATTGGATGATGCATGACTCATGACTTGGACTAGAACTTTGATGCACTTTGTTGCTTGATTTTAGGATAACGGAAGCAAAGAAGAACCACGTTAGTAGTCACGTTAGTCCTACTAACGTGACCTCTAACGTGGAATGGGTGCTAACTTGGAAAGTTAATGAGAAAGGTAATCGCCAATAATGCCCTCGAAGCCATCATAAGCCCACGTTAAGAGTCACGTTAACTAAGTTAACGTGAACTCTAACGTGGAAGAAGACAATAAGGCCAATGTTAATGACACTCCCCTTTGTCACTAACGTTGGACCAAGCTCATAATTGGCCACGTTAGTTGCCACGTTAACTTAGTTAACGTGGCTTCTAGCGTTAAGAAGCAAAAGGGAAGCCAACGTTAGAGACATTCACCTTTGTCACTAATGTTGGCCAAGCTTCCATAAGCCACGTTAACTCCCACGTTAACTTAGTTAACGTGGAAGCTAACGTGGAGAGAGCAATTGGTCGCCAACGTTAGTGACACTTACCTTTGTCACTAACATTGCGGTGAACCACCAAGAGCCACCATGAGCAACGTTAACTGCCATGTTAACTTAGTTAACGTGGAAGCTAACGTGGATAAAGAGATGAGGAGCCAACGTTAGTGACACTCACCTTTGTCACTAACGTTGGAGATGGCTAGCATGACTACGTTAGAAGCCACGTTAACTTAGTTAACGTGGACTCTAACGTGAGAAATAGGGACACATTGGAATGTTAGTGACAAAGGTAAGTGTCACTAACGTCCTCGAAGGATTGGCAAGCTTACGTTAAGAGCCACGTTAACTAAGTTAACGTGGACTCTAACGTAGGGAAGGGGGAAGCTTATCAACGTTATTGGGAAAGGTAAGTCCCAATAACGTGTGCGAAGGACCAAGAGACAACGTTAGTGGTAATGTTTGTGCCACTAACGTTGAGGTTAATGTTGCTCATACTTGGGTGAGCAACGTTAGTGAAAAAGGTGATTGTCACTAACGTTCTCGAACCCACACTTTCACTTAACGTTAACACCACTAACGTCCTGAGCTAAAAGTCCCTGCCTACTTCACACTTTCTCTCTTCAAGCAAAGCTAAGCCCAATGAAGAAGATAACTGCTTCAAACTCAGGATTCAAAGGCCCATACCCAAGACTTGAAGAGCCAACTAGAAGATTAGAAGAGTAGTATATATAGGAGTAGCTTTGAATTAGTTTGGGGGGCTGGAAACTTTAGGGAGCCTTTGGCATAGAACTAGTCTCTGTATTTACTCTACACTTCTAGTTTTACTTTCACCATGTATTCTCCATCTTTGTTTTCATTTTCCAGAGCTATGAACAACTAAACCCCTTTCATTGGGTTAGGGAGCTCTGTTGTAATTTGATGGATCAATTTTAGTTTTCATTCTCCTTCTTCTATCTTTTCTCTTGATTTTACTAGAAAGCTTTCGATCTTCATCCAATTGGGTAGTTATCTTGGAAAAGAAGCTATTCATACTTGGATCTCTTCTGAACCTTGAAAGAGGAATGAAGGGATCATGCTAGAAATGCTTTCTCATGCTGGACCAAATTGGGTTTGGATGGATATGTGACTATAATCCTTCCAACACTTGATTTGGAAAATGCATGTGGTATAATCAGTGACCATACTTCATCTCTTCTCATGAGCAATTGACCAAGGAATTGGCTATTGATCAAGATTTGAGAGATTGAATTACAAGGAATTGTAATTCGATCACTTAAGATTGCCAAGGAGATCAATGAATGCATTGATTGAAGAAGAGATGAAAATGAACTTGATCCGGAGAATGCAACATCTCCTGAGCCCAATGAACTCCCCATTTCTGATCTTACCCATTCTCTTTAATTTCTGCCATTTACTTTTATGAGCAATTGCCCCATTCCCATTTAAGATTCTGCAATTTACTTTCCGACATTTACATTCAGCTCTTTATTTCTAGCATTTACTGTTTCCGCTATTTACTTTCCCGCCATTTAATTTTCTGCAATTCTCAACTCAAATTCTGGTTCACTCAATTAGAACATTCCTTTAATTAAAGTTGCTTGATCAATCAATCTCTGTGGGATTCGACCTCACTCTATTGTGAGTTTTTACTTGACGACAAATTCAATACACTTGCCGAAGGAAATTTGTTGCGAGACAAGTTTTCCGCGTATCAAGTTTATGGCGCCGTTGCCGAAGATTGATTTTGAATCAACAATGATTAAATTGGAGAAAAACTAGATTGAGCATTTTTAGTTTGTTTGATTTAATTTTCTGTTTGAGTAATTTACTTTCAGTTTTAGTTAATTTCTTTCCTTCCCCCTACTTTTTCGTTTTTTTTTGTTATTTACAATTCAATTCACTAACCCACTAACTGTTTGATATATTGCATCACTCACACTAATAGTAATTCTAACAGAAATACTTTCTGCATCTATTTTCCTTGCTTGTGCTTTGTTGGTTGTATGACAGGGAGAAGAAGCGGGGCTTCAACTTCCTTTGATTCTGAACCTGAGAGGACCTTCTTTAGATTAAGGAGGGAAGCAAGAGAAAAACGAGTAGTTGGTGCCGAGGAAGAGGAGGAATACTTTGAACCAAACATGGAAGAAAACATGGAAAACCATCATGAAGAAGAGGCTCACAACCATGGCAGGGAAGGTCGAGCAAATCATGCTGGGGAGGAGAGAAGAGTTTTAGGCTCTTACATCAATCCAAACCCAGGAAACTGTAGAAGTAGCATTCAAAAGCCAACCATCCATGCCAACAATTTTGAACTAAAACCACAGCTCATCACCCTTATTCAGAACAACTGTTCGTTCGGAGGAGGCGTCCAAGAAGACCCCAATCAACATCTAACCACCTTCCTGAGGATATGTGATACGGTGAAGTCTAATGTTGTTCATCCTGACGCCTATAGACTGCTCTTATTTCCATTCTCACTCAAGGATAAGGCAGCCAAGTGGCTGAAGTCTTTTCCGAAGGAGAGTTTGACAACTTGGGAAGATGTGGTGAACAAATTTTTAGCCAGATTTTATCCTTCCCAAAGAATCAACAGGCAGAGAGCTGAGGTCCAAACTTTCAGGCAACAAGATGGTGAGCCTCTATATGAAGCATGGGAGAGGTTTAAGGACTTGACAAGGAGGTGTCCACCAGATATGTTCAATGAATGGGTGCAACTTCACATTTTCTATGAAGGCCTTTCTTATGAATCAAAGAAAGCAGTAGACCACTCATCCGGGGGATCTCTAAACAAGAAGAAGACCATTGAGGAGGCCATAGATGTCATTGAAACTGAAGCAGAAAATGACCATTTCTATGCTTCTGAAAGAGGGAACACTAGAGGAGTGATAGAGCTAAACAATGTAGATGCTCTGCTGGCCCAAAATAAGCTCATTACCAAGCAGCTGGCTGACCTCACCAAGAAGATGGAGAGGAACCAAGTAGCAGCAATCACCACTTTATCAGCAACCCAAGAAGGAGTGAATGAAGAAGCAGAGGGTAGTCAGGAGCAAGCCAACTACATTGGGAATTCACCTAGGCAAAACCATGATCCATACTCCAAGACCTACAACCCTGGTTGGAGGAATCACCCAAACTTTGGGTGGGGGAATCAACAAGATCAAAGCCAAGATCAGAGACGTCACAACCCCAACAAAAATACAGCTCACCAACAATTCACACAGAGAACATATCAACACCACCATGACAACACCTCTCCACATCTATATCAAAACCAAAATAACACTCCTCATCCTTCTACCTCTAATCCCAACCTACCATCATTTGATGACAGTCTCTCAAGGATTGAGAATCTACTTGAAGGCATAGGCAAAGAGATTCAAGACAACAAGGCATTCAAGGAGGAAGTGCGAGCAAATTTTAAGAACCAGGGAGACACCATCAAGAGGTTGGAATCTCAAGTGGGATATCTCTCTGAGTAGATGCCCAAACCTACAGATGGATTCCTAAGTGATACAGAAAAAATCCGAGAGGTGAAACAAAGAAAGTAAGATGGGAAGATTGCAAGATGGTCACTATAAGTGATAAGGAGACTGAGGACAAGCCAAGCAAGCTGTCAGAACAACCTGGAGATACCTCAGTAGAGAAGAAGGAAAAAGATCACCAAGAACCAAAAATCTCACAACAAGAGCTGCTGAGACTCTATGCACCCTTTCCCCAACTACTCAATGGTGCTGTGGAGAAGAGAATATACTTAAGATTTCTTGACTTGTTTGCATCTCTGCATGTAAACATACCATTCATCAAGACCATCCAACAAATGCCTGCATACATCAAGTATATGAAGGAACTGCTTCCCAGGAAAAGCTCACTCAAGGGAGGCCAAACTATAGTGATGAACAAGGAGTGCAGCGCCCTCATTCAACTAGAGTTGCCTACAAAAAGAAAGGACCCAAGGAGTTTTCATATCCCCTGTGCCATAGGAGAAACAATGTTTGATAGAGCACTCTGCGATTTGGGAGCAAGCATCAATTTAATACCCTTATCCCTTGTGAAGAGGCTGCAGATCAATGAGATAATGCCCACAGATGTAGTCATCAGGCTGGCTGACAAAACTCAAAAACAAGCAATAGGAGTGGTGGAAAATGTGTTGGTAAAGGTTGGGAAATACTTCCTCCCAACAGACTTTGTTATATTGGACATGGAAGAGAGTCACACTCACCCAATCATATTGGGAAGACCATTCCTAGCTACAGCCAGAGCACTCATAGATGTGGAGCGAGGGGAGCTAATCTTGAGGATCCATGATGAATAGCTCACCTTCACTGTTTTCAAACACTCACAAGAAACAGATCAAGAGAACAAGGAACCAAGGAAGGATCACAGTGAGACACTGAAGGAAGAGAAAAGTACTGAAGGACAACGAGCACATCTAGAGATCCCCTTGACTGATGAACAAGGCAAACAGCAATTGCCACAGCTCAAAGAAAATCAGGAGGAACCTAAACCACCAGGAAAATATGAGACCAGTAACCACATTTCCTTAGAGGAGGAGGTCACAAAGAGTAAGAGAACATCACAAGGAACAAAGAAGAAGGTACCAAGGAGGTGGAGGAACAAGAAGATCCCCACCGAGGACTTTTCTCCAAGGGATAAAGTGATCTCAGCTTACTTCCCAGATATCCCCCCTGATCTCCCCACTGTACCATCTCAGTTACCTAAGGTCTTCACTATCAACAGAGTTCTCTCCTTGGAACATGTAGAGATCATTGATACAACTACTGGATATAGGTCTACTGCCAGAGGAGAAGACTTGAAGCACTATCGACCTCCCTGATGAAGGCGAAACGTCAAGCTAGTGACGCTAAAGAAGCGCTTCATGGGAGGCAACCCATATTTTATATGCTTTTAGAAAATAGTGAATAAGTCAATATTTATGAATTCCAACCCAAAATTGACAAACACTTGGTGAAATCCTTATTATGCAGTATATAGTGAAGAACAAGTTTGGTGTTCAAAGCATGCCAAGAAAGCATGAATGCAACTCAGAGCATGCTAGTCTTGGAGCTTTGAACAAAAACTTTTCATCACAGTGCTCCAAACTAAGTTTGGTGTCACCCAAGGTGCCACGAATATGCATATAAGGATACACAGTTAGTTAGTTAGTTGGTGTTCATGAATAAACAATCTAACTCTTTTTCTTTATTATTCTAGCCGTAAAGTTTAAATTTTTTATGATATTGATTTTTCTTATTTTATTTTTATAGGGAAAAGGAAAGGAGCATTGAAGGGGATTGATTGGACAATTAAATGAAGAAGGTTCAGACACCACAAAAGGAGGGACTACACACTTGTTCTAAAAAGGGAACGCATTGGAAAATGTTGCCATGCAACATAGAAAAGAATGGGACCCTTGAAGACTGAACAATCTCCATCATAAAGTGATGATCCTTGTCTTTTCTCCATGCACAACCCCAACCGTCCATCAAGCAACCACTCCATCAATCCACACCTTCCATTCACTCACAACCTCTCTATATAAGTGATCCTTGTTCTGTACCCCACCTTTACACTCCACGCCCACTCTTCACACCTCTCCATTTCGGGACAAAGCACCTCCTACCCCATTAAAAACATTCCCCCTCACTCCCTTCATTGCACTCAACCCTAAACAACCAAAAGTCTCCACACCCTTACCACCTTCACACATTAACCCTCATTCATGGAATCTTCGAGCTCTAAAAGAAGGAAGGGAAAGGAACCTATGGAGCAACACCCGTATGATGAAAAGAGATTTAGAAGCTTGCACCATGCATTGCAATACGGGTGGATGGTGGATAAGGAGATCATTTATGAGCTGGGATTTCAAGTTAGGAAAATTGAGTGTCTCGAAATCACAAAGAAGGTAGAAAAGAGAAGATGGGAGCTCCTCACTGATCCGGTCATTAAGGTAAATGCAAATCTTGTAAGAGAGTTTTATGCAAATGCGGTCCGATATGATAAGGCAGATGAGTCATATACAAGCTTTGTGAGAGGAAAGATGGTGGATTTCAGTCCCTTGAGTGTCATGAGGGCATTAAAGCTATGGTCCATACTATTTGAAGAAGAGAGTTATCATTCAAGAATGGACAACAGCCCCAATCATGACCAGATTGTGCAAGACATTTGTGTACCCGGAGCTGACTGGGAAAGATATGCGGATAGGAGACCAAGGTTCATCAAGAGAGCAAACCTCACTTCGAAAGCAAACGGGTGGTTCAAAATTGTAAGGAGGTCCATCCTCCCAGCAGGGAACAACTCGGAGGTGAATCTCAAGAGAGCTACAATGGTGTACTGTATACTCAAAGGAGGAGAGATCAAGGTTCATGAACTCGTAGCCGCAGGCATTAGAAAGATGGCAGAGAAAAGTGACTCAAGAGGAAAGTTAGGTTACCACAGCACCATTTACCGACTATGCAAAAAAGTTGGGGTGGTGTTTGAAGATGAGGACCCCGTGTGGATAAAAGAGGGCAATCCAATAACCGTTCGACGGATGCATGCTACCGCATCTCCTCTGCCTCAATGGAAGCAAAGGAAGAGGCCAGCCCCTCAAGTAGTAGAAGGACAAGTCTTAAAGGGGCAAGCACCAGCCACTTTGGATATGCACCAACTACAGGAAGCCATTGATGGCCTGTTTCGACAATATTTGAAAAGCCAAGGAGCACAAAAAGAGCTTCAACTACAGATGATGGGGCAGCAAGAGGAATCACTCTCAAGATGGATGACTCAACAAGGGGAGTGGCAAAAGCAAATGATGGAGCAGCAACTGAGTCAAGGACAACAATGGAGTGAAACATTCCACAAGATAGAACAAAGGCAAAATGAACAAGAATCTATCTAGAATCTAATCAACATCCAAGCACATCAAGGTGCACACATACATGAGATGCATCGAAGACAAATAGAACAGGCAGAACTATTGGACGAGCAAAGGGCATTCGCAGAATGAGTTTACATGAGCGAGACTGGGCATCATATAAACACTCAAGCCAGGCTCAGATACTTAGTAGGACAACTGCCTATATTGCATCCAGGAATCGCAAGGTATGAAGAAATGAGGGATGAATTAGCACGAGAAGAAAGACAAAGGGTGGAAGAGAGTCATGAATCAGTGAGGAAGGCACTTGAGGATTGGAAGCAAGCAAGATTGGCACGGATGCAAGGAAATGCAAGAGGATACAAAGAGGACAAGCAAGAAGGAGAGCATGGCATCCACATGAGTAAAAGGTGGTGGAGTTCCTTCTTTGGTCCATCTTTTTCTATGCTTTAAATAAGGAAGATCTTGTATGAAATAGAACATGTTTCCATGATAGTTTGAACCTTTTTAAATTCTGTCTTTTAAGCTTTTTGTTGAATAGGTCTATGCTTGCTAGTCTTTATGTCACTGTATCCTTACTTTGCTTACTTGTATGCTTGTCCTTTTGAATCAAATGAAAAGAGAATGAGTGTTTTATAAAAGACCAGAGTGGAGTTCATACTATGGAGTAAGTTCCTGAGTTTGTGGTGTGGTCATAAGTTAGCTAAGTTAGTTCAACCACAAGGTGGGAAGACAACTATCTGTCATGAATACTATGCTTTAAACATACCCATGAGACTAGCTAAATAATAAGATCCTAATAAGAAAAAGGGAAAGAACAATCAAAGTTGAAGAATAAAAGAAAAAAAATAGCAAGAATCTTGAGGGATGTGTCTGTGGTGTTCCTGTACCAAGGATCTGCTTGGATTACTAAGCTCCCAGGGGTGCTTTATCACCTGGTAACTTGGGTTAACTAACCCGGGATTATCATCTGAAAGTCCACGATCAAGAGCAATCTTTGCTACAGAACATTTAGTAGCCCAAAGAGGTGCTGGACACCAAGACCTCAAGGAAAAAAATAAACAAACCATGTGCCTGTGGTGTGTATGTATGGGGGAGAGACTTGAGAAAGTAAGTCCTTAGGGGTGCTTCAACACCTAGCACCTTGAACCAACTGGTTCGGGAGTGTTGGCTGAAAGCTTATTTTAAAGAGTTGCCCCCTTACAGAACACTTAGCCTAAGAACACAAATAAGCCTTGAAATGACAACAAAAGGATCAATGAATAAAAGTCTCATGGGATGCAATCACAGTGAGTATTCTAGGACATGATAAAGGTCTGAAAGCCAGTGAAGGAATGAACCTAAGTTGCTATGCATGAAACCACCATAAAACCAGAAACATGACTTCCACAAGAATGACTCATTTCTCTTGGCATTCCATTCATCATTCTCTTGTTCCAGTACTTGCTTAGGGACAAGCAAGCTTTAAGTTTGGTGTTGTGATGCCAGGGCATTTTGGACAGTTTCACTGACTTTTTCTTTACTGTTTTTAGGGTAGTTTCATGCATTTTCTTAGAAAATAAGCTAGTTTTTTATAGATATTCACTTACATCTTGATTCAAGCATACATTGTGCACTTTACATGATTTCATGAGGATTTTGCATGAATTATATGATAAATTGGATGATGCATGACTCATGACTTGGACTAGAACTTTGATGCACTTTGTTGCTTGATTTCAGGACAACGGAAGCAAAGAAGAACCACGTTAGCAGTCACGTTAGTCCCACTAACGTGACCTCTAACGTGGAATGGGTGCTAACTTGGAAATTAATGAGAAAGGTAATCGCCAATAACGCCCTCGAAGCCATCATAAGCCCACGTTAAGAGTCACGTTAACTAAGTTAACGTGAACTCTAATGTGGAAGAAGACAATAAGGCCAACGTTAGTGACACTCCCCTTTGTCACTAACGTTGGACCAAGCTCATAATTGGCCACGTTAGTTGCCACGTTAACTTAGTTAACGTGGCTTCTAATGTTAGGAAGAAAAAGGGAAGCCAACGTTAGTGACATTCACCTTTGTCACTAACGTTGGTCAAGCTTCCATAAGCCACGTTAACCCCCACGTTAACTTAGTTAACGTGGAAGCTAACGTGGAGAGAGCAATTGGTCGCCAACGTTAGTGACACTTACCTTTGTCACTAACATTAGGGTGAACCACCAAGAGCCACCATGAGCAACGTTAACTCCCACATTAACTTAGTTAACGTGGAAGCTAACGTGGATAACGAGATGAGGAGCCAACGTTAGTGACACTCACCTTTGTCACTAACGTTGGAGATGGCTAGCATGACTACGTTAGAAGCCACGTTAACTTAGTTAAGCCACGTTAACTTAGTTAACGTGGACTCTAACGTGAGAAATAGGGGCACATTGGAACGTTAGTGACAAAGGTAAGTGTCACTAACGTCCTCGAAGGATTGGCAAGCTTACGTTAAGAGCCACGTTAACTAAGTTAACGTGGACTCTAACGTAGGGAAGGGGGAAGCTTATCAACGTTATTGGGAAAGGTAAGTCCCAATAACGTGTGCGAAGGACCAAGAGACAACGTTAGTAGTAACGTTTGTGCCACTAACGTTGAGGTTAACATGGCTCATACTTGGGTGAGCAACGTTAGTGAAAAAGGTGATTGTCACTAACGTTCTCGAACCCACACTTTCACTTAACGTTAACACCACTAACATCCTGAGCTAAAAGTCCCTGCCTACTTCACACTTTCTCTCTGCAAGCAAAGCTAAGTCCAATGAAGAAGATAACTGCTTCAAACTCAGGATTCAAAGGCCCATACCCAAGACTTGAAGAGCCAACTAGAAGATCAGAAGAGTAGTATATATAGGAGTAGCTTTGAATTTGTTTGGGGGGCTGGAAAATTTAGGGAGCCTTTGGCATAGAACTACTCTCTGTATTTACTCTACACTTCTAGTTTTACTTTCAGCATGTATTCTCCATCTTTGTTTTCATTTTCCAGAGCTATGAACAACTAAACCCCTTTCATTGGGTTAGGGAGCTCTGTTGTAATTTGATGGATCAATTTTAGTTTTCATTCTCCTTCTTCTATCTTTTCTCTTGATTTTACTAGAAAGCTTTCGATCTTCATCCAATTGGGTAGTTATCTTGGAAAAGAAGCTATTCATACTTGGATCTCTTCTGAACCTTGAAAGAGGAATGAAGGGATCATGCTAGAAATACTTTCTCATGCTGGACCAAATTGGGTTTGGATGGATATGTGACTATAATCCTTCCAACACTTGATTTGGGAAATGCATGTGGTATAATCAGTGACCATACTTCATCTCTTCTCATGAGCAATTGACCAAGGAATTGGCTATTGATCAAGATTTGAGAGATTGAATTACAAGGAATTGTAATTCAATCACTTAAGATTGCCAAGGAGATCAATGAATGCATTGATTGAGGAAGAGATGAAAATGAACTTGATCCGGAGAATGCAACATCTCCTGAGCCCAATGAACTCCCCATTTCTGATCTTACCCATTCTCTTTAATTTCTGCCATTTACTTTTATGAGCAATTGCCCCATTCCCATTTAAGATTCTGCAATTTACTTTCCGCCATTTACATTCAGCTCTTTATTTCTAGCATTTACTATTTGATGCTAGGGCATTTTGGCCAGTTTCACTGACCTTTTCTTTACTGTTTTTAGGGTAGTTTCATGCATTTTCTTAGGAAATAAGCTAGTTTTGGGCAGATATTCACTTACACCTGGATTCAAGCATACATTGTGCATTTTACATGATTTCATGAGAATTTTGCATGAATTTAGTGACAAATTGTATGCTGCATTGCCCATGACTTGGACTAGAACTTTGATGCACTCTATTGCCTGATTTCAGGACCAAAGGAAGCAAGGAATGAGAGGTAACTTGCAAAGTTAATGAGAAAAGTGACTGCCAATAACGCTCTCGAAGCCATCATTACCCACGTTAAGAGTCACGTTAACTAAGTTAACATGAACTCTAATGTGAAGAAGGGAATTTGAGCCAACGTTAGTGACGCTTAACATTATCACTAACATTGGCCAATGCTCATAAGTGGCCACGTTAGAGTCCATGTTAACTTAGTTAACGTGGCCTCTAACTTTAAAAGGGGGAAAGGAGGCAAACGTTAGTGACATTCAACATTGTCACTAACGTTGGCCTAAGTGCATAATACCACGTTAACTCTCACGTTAACTTGATTAACGTGGGAGCTAACGTGAAGAGGCAAGGGTGGTCGACAACGTTAGTGATACCCAACATTGTCACTAATGTTGGAAGCAACCACACAACCCCAAGGAGCCACGTTAACTTCCACGTTAACTTAGTTAACGTGGAGGCTAACGTGAAAGAAGAAGGTGATGGCCAACGTTAGTGACACTCAACATTGTCACTAACGTTGGAAGGAGCCACACAAGCCACTATGAGCCACGTTAACTTAGTTAACGTGGAAGCTAACGTGAATGAGTAAATAATGAGCTAACATTAGTGACACTCAACATTGTCACTAACGTTGGGGATGGCTAAGCATGGCCACGTTAAAGAGCCACGTTAACTAAGTTAACGTGGGCTCTAACGAGAGACATGGGGGCACATTGGAACGTTAGTGACAATGTTGAGTGTCACTAACGTTCTCGAAGGATGGCATGCCCACGTTAAAGAGCCACGTTAACTAAGTTAACGTGGGCTCTAACTTAGGAGCAAGGGAGGCTTTTCAACGTTATTGAAAAAGTTGAGTCCCAATAACGTGTGCGAAGGACCTAGAGGCAACGTTAGTGGCAACGTTTGTGCCACTAACGTTGAGGTTAACGTGGCTTTTACTTAGGAACGTTAGTGAGAAAGTTGATTGTCACTAACGTTCTCGAACTCATATTGTCACTAAACGTTAACACCCCTAACGTCCTTAGCTAAAGTCTCTGCCCACTTTACACTTTCTCTCTGCAAGTAAAGCCAAGCCCAAATGAAGAAGAGAACTGCTTCAAACTCAAGAACCAAAGGCCCAAGACTTGAAGAGCCAACTAGAAGATGAGAATAGTAGTATATATAGGAGTAGCTTTGAATTAATAAGAGAGTCCCAAGAGTTGGAAAATAGCATAGAACGACTTCCTGTATTTTACTTTCTTGCTCTTCTAGTTTTCATCATGTATTCTCCATCTTTGTTTTCATTTTCCAGAACTATGAACAACTAAACCCCTTTCATTGGGTTAGGGAGCTCTGTTGTAATTTGATGGATCAATACTAGTTTTCATTATTCTTCTTCTATCTTTTCTCTTGATTTTACTTGAAAGCTTTCGATCTTCATCCAATTGGGTAGTTATCTTGGAAAAGAAACTATTCATACTTGGATCTCTTCTGAACCTTGGAAGAGGAATGAAGAGATCAAGCTAGAAATGCTTTCTCATGCTGGACCAAATTGGGTTTGGATGGATATGTGACTATAATCCTCTCAATTCTTGATTTGGGAAATGCATGTGGTATAATCAGTGACCATACTTCATCTCTTCTCATGAGCAATTGACCAAGGAATTGGCTATTGATCAAGATTTGAGAGATTGAACTACAAGAAATTGTAATTCAATCACTTAAGATTGCCAAGGAGATCAATGAGTGCATTGATTGAGGAAGAGATGTAAATGAGATTGATCCGGAGAATGCAACATCTCCTAAGCCCAATGAACTCCCCATTTCTGATCTTACCCATTCTCTTTAATTTCTGTCATTTACATTTATGAGCAATTCCCCCATTCCCATTTATGATTCTGTAATTTACTTTCTGCCATTTACTTTCCCGCCATTTAATTTTCTGCAATTCTCAACTTAATTCCTGATTCGCTCAACTAGAACATTCCTCTAATTAAAGTTGCTTGATCAATCAATCCTTGTGGGATTCGACCTCACTCTATTGTGAGTTTTTACTTGACGACAAATTCGGTACACTTGCCGAAGAAAATTTGTTATGAGACAAGTTTTCCGTGCATCACTATTTTCGCTATTTACTTTCCCGCCATTTAATTTTCTGCAATTCTCAACTAGAACATTCCTTTAATTAAAGTTGCTTGATCAATCAATCTCTGTGGGATTCGACCTCACTCTATTGTGAGTTTTTACTTGACGATGAATTCGGTACACTTGCCGAAGGAAATTTGTTGCAAGACAAGTTTTCCGCGTATCAGAGCCTCAAGGCATCATATACAGATAATGGCATAATACTAACACATGCACCTAAATCACACATGCAATAAAAAAATTGTATACCCTCTATAGTACAAGTAACCATGCATGGACCGGGATCACCACATTTTTCCAGTATGGCACCCATTAAAGCAGAAATAGAGCTACCTAAAGGAATAGTTTCTAAATCATGTATTTTATCCTTATTCATGCATAAATCTTTTAGAAACTTAGCATATTTTAGTACCTGGCGAATAGCATTAAAAAGAGGAATAGTTACCTTAACCTTTTTGAAGATCTCCACCATCTTGGGGTCTAGCTCTACTTGCTTCTTTGTCCTCCTAGCAAGGTGTGGAAAAGAAATGGGAATGGCTTCTCTTGTAACTTCATCTTCTTTAGGTACTCCATTCCTTGGTTGATAGTACCCTTGATTCGGATGGTTGTAATAATTATTGGTAGCCGCCAAGGTGTTATCTTCTTATTAGAGTTGTGGACATTCATCAGTATAGTGACAATAGCAAGCGCATATTACACACACTCTCTGAGGGACCAACTGTTGACATGGTTGTTGTGGAGGAGGCTGAGGTTGTTGTTGATTAAGCTGGAGCTACTTCAGTATATTGGTCATCTCTCCCAGAGTCTTTGTGAGAGCAGCTGTCTCACTACTTGAGGAAACCTCCGCAATAGCCTTGGGATGGTTATTCCTGTGCCTTGTATTTTGGGTGGACTCAGCTAGATCGGTGATCAGTTGCCACGCTTTTGTCGCCGTCTTGTACTTAGTCAGAGAGCCATTACTCGCAGCATCTAAGATAGTCTTGTCTTGAGGCTTCATGCCTTGGCAGAAATAGCTAATCAACACTAATTGGTCAATCTTGTGATGGGAACATGAGTCTAGGAGATTCTTGAAGCGTTCCCAATATTCGTAAAGTGTTTCTGATTCGCCTTGGATGATACAGGAAATTTCTTTTCTCAGTCTATTTGTAACTTCAGCTGGAAAGTACTTGTCCAGGAATTCCCTTATGAGCAAATCCCAATTAGTAACAACTTCTTCAGGTTGAGTGTAGAACCACTCCCTTGCCTTTTCCTCAAGAGAAAATGGGAAGGCATATAACCAAATAGTAGTCTCATTCGCACCATGACGCCTAGTAGTTGAGTAGGCTGTCTGAAAATCTCTGAGGTGCTTGATTGGCTCTTGAGCAGGTAAGCCATGAAACTTGGGCAGTAGATTAATCAGAGCGGTCTTCAGTTCAAAATCCGTAGCCAAATTCGGATGACGCGCTTGATATGGTTGCAGTGTAAAGTCCGGAGCTCCTACTTCCTGGAGAGTAATCCTTCTAGGCTCCGCCATATTACCTGTACGTAAATCAACAGAATCAGTAAAAGAGGAGCTTGTTTCTTCCTCAAATAACGCTTTAGACTCAACCTCAGATAAGACTGGTGAATTGGTAGAAACCCCTTCACCACACTCAGAGGCTAACCGAGGCCGAGCTCGCCTAATACGTGAAATAATTTTTTCAATCTCAAGATCAAATGTGGCTAAGCTCAGATCCGGTAATGAACACGTCATTCAATGAAAGAAACATATAGCTCATGGTAACAAAATATAATAAGAAAATTTAATAATAAAACTATGATGCACCACTATTTGGTGGTGCATTTTATGCAGAATTGAGGGGGTTTTATCACCCTTTTTCCACACTTATTCAATGAAATAGCATGGTTTCATAATTTTCTCCTAATTTATACTTAAGTGCAAAATCATGCTTTTTAGGCCTTTAATTTGCTAATTTTAATTCACCTTTAATTTCACTAGATGCCTTGATGCGTTTGTTGAGTGATTTCATGTTCAAAAGGCTAGGAAAGGATCAAAGGAATGAAGAGAAAAGTATGCAAAGTGGAGAACTCATGGAAAATAAAGGATTTGGGATGCATTCACCTATGCAAACGCGAAAGAGACGCTCACGCGTGGAATGTGAAGTCGCATGGCGATGCGTACGCGTGGAAAGCAAAATGCCAAGCGACGCGTACGCGTGACCAACGCGTATGCGTCGATGCTCGCACGTGACCTCATTAAAGTGAAAACGCTGGGGGTGATTTCTGGGCTTCCCATGCTCAAATCCAACTCATTGCTGAGCCTATTACATGTAGAAATCAAGAGGAGTCAAAGGGGGGGGGGATCACATAGTTGAGTTTTCATCATGCTTTAGTTAGTTTTTAGAGAGAGAAGCTCTCTCTTCTCTCTAGAATTAGGTTAGATGTAGATTAGGATTTCTTAGATCTAGGTTTAATTCATGCTTTGATTTACTTTTCCTTCTCAATTCCTTGTTCTTCTACCTTTGCTTTCTTAGGTTTGTACTTTAATTCTTGTAATTGTTTACTTTGTTATTGATGCACTCTTGTTCTTTCTATTCTTCTTTAATGCAATTTATGTTTGATTTCTTTTATTGTTGATTTGCTTTGTTGATTGTTAATTCCTTGCAATTAGTAGTTGTAGATTTACTTTTCTTACAATCTTATTTTACTTTCCTTTTATGCCTTCCAAGTGTTTGATAAAATGCTTGGAAGGATGTTAGAGTATATTTTTGCGTTCTTGGCTTAGGATGGTAACCTAGGTGAAATTGAGTTGCTAATGTCCAAGTCTTGAGAATTAGTGTCCATTGACTCTAGCTTCCACTAAGTTAATTAGTGAGTGGTTAGGACTTATGGATTAGAGGATGACTTAATGAGATTGATCCTTACAATTATCATGTTGTGGTTAGTAACAAGGATATAGATCCTTAACCATCAACCCTTGCCAAGACCTTTTTATCATTTGAGTTTCATTTACTTTCTTGCAATTTATCTTTCATGTTCCTTATTCAAAACCCCAAAATACATGTCTCATAACCAATAGCAAGAACACTTCCCTGCAATTCCTTTGAGAGAAGACCCGAGGTTTGAATACTTCTATTATTATTTTTATTGGGGTTTGTACTTGTGACAAACAAATTTTTGCATGAAAGGATTGTTTGTTGGTTTAGAAACTATACTTGCAATGAGATTTCATTTGTGAAATTCTATACCATCAAAAATCTCTTCATCGGGGAATTGCAAATGTGCGCTTGTTATTGGTTATTGTATATATGTGAATATTTTGAATATGTTTGCCTTTTGCTTCTTTGTTAATCTTTTCTAGTTTTAGGATTTAGCTCTCTTGTTTCTTATTCGATTTTGTTTTTCATTTGCTCTTGCTATTATGAATTCTCATTCTTTTGGCTATGAGTTTGGTTACAATTATGTTGTAGAGAATGAAAGCTTCAATGAGGATATGCATCAAGGATGGAACCATCAAGGTTGGGAGGAGCCTCAAGCTTATGGACAACCTTCTTGGCAACAACCTCCTCCGGTCTCTTATAGGTATAATTTCACTCCTAATGCATATCAATCCAATAGCTATGATGGATCCCCTTGTAGTAACCAACAAGCCACACCATATGCATATGAACTTCACCTTCAACATAACCCTCAACCATACTCACAAGCCCCTTTTTACCAAACACCTTCCTATGACCTTTATCCATCATATGACCAAACACCATTACCTCATCCTTGTGACCATTATGTTAGGAAATCCATAGAGCCACCATAATTCCAACATCAGTACTCCCAAGAACCACCTCTTCCATACTATTACCAAGATGAACCACCTCCAATGTATGCAAATTTTCAACCACAAGATGAATTCTATTTTCCACCACAACCCACCATGGAAGAATATTCATATCCATCGATTCAAGAGCAACATGATCATACTTATGTTATCAATTTGGAACAAGAATCAAGGGATTGCCTCAAGGAATCAATGGATCGACTTCAAGCAACCATCCGTCAAAAGATAGACTCATGGGATTCATACCCCAAGCAAAACATGTTCAAGGATGATTGTGGAGGAGTAACCGTGGAGTGTGTTATGCAACAAGTGGAAAAATTGGAGAGTGTTGAACCGCCACACCCCTACCAATAAGAACCACCTTCCTATCATGAACCCTTTCTCCAAAATAATGAACCCACCTATCCACCCCAAGCCCCAATGGATGATTCTCTCAATTTGCTACTTCAAGGACAAAGAGAAATGCAAAGGGAGGTACAAGAGTTCACGGCCACCTTAGATGAGGTGGTAGACCAATTAGCCTCCCAACGTTTGAGAACTCAAGGAACTCCCATGGCCACATGTGGAGAATCAATAGAAGAGCATAGCTGATACGTGAAAATTAGATTTCTTCACACGTATGAACTACCGACAAGTATACCGGGTCACATCAAGTAATAAAACTCACTGAGAGTGAGGTCGATCCCATGAGGATTGATGGATTAAGCAACTTTAGTAAAGTGATATGTCTAGTTAAGCGAACAATTTTTGATTTGAGTGAAATGTGATTAACAGAATATAAAGTGCAAGGAATTTAAAGTGCTGAAAATAAATTGACAAAAACTTAAATGGCAAAAAACTTAAATTTGCATGAGAAGTAAATTGCTGAAAAGTAAAGACGGAAGTGTAAACAACAGAAGAGTAGATTGCAAGTAATTAAAAGCTGAATGTAAATGGCGGAATGATAAATTGCAAAAAGATAAAAGGGAGTTGGGTAATGGGTACTCAAAAACTTGCTCTGGTTTGTGTACTGAACTTGCTCTGGTTGTTGCTCATTGTTGCATTTCTCAAAAACTTCTTCACCTTGGCCCCATCCACTTGAAGGTTGGCTTGCTGTGTTCACTGCAGCCACATGAAGTCCATTAATTCTCTTTGCCATCATGTCCATTTGTTGTTGGATTTGTTAGTGGATCAATTTGTTCTGTGCCAAGATAGTGTCCACACATTCAAGCTCTAATACACATTTCTTTGGATCTCGTTGGCGTTGCCTTTGATGAGCATAAAAGTATTGATTATTGGTCACAGTGTCTATGAGATTCTAAGCTTCTTCAGCTGTCTTCATTAGCTTTACTGAACCTCCTGCTGAGTAATCTAGGGCTCTTGAGCTTTTAGAGTCAAGCCCTCATAGAAATTCTGAAGTCTGTCCCATTCACTAAACATTTCAGGTGGCCATTTTCTAATCAAGGCTTTGTATCTTTCCCATGCCTCATATAGTGATTCTTCATCCATTTCAGTGAAGGTTTGCACCTTGGTTTTCAGCCTAATATTTTCTAAGGCGGGTAAAATTTAGCCAAGAATTTGCTCACCAAATCATCCCAAGTATTGATGCTTTCTTTGGGAAATGTCTCCAGCCATTGAGATGCCTTATCCCTCAAAGAGAATGGAAATAGCAGCAATTTATAGATATCTGGATGCACACCATTTGTCTTAACTGTGTCACATATCCTCAAGAAGATAGATAAGTGTTGATTCGGGTCCTCAAGAGGACCTCCTCCATATAAGAACAATTGTTCTGTACCAAAGTGATAAGTTGAAGCTTCAAATCAAAGTTATTTGCATGAACATTGGGAGTGAGTATACTGCTCTCACAGTTTCTTGAGTTGGGGAAGGTGTAAGAGGCTAGAACTCTCCTGGGAGGTGGGCCATTATTGTTGGCAACCTCCTCTGGTGGATTAGGGAAGTTACCCTCCATCTCTTGATCTTCCTCTTCTGATCCTTCTTCTCCAATCACTCCCTTCTATCTTGCTTCTCTTCTCAATCTCAAGAAGGTTCTCTCTGCTTCAGAATCAAAAGAAGTGAATGTACATCTTCTTCCTCCTGGCATACAACATAAACAAACCAAAAAGAAAAGAAAAAAATAGAACACTCTATTGCTAGAGTAAACTTAAAGTTAGTAGAAACAAAATTTCGAACAGTTAGTGTGCTTAACAAAAACAAAGAAAAATGCTTAATCTAGATTATCACCTACTTAATCATTGTCAATCTAAATCAATCCCCGGCAACGGCGCCAAAAACTTGATACGTGAAAATTAGATTTCTTCACATGTATGAACTACCGGCAAGTATACCGGGTCGCATCAAGTAATAAAACCCACTGAGAGTGAGGTCGATCCCACGAGGATTGATGGATTAAGCAACTTTAATGAAGTGATATGTCTAGTTAAGCGAACAATTTTTTATTTGAGTGAAATGTGATTAACAGAATATAAAGTGCAAGGAATTTAAAGTGCTGAAAATAAATTGACAAAAATTGAAATGGCAAGAAACTTAAATTTGCATGAGAAGTAAATTGCTAGAAAGTAAAGAAGGAACTGTAAACAGTAGAAGAGTAGATTGCAAGTAATTCAAAGCTGAATGTAAATGGCAAAATGATAAATTTCAAGAAGATAAAAGGGAGTTAGGTAGTGGGTACTCAAAATAACTAAAGAGCAATAGAAATGAGAATCAATGATGGAAGAGATCACTAGGGATCAGAGGTGTAAATTCTCATGAATTGATGATGATCAATTCCTTCTCAATCATGGGGATAGATCCATGGATGATTGTGAATAATTGAGTCCCAATCTTTTGGTGAATCAATTTCTCTCAACACAATCAATTGCCACTCCCTTGATCTAATTGGTCATGAGAAGAGATAATGTTCAATAGCTAATCCTTCATGTCACACAACTCACAAGATCTCAATCAAGGGTGGCTACATCTCACATACCAACCCAAAGTATATCAATCAAGAGAATTATGAAAGGATGAACTCTAAACTGAATTCTGTGACTCCTTTCTCAAGTTCCTCACATAATTCAAATAGATTCAATCCTTCTCTTGAAAGTAATTGAATCTGTGAAGAGCAAGAGTTCCCTCTTAGAAAAACCCACTTGAATTGAGAAGAAAAGAAGAGATATCAATTCATTCAAACAAACAGAGCTCCTCTCCCTAGTGAAAATGGGGTTTAGTGAATCATAGCTCCAATTACAACTTAAAAATTGCAAGAATGGAAATTAAACTAAGTACCAAGAAGAAGAACGGAAATTCCGAAAAGTAAAATGAAAGCTACAAACAAAATAAAATGGATGTCAAGTATCTCCTCTCCAAAATGGAGTAAAAGTAAAAAAGTCCCATCAAGTACAAAACTCTTTCCTATTTATACTAGTCCTTTGGCTCCTTGAAAGGCCTTCAATCATGCTTTCTGGAATAGGAAATGGGCTTTGTTGGAATTGGGACTCAAATTTTGGCATTTTCTCTTGTGCGTATGCACACTAGGTCGTGCGTACGCATGTTGGCTTAAAAATCCTCTCGTGCGTACGCATATAGGGTCACGCGTATGCACGGCAGCAGCAAATCTCCTTGCGCGTGCGCGCTCTTCATCTTTTACGCGCGTATGGAAGTAAAAAACCTCCTTGTGCGTAAGCACATTGGGTCGTGCATACACACAGCAACAAATTTTTCCAAGCTCCATATCGGGCAAGTTATTGACACACACGCCTTCATATTTTGCAAGTTAGCAACGTGTGTGTTATTCTCCCTGGGCTGAAACTTAGTGAAGGTGTTGCTAACTTGGTTTCCATGTTAGCAACGTGTTCTTCTACTCTCAGAAAGCCAAAATCTTGCAAAGGCGTTGCTAACTTGGATTCTAAGTTAGCAACGTGTTCATGTTCTTCTTGGAGCCAAAGTTTCAATGGCGTTGCTAACTTGGTTTTCCAAGTTAGCAACGTGTTTAATGCCCTCCTGGAAGGTTACATTGGCACTTGTAAACATGAATTAGTGACATCCTTCATTGCATTTCTATGAACCAGAATCATTGGTGTTGCTAACTTGAGTTCTAAGTTGCCAATGCCTTCATAATTTTGCCCTCCATCCTCCATATCAAGTTAAGGAAGGCGTTGCTAACTTGAGATTTCAAGTTGCCAACGCCTTCACACTTAGTTTCCATCCTCTCATGCTGAATCAAAGAAGGCGTTGCTAACTTGAGAAATCAAGTTACCAACGCCTTCACATATTGATTACCATTCTCCATGTTGAAAAATTGAAGGTGTTGCTAACTTGAAAAGCCAAGTTAGCAACGTGTTCATAGTTAAATTGTTGAAGGATTGGTAATGCGACAGGAGGGCATTGCTAACTTGGAAAGCCAGGTTAGTAACTTGTCCAATGATGGAGTATTGAAGGCGTTGCTAACTTGAATTCTCAAGTTGGCAACGTCTTCAATGTTGGAGTGAAGAGGGCTGATGCCAAGGCATCTTGGCCAGTTTCATTGACCTTTTCTTTACTGTTTTTAAGGTAGTTTCATGCATTTTCTTAGAAAATAAGCTAGTTTTAGGTAGATATTCACTTACATCTTGATTCAAGCATACATTGTGCACTTTACATGATTTCATGAGAATTTTGCATGAATTATATGACAAATTGGATGATGCATGACTCATGACTTGGACTAGAACTTTGATGCACTTTGTTGCTTGATTTCAGGAAAAAGGAAGCAAAGAAGAACCACGTTAGCAGTCACGTTAGTCCCACTAACGTGACCTCTAACGTGGAATGGGTGCTAACTTGCAAAGTTAATGAGAAAGGTAATCGCCAATAATGCCCTCGAAGCCATCATAATCCCACGTTAAGAGTCACGTTAACTAAGTTAACGTGAACTCTAACGTGGAAGAAGACAACAAGACCAACGTTAGTGACACTCTCCTTTGTCACTAACGTTGGACCAAGCTCATAATTGGCCACGTTAGTTGCCACGTTAACTTAGTTAACGTGGACTCTAACCTTAAGAAGCAAAAGAGAAGCCAACGTTAGTGACATTCACCTTTGTCACTAACGTTGGCCAAGCCTCCATAAGCCACGTTAACTCCCACGTTAACTTAGTTAACGTGGAAGCTAACGTGGAGAGAGCAATTGATAGCCAACGTTAGTGACAGTTACCTTTGTCACTAACGTTGGAGTGCACCACCAAGAGCCACCATGAGCAATGTTAACTCCCACGTTAACTTAGTTAACGTGGAAGCTAACGTGGATAAAGAGATGATGAGCCAACGTTAGTGACACTCACCTTTGTCACTAACGTTGGAGATGGCTAGCATGACTATGTTAGAAGCCACGTTAACTTAGTTAACGTGGACTCTAACGTGGGAAATAGGGGCACATTGGAATGTTAGTGACAAAGGTAAGTGTCACTAACGTTCTCGAAGGATTAGCAACACTACGTTAGAAGCCACGTTAACCTAGTTAACTTGGACTCTAACGTAGGGACAAGGGAGGACTCTCCACGTTATTGGGAAAGGTAAGTCCCAATAACGTGTGCGAAGGACCAAGAGGCAACGTTAGTGGTCACGTTAGTGCCACTAACGTTGAAGTCAACGTGATCATATTTAGGTTAGGAACGTTAGTGAAAAAGGTGATTGTCACTAACGTTCTCGAACCCACACTTTCACTTAACGTTGACACCACTAACGTCCTGAGTCAAAGTCCCTGCATACTTCACCTTTTCTCCCTGCAAGCAAAGCTAAGCCCAATGAAAAGGATAACTGCTTCAAACTCAAGATTCAGAGGCCCATACCCAAGACTTGAAGAGCCAACTAGAAGATGGGAAGAGTAGTATATATAGGAGTAGCTTTGAATTCGTTTGGGAGTTGGAAACTTTAGGGAGCCTTTGGCATAGAACTACTCTCTGTATTTTACTTTTTCTGCACTTCTAGTTTTACTTTCATCATGTATTCTCCATCTTTGTTTTCATTTTCCAGAGCTATGAACAACTAAACCCCTTTCATTGGGTTAGGAAGCTCTGTTGTAATTTGATGGATCAATATTAGTTTTCATTCTCCTTCTTCTATCTTTTCTCTTGATTTTACTAGAAAGCTTTCGATCTTCATCCAATTGGGTAGTTATCTTGGAAAAGAAGCTATTCATACTTGGATCTCTTCTGAACCTTGAAAGAGGAATGAAGAGATCATGCTAGAAATGCTTTCTCATGCTGGACCAAATTGGGTTTGGATGGATATGTGACTATAATCCTACTAACACTTGATTTGGGAAATGCATGTGGTATAATCAGTGACCATACTTCATCTCTTCTCATGAGCAATTGACCAAGGAATTGGCTATTGATCAAGATTTGAGAGATTGAATTACCAAGAAATTGGAATTCGATTACTTGAGATTGCCAAGGAGATCAATGAATGCATTGATTGAGGAAAAGATGAAAATGAACTTGATCCGGAGAATGTAACATCTCCTGAGCCCAATGAACTCCCCATTTCTGATCTAACCCATTCTCTTTAATTTCTGCCATTTACTTTTATGAGCAATTACCCCATTCCCGTTTAAGATTCTGCAATTTACTTTCCACTATTTACATTCAGCTCTTTAATTCTAGCATTCACTGTTTCTGCTATTTACTTTCCCGCCATTTAATTCTCTGCAAATCTCAAATCAAATTTTGGTTTGCTCAACTAGAACATTCCTCTAATTAACGTTGCTTGATCAATCAATCTCTGTGGGATTCGACTTCACTCTATTGTGAGTTTTTACTTGACGACAAATTCGGTACACTTGCCGAAGAAAATTTGTTGAGAGACAAGTTTTGTGCGTATTAAGTTTATGGCGCCGTTGCCGGGGATTGATTTTGTATCAACAATGATTAAGTTGGAGGATCACTAGATTGAGCATTTGTTATTCTGTTGATTTAAATTTCTGTTTGAGCACTTTTCTTTCGGTTTCAGTTGTTTTATATTCCCATCCCTTTAACCCCTTTATTTCAGTTGTTTACACTCTGTTTCACTCACCCACTAACAGTTTGATATATTGCATCACTCACACTAACAGCATTTTTTTTAGAATAGTTTTTGGATCTATTTCCTTGCTTGTACCTTGTTGGTTGTATGACAGGGAGAAGAAGTAGGGCTTCAACTTCCTTTGATTCTGAACCTGAGAGGACCTTCCTTAGATTAAAGAGGGAAGCAAGAGGAAAGAGAGTAGTTGGTGCCGAGGAAGAGGAAGAGTACTTTGAACCAAACATGGAGGAGAATATGGAGAACCATCATGAAGAAGAGGCTCGCAACCATGGTAGAGAAGGTCTAGCAAATCATGCTGGGTCAGAGAGAAGAGTTCTGGGTTCTTACATCAACCCAAACCCAGGAAACTGTGGAAGTAGCATCCAAAGGCCAACCATACATGCCAACAACTTTGAGCTAAAGCCACAGCTCATCACCCTTGTTCAGAACAACTGTTCATTCGGAGGGAGTGTCCAAGAAGACCCCAATCAACATCTAACCACCTTCCTAAGGATATGTGATACTGTGAAGTCTAATGGTGTTCATCCTGACACCTATAGACTACTTCTGTTCACTTTCTCACTCAAGGACAAGGCATCTAAATGGCTGGAGTCCTTCCCAAAGGAGAGTTTAGCAACCTGGGAAGATGTGGTGAACAAATTCTTGGCAAGATTCTATCCTCCTCAACGGATTAACAGGCTGAGAGCTGAGGTGCAAACATTCAGGCAGCAGGATGGTGAGACTCTATATGAAGCATGGGAGAGGTTTAAGGACCTAACAAGGAGGTGTCCACCAGATATGTTCAATGAATGGTGCAGCTACACATTTTCTATGAAGGTCTTTCTTATGAATCAAAGAAAGCAGTAGACCACTCATTCGGGGGATCTCTGAACAAGAAGAAGACCATTAGGAGGCCATAGATGTTATTGAAACTGTAGCAGAGAATGAATACTTCTATGCCTCTGAAAGAAGGAACACTAGAGGAGTGATGGAGCTAAATAATGTAGATGCTCTGCTGGCCCAAAACAAGCTCATTACCAAGCAATTAGCTGACCTCACCAAGAAGATAGAGAGGAACCAAGTAGCAGCAATCACCACCTCATCAACTACCCAAGAGGGAGTGAATGCAGAGGCAGAGAGTGAGCAGGAGCAAGCCAACTACATTGGGAATTCACCTAGACAAAATCATGACCCATACTCTAAGACTTACAACCCTGGTTGGAGGAATCACCCAAACTTTGGGTGGGGGAATCAACAAGATCAAGGCCAAGATCAGAGAAGTCACAACCCCAACAACAATGCAGCTCACCAACAATTCACACAGAGAACATATCAACACCATCATAACAACACCTCTCCACATCCATATCAAAACCAAAATAACACTCCTCATCCTTCTACCTCCAATCCCAACCTACCATCATCTGATGACAGACTCTCAAGGATTGAGAACCTGCTTGAAGGCATATGCCAAGAGATTCAAGACAGTAAAGCATTCTGAGAGGAAGTGCAGTCCAATATACAGAATCAAGATGCTGCCATCAAGAAACTTGAGACACAAATTGGCTACCTATTCAAGCAGATTTACAGCCACAACCTTCGCAGTGATACTGACTCACACAAGAGGGAGGAGTGTCAAGCTATCACCCTTAGGAGTGGGAAGGAACTGAAGGAATTCTCCCAGAAACCACAAGAAGAGGGCTCAAATAAAAAGGGAGAAAATCACGACGGAGCTCAAGCTTCCACTTCGAGTTTGCAAAAAGGGGAAGGAGTGCTGAAGCCAGACGTCCCAAGAGTCCCATACCCTCAGCAATTAAAGAAAAAGGGGGATGACAGCCAGTTCTTGAGATTTTTGGAAATCTTCAAGAAACTACAAATCAACATACCTTTTGCTGAAGCAATAGAGCAAATGCCCCTCTACGCCAAGTTTTTAAAGGAGCTAATGACTAAGAAGAAAAGCTGGAAGAACAGCGAGACTATGATACTAACCGAAGAATGTAGTGCAATCATTCAGTATAAACTACCCCAGAAATTGAAGGATCCGGGGAGCTTTCAGATCCCTTGTATCATAGGGGAAATCACAGTGGAAAAGGCTCTATGTGACTTAGGAGCCAGCATAAATTTGATGTCGTTAGCCATGATGAGAAAAATGAAGATTGAAAAGGCTAAACCAACAAAGATGGCCCTACAACTAGCAGACAGATCGTTCAAGTTCCCTCATGGCGTAGTAGAAGATTTGCTGGTGAAAGTGGGAGATTTCATCTTCCCAGCAGACTTTGTAGTGCTGGACATGCAGGAGGAAACCAAGGCTTCCATCATCCTGGGAAGGCCGTTCTTGGCCACTGCTGGAGCTGTCATTGATGTACAAAAGGGGGACCTCACCCTGAGATTACACAATGAAAAGATGACATTCAATGTGTTCAAAGCCATGAGTTATACCCACCAGAACAATTGGGAGAATGTATGAGGTTGGACTCACTTGAAGATGCAGTGCAAGATAGTTTTGAAGAAGAAGAACCTGAAGAGTTAACAGAGGAGGAGTCAACGTTTAGTGAAGAGGTTGCAACAGCAGAGATTCATATACAAGGGGCATCAAAAGAAGAGAACGAAAAGTCAGAAGCACCCAAACTTGAACTCAAAGCACTGCCACCCACTCTCAAATATGCATACTTAGGAGAAAATGAAAGTTACCCAGTGATCATAAGCTCGTGCCTCAGCCAAGATCAAGAGGATGAACTACTCAAAGTATTGCGAAAGCACAAGGATGCCATTGAATGGACTCTTGCTGACCTGAAAGGAATAAGTTCAGCCATATGCATGCATAAGATACTACTGGAAGATGATGCTAAACCATCCATTCAATCCCAAAGGAGGCTGAACCCAATCATGAAGGAAGTGGTACAGAAAGAAGTTATGAAGTTATGGCAGGGAGGGGTAATCTACCCGATCTCAGACAGCCCCTGGGTCAGCCCCATGCATGTCGTGCCCAAAAAGGGAGGAATCACTGTAGTTCCCAATGAGAAGAACGAACTAATTCCTACAAGGACCGTCACAGGATGGCGGATGTGCATAGACTATCAGAAACTCAATGAGGCTACACGAAAGGACCATTTCCCCCTCCCATTTATGGATCAGATGTTGGAAAGACTCGGAGGACACGCATATTACTGTTTTCTTGATGGTTATTCAGGATATAACCAAAGAGTGGTTGATCCCAGAGACCAAGAGAAAACTTCATTTACTTGTCCATATGGAGTGTTTGCCTACAGGCGTATGCCATTTGGGCTATGTAATGCACCTGCGACTTTCCAACGCTGCATGCTTTCTATATTCTCAGATATGATAGAGAAAATTCATTGAAGTTTTTATGGATGATTTCTCGGTATTTGGAGATTCCGTTACTAGCTGCCTGAGTCACCTTGCCTTAGTATTGAAAAGGTGCCAAGAGACCAATCTGGTCTTGAACTGGGAGAAATGTCACTTTATGGTGACAGGAGGAATAGTCCTTGGCCATAAGGTTTCTAACCAAGGCATTGAAGTGGACAGGGCTAAAGTGGAACTTATTGAAAAACTTCCTCCACCCAGTGATGTCAAGGCAATTAGAAGTTTTTTAGGGCATGCTGGCTTTTACAGAAGGTTTATTAAAGATTTTTCAAAAATAGCTAAGCCCTTGAGCAATCTCCTTATATCAGATACACCATTTATCTTCGATGAAACATGTATGTTAGCATTCGAGCATTTGAAAGAAAGATTGTCATCTGCCCCTATCATTTCCCCACCTGATTGGAACTTACCCTTTGAATTGATGTGTGATGCATCTGATTTTGCAGTTGGGGCAGTGTTAGGGCAGAGGAAAGATAACTTAGTCCATGTGATATACTATGCTAGCAAAGTCCTCAATGATGCTCAAAGAAATTATACCACTACTGAAAAGGAGTTGCTAGCCATAGTTTTTGCATTTGACAAGTTCAGGTCATACCTCATTGGTGCTAAAGTGATTGTTTTCACAGATCACACAGCACTTAAATATTTGTTTGCCAAACAAGAATCAAAACCAAGATTAATAAGATGGATCTTATTGTTGCAGGAATTCAATATTGAAATCAGAGACAAGAAAGGAGTGGAGAACAAGGTAGCGGATCACCTATCTAGAATCCCTCATGAGGAAGGTGGAACACATGATACAAGTTTGAACGAGCTTTTCCCTGATGAGCAGTTGATGACAGTTCACAAAGCACCATGGTTTGCAGACATTGCCAACTTCAAGGCAACTGGGGCTCTACCTCCAGGGATCTATAAACATCAAAAAAGGAAGCTCATAAATGATGCAAAGTACTTTGTCTGGGATGAGCCATATCTCTTCAAGAAGTGTTCAGATGGAATCCTTAGAAGATGTGTTTCGAAAGAGGAAGGACGAGAGGTCCTATGGAATTGCCACGGCGCTTGCTATGGAGGACATTTCGGAGGGGACAAAACTGCAGCAAAAGTATTACAAAGCGGATTCTTTTGGCCCACCCTTTTCAAGAATGCCAAAGAACTAGTGAAGAGCTGCAACGAATGCCAAAGATCTGGAAAATTGCCCAAAAGGAATGAGATGCCACAAAATTTCATCTTGGAACTGGAACTGTTTGATGTATGGGGGATAGATTTCATAGGACCATTCCCAACCTCATATTCAAACAAGTACATCTTGGTAGCAGTGGATTATGTTTCCAAGTGGGTAGAGGCTATTGCAACTCCAACGAATGATAACAAGGTAGTCATGAACTACCTCAGGAAGAACATCTTTAGCCGTTTTGGAGTCCCATGAGCACTCATCAGTGATGGAGGGAGTCACTTCTGTAACAGACCACTAGAAGCTCTCTTCCTACGATACGGGGTAAAGCACAAGGTTGCCACGCCTTACCACCCCCAAACAAGTGGGCAAACTGAGATATCAAACAGAGAGCTAAAAAGGATTTTGGAAAAGACTGTGGGTGCATCAAGAAAAAATTGGTCGAAGAAGCTGGATGATGCTCTTTGGGCATACAGAACAGCATTCAAAACACCACTTGGAATGTCCCCATATCAACTGGTGTATGGGAAAGCTTGTCATTTACCACTAGAGCTGGAACACAAAGCTCTCTGGGCTATCAAGATACTAAATTTTGACAGCATTGCTACTGGTGCAAAGAGGATCTTGCAGCTGCAAGAGATGGAGGAATTCAGGTTGCAAGCCTATGAAAATGCTAAGATTTATAAAGAAAAGGCGAAGAGAAGACATGACTTGCATCTGGCACCAAGGAGTTTCGAAAAGGGGCAGCAAGTACTCCTTTACAACTCCAAATTGAGACTGTTCCCCGGCAAACTCAAGTCAAGGTGGTCAGTGATGACAAGTCATCCTAGCCTATTTTAGCTAGTCTTTTTCTTTAGTTTTCATTAGAATTATGCACTTTCTTGAGCTACAAGCAAGCTAATTGAGTAGATTTTCATGTTTCCCTTGATTGAACCAACCATATATGAATTTATGCCATTTCATGAGGTTTTATGCTATATTTGTTGCATATTATGAAAGAATGAATATCTCATGATTTTGAGCATAGCTTTGATAAGTTTGGTTGATTAATGATAGGTGAAGAAAGCTTGGAGAAAGGTTGAAGCAAAGAGGAATGGCTAGAAGTGAAGAGAGGACAATGGAATAAGTGAAATTGAACCAGGAGGCATGAAGTTAGCCCCAACGTTAGCCCCCTAACTTGGAGGCTAACGTTAGGCATGAAGATTACTCCCTGGGCTCCCCAGGTTTGAGCCAACGTTAGCCCCCTAACTTGGAGGCTAATGTTGGCAAGAGAAACTTCCTCCCTGGCCATCCCACGTTTGCGCCAACGTTAGCCCCCTAACTTGGAGGCTAACGTTGGCACATGAATTACAAAGGGAGAAGGGCCAACGTTAGCCCCAACGTTAGCCCCCTAACTTGGAGGCTAACGTTGGAACTTGAGAAGATCTCCCCTGGGCACCAACATTTGCGCCAACGTTAGCCCCCTAACTTGGAGGCTAACGTTGGCACATGAATTACAAAGGGAGAAGGGCCAACATTTGCGCCAACGTTAGCCCCCTAACTTGGAGGCTAATGTTGGCGCCACTAGCACAAAGCATTGCCAACGTTAGGGTCAAAGTTAGACCCCTAACGTTGGCACCAACGTACATACCAGAAGGATTTGGCTTGCTGTTATGAAAAGTTGGGGCCAAAGTTAGACCCCTAACTTTGGCTCAAACTTTAAGTCCAACTTTGGCTAACTTCAAAACCGGTTCAATTGGTTCACTTTGGTTCTTCTTCAAACTTCAAGAGCAATCAACCAAGGCCTCTTTCAACCCAATTCCACCAAGAGCAAAGGCCCAACTCAAGGCTTGAATATCATTTTGGAAAGTGTATAAATAGGATAGAATTCAAGTTATTCGGGGAGCTTTCCTTTTAGAATTTTCAATATAGTTTTCGGAGAGCTTTTGAACTTGAGTGAACTTTAATTTCTTGCTTTCATTGCTTTCAATTTCATTTTACATTTGTCTTGGATCTTGGATTGGAGAATTGAAGAAATTCTGTTTCAATCTCAATCTTGGATCTCTCTGTTTCTTTACTGTTAATTGAATTTCATTTCCGGTTCATTGTTCTTCATCTCTTTTCTTTGCAATTTACAATTTCCTTGCTATTGTTCTTGTTGGATCTAGGAAGGCATTGAGATCTAGACTTGGTTTTCTAGTCTCTGGGTCCTGAGATCTGAATTTCTCATTTCAATTCCCTGTTTATTGCTTTTTCTGTTAATTTACTTTATTGCTTCAAGATCCGGTTCAATCCCAATTCCCTTTCCCTCTTCTGTTTGATGCAATTTAGTTTTTCCTTGTTTAAATTCTGCAAATCCATTCCCCAATTCCCTTTACATTTCAAGCAATTTATATTCCTTGCACTTTAAGATTCCGCAATTTACATTTCTTGCACTTTAAGTTTCTGCCATTTAATTTCTTGTTCTTTAAGTTTCAGCAATTTATTTCTTGTTCTCTTTACTTCAATGCAATTTACATTCTGCAAGTCACACAATCATCAACCAAATCTTGATTCGCTTGACTAAATCAACCACTAAACTAAAATTGCTCAATCCTTCAATCCCTGTGGGATCGACCTCACTCCCGTGAGTTTTTATTACTTGATGCGACCCGGTGCACTTGCCGGTTAGATTTGTGGTGTTTTCGAAGAGATTCGTTTCTCACCAAAATATCTCATCAGTCAGGACCCATTCTTGTCACAAAGGTCTCGCCATATGGGCACATAGAAATCATGGATAAAAGCTCGGAGAGGACTTTCACTGTGAACGGACAAAGGCTCAAACACTACCTGGGCAACATGGGGGAAAACCCCAAAGTGAAGTATCATCTCAAGTAATGGAGGAATCGTCGAGCTAGCAACGCTAAAAGAGCACTTTGTTGGGAGGCAACCCAACCTGAGGTAGTTTCTTTTTCATCGTCATTTCAATAAAAATCACAAGTTGTTTCCCCTGTATTGCTAGGAGCTAAGTTTGGTGTTCCACACCAAAACAAATCCAAGAGTGAAAGTGTAGCTTTAAGTTTGGTGTTCTACCAAAGATATGAGTTATAATCACACTACACTCTAATGACAGATTGCTGGCTCCAAACAATCAGGGGAACCACTTGGCAGTAGTTTAGTCTGAAGATAATGGTTGTTTTGTTAATAACAACATATGAGGCTCTCTGCAAGTAAACAATCTGTTGCACTAGGCAAAAGAACTAAGTTTGGTGTTCACACACCAAATTAAGTTCAGAAATTCGCAAGCATACATGCAAGCTAACTATGTCTCAAGTGCTTTGGAAACAAGCAACTTCCAATAACTTTGCAGGAACCTTCTGAAGAAATGGTGTACCATCATCCAAGGAAGTAAAGGAGCAAAAACTAGGGAGGAGAACAACAAGGAGATAGCAAGAAAACATCACCCGAAGGTTGTGTTGTTACTTAATTCCATATACTTAAAATGCTAAAACTTGGAAGTCCAAAGGAACTTGATTTTATAGTTGCTCATTAATTTAGATAATTAGAGTTTAATGTTGCTTATTTGCTCTTGTCATATGTGTGCTGTCTAGATGTCACTGCATCCTTACTATGCTTACTTGTATGCTTGTCCTTTCTAAATCAAATGAAAAGAGAATGAGTGTTTTATAAAAGACCAGAGTGGAGTTCATACTATGGAGTAAGTTCCTGAGTTTATGGTGTGGTCATAAGTTAGCTAAGTTGGTTCATCCACAAGGTGGGAAGACAACTATCTGTCATGAATCATATGCTTGAACACACCCCATGAGACTAGCTAAATAACAAGATCCTAATAAGAAAAAGGGAAAGAACAATCAAAGTTGAAGAATAAAAGAAAAATAGCAAGAAAAGAGGCTAGGCACCAAGGGTTTGAGTCTTGAGGGATGTGTCTGTGGTGTTCCTGTACCAAGGATCTGCTTGGATTACTAAGCTCTCAGGGGTGCTTTATCACCTGGTAACTTGGGTTAACTAAACCGGGATTATCAGCTGAAAGTCCACTATCAAGAGCAATCTTTGCTACAGAACATTTAGTAACCCAAAGAGGTGCTGGACACCAAGACCTCAAAGAAAGAAAATAAACAAACCATGTGCCTGTGGTGTGTATGTATGGGGGAGAGACTTGAAGAAGTAGGTCCTTAGGGGTGTCCCAACACCTAGCACCTTGAACCAACTGGTTTGGGAGTGTTGGCTGAAAGCTTATTCTAAAGAGTTGCCCCCTTACAGAGCACTTAGCCTAAGAATACAAATAAGCCCTGAAATGACAACAAAAGGATCAATGAATAAAAGTCTCATGGGATGCAATCAAGTGAGTATTCTAGAACATGATAAAGGTCTGAAAGCCAGTGAAGGAATGAACCTAAGTTGCTATGCATGAAACCACCATAAAATCAGGAACATGACTTCCACAAGAATGACTCATTTTCCTTGGCATTCCATTCATCATTCTCTTGTTCCAGTACTTGCTTAGGGACAAGCAAGCTTTAAGTTTGGTGTTGTGATGACAGGACATCTTGGCCAGTTTCACTGACCTTTTCTTTACTGTTTTTAAGGTAGTTTCATGCATTTTCTTAGAAAATAAGCTAGTTTTGGGTAGATATTCACTTACATCTTAATTCAAGCATACATTGTGCACTTTACATGATTTCATGAGAATTTTGCATGAATTATATGACAAATTGGATGATGCATGACTCATGACTTGGACTAGAACTTTGATGCACTTTGTTGCTTGATTTCAGGACAAAGGAAGCAAAGAAGAACCACGTTAGTAGTCACGTTAGTCCCACTAACGTGACCTCTAACATGGAATGGGTGCTAACTTGCAAAGTTAATGAGAAAGGTAATCGCCAATAACGCCCTCGAAGCCATCATAAGCCCACGTTAGGAGTCACGTTAACTAAGTTAACGTGAACTCTAACGTGGAAGAAGACAACAAGACCAACGTTAGAGACACTCTCCTTTGTCACTAACATTGGACCAAGCTCATAATTGGCCACATTAGTTGCCACGTTAACTTAGTTAACGTGGACTCGAACGTTAAGAAGCAAAAGAGAAGCCAACGTTAGTGACACTCACCTTTGTCACTAACGTTGGCCAAGCCTCCATAAGCCACGTTAACTCCCACGTTAACTTAGTTAACGTGGAAGCTAATGTGGAGAGAGCAATTGATAGCCAACGTTAGTGACACTTACCTTTGTCACAAATATTGGGGTGCACTACCAAGAGCCACCATGAGCAATGTTAACTCCCACGTTAACTTAGTTAACGTGGAAGCTAACGTGGATAAAGAGATGATGAGCCAACGTTAGTGACACTCACCTTTGTCACTAACGTTGGAGATGGCTAGCATGACTACGTTAGAAGCCACGTTAACTTAGTTAACGTGGACTCTAACGTGGGAAATAGGGGCACATTGGAACGTTAGTGACAAAGGTAAGTGTCACTAACGTTCTCGAAGGATTGGCATCACTACGTTAGAAGCCACGTTAACCTAGTTAACGTGGACTCTAACGTAGGGACAAGGGAGGACTCTCCACGTTATTGGGAAAGGTAAGTCCCAATAACGTGTACGAAGGACCAAGAGGCAACGTTAGTGGTCACGTTAGTGCCACTAACGTTGAAGTCAACGTGATCATATTTGGGTTAGGAACGTTAGTGAAAAAGGTGATTGTCACTAACGTTCTCGAACCCATACTTTCACTTAATGTTGACACCACTAACGTCCTGAGTCAAAGTCCCTGCATACTTCACCTTTTCTCTCTGCAAGCAAAGCTAAGCCTAATGAAAAGGATAACTGCTTCAAACTCAAGATTCAGAGGCCCATACCCAAGACTTGAAGAGCCAACTAGAAGATGGGATGAGTAGTATATATAGGAGTATCTTTGAATTAGTTTGGGAGTTGGAAACTTTAGGGAGCCTTTGGCATAGGACTACTCTCTGTATTTTACTTTCTCTGCACATCGAGTTTTACTTTCATCATGTATTCTCCATCTTTGTTTTCATTTTCCAGAGCTATGAACAACTAAACCCCTTTCATTAGGTTAGGGAGCTCTGTTATAATTTGATGGATCAATATTAGTTTTCATTCTATCTTTTCTCTTGATTTTACTAGAAAGCTTTCGATCTTCATCCAATTAGGTAGTTATCTTGGAAAAGAAGCTATTCATACTTGGATCTCTTCTGAACCTTGAAAGAGAAATGAAGAGATCATGCTAGAAATGCTTTCTCATGCTGGACCAAATTGGGTTTGGATGGATATGTGACTATAATCCTACCAACACTTAATTTGGGAAATGCATGTGGTATAATCAGTGACCATACTTCATCTCTTCTCATGAGCAATTGACCAAGGAATTGGCTATTGATCAATTTTTGAGAGATTGAATTACCAAGAAATTGGAATTCGATCACTTAAGATTGCCAAGGAGATCAATGAATGCATTGATTGAGGAAGAGATGAAAATGAACTTGATCCGGAGAATGCAACATCTCCTGAGCCCAATGAACTCCCCATTTCTGATCTTAGCCATTCTCTTTAATTTTTGCCATTTACTTTTATGAGCAATTACCCCATTCCCGTTTAAGATTCTACAATTTACTTTCCACCATTTACATTCAGCTCTTTAATTCTAGCATTTACTGTTTCTGCTATTTACTTTCCCGTCATTTAATTCTCTTAAAATCTCAAATCAAATTCTGGTTCGCTCAACTAGAACATTCCTCTAATTAAAGTTGCTTGATCAATCAATCTCTGTGTGATTCGACCTCACTTTATTGTGAGTTTTTACTTGACGATAAATTCGGTACACTTGCCGAAGAAAATTTGTTGAGAGACAAGTTTTGTGCGTATCAAGGGCGTTGCTAACTTGGAAAGCCAAGTTAGCAACATCTTCAATTTCTTGGTAAGGAAGGCGTTGGTAACACCCTATTTTGAGTTGGTAACGCCTTCATTATCTTCCTCCTTGCTCCAGGCCTCTCAGCTTCATCACCTATCATTAACCAAAGAACTTGCATCAAAGTTTTGCCATTCTATGCAACCAATTTTAAGAGATTCAATCATACACACTCATTTTTAAGTTTCTTGAATTACTTGCATGAATTTGGCCAAAGTTCACCTAGTTCTTGGTACTATAATGCATGGAGATAAAACTCATGAAAGTGCTTGTTTATTTCAAAGATAATGAATGAAATTAAGCTAAAACTAGCTAAACTAACTAGCTAATATAGCTAAGATGCAAATGCATCAATAGCATGAAGGAGAGATTGGAAACTCCGTTGGAAAAGGAGGAATGTTACTTTGTATTGGAACAATTGGAGGAACCTATGATTGTTAAAGAAGAGGAAGAAGTGGTGGAAGATTTAGGAGATGCGGAACCTCCATGGGAACCTAGAGTGGAAGAAAACCCCTCCAAGAAGATTGAAGTTGATGTTTGATAAAGAGAATTTAGTTGATGGTTTAGAATTTCTCTTATAGAAAGAATTTCTTCGTTGCAAGTATAGTCCTAAACTGACAACCAATCCTCCCAATCAAAAATTTGGTTTTGTCACAAGTACAAACCCCAATAAAAATTAACCGAAGTATTTACACTCCGAGTCGTCTCACAAGAAATTGCAATGAAGTGGTCAATTATTGGCTATGAAGATGCAAAGGGGGTTTGATTGATAAAAGGGGCAAGAAATTAAATGACAAGAGAAGTAAAGAGAGCAATTAAAGGAATCAATTAATAAAGAGAGACATTCATGGCAAAGGTTGAGAATATAGGCTTTCTATCCTAGTCATTAATAACAATAATTAACAAGAATTTATCTTATTACGTCATCCCTAACAATGGAAGAAGGTATAATGTTATCTTCACAGAGGAAAATTCAAACAAGACTAGATAATCTCAATCCAAAGATCCTAATCAACTCACTAAATTAAATTAGCAAGAGGTTAGAGGAAATGGAAATCATATTAACTAACAACTCTAGATCACCAATATGAGTTGGGTATTCATGACTCAAGATAACCTAATTTCTCTTTCCAAGTCAAGAATGCTCAAAATCTACTATAACATCCAACCAAGCATTTTTTCAAACACTTGGAAGGCATAGAAGGAAAGCATGGTAAATGTGCAAGAATAACAAAATCTAACAACTACCAATTGCAAGAAAAGTAAATCAACAACTCAAATCATCAACAAAGGAACATCAACATCAAATTGCATTAAAGTAGATCCAAATCCAACATAAGCATTCATAAACATGAAAGAAGCATAAAAGTAAAATTAACAAAACAAACTAAGAGAATGAAAGTGTAAGAACAAGAAATCATAAAGGAAACAAGATAAAATCAAGTAGTCAAATCTAAATCTAAGAGAAATTAACCTAATCCTAACCTAATTCTAGAGAGAAGAGGGAGCTTCTCTCTCTAGAAAACTAACTAAAGGCTCATCATGACTAAGTGCTCCCTCCTTGCTCTAGCTTGAATTCTGCATGAAATAGCCTCAGGAATCAGTTGGATTTGGGCCTAGGCAGCTCAGAAATCGCCCCCAGCATTTTGCCTTTAAGTGAGTCACGTGCGAACATCGACGTGTACACGTGGGTCACTGGTGCACAAAATTGTGATCACACTTTTCACAACACCGCACAACTAACCAGCACGTGCATTGGGTCGTCCAAGTAATACCATACGTGAGTAAGGGTCGATCCTACGGAGATTGTTGGCTTGAAGCAAGCTATGGTCATCCTGTAAATCTTAGTCATGCAGATTCAATTGGTTATGAGTTTTGATAATTGAAAGATAAATAAAACGTAAATTAAAATAAAGATACTTATGTAATTCATTGGTGGGAATTTCAGATAAGCATTTGGAGATGCTTTGTTGCTTCTGAACCTCTGCTTTCCTATTGTCTTCATCCAATTATGCGTGCTCCCTTCCATGCCAAGATGTATGATCCTCTCAGTGAAAATGGTCCAAGTACGGGTTCTGCACGGCTAATCAACTGTCGGATTTCTCGTCTCGGATGAAAAATACCAGGTACAACTACCGCACGGCTAATCATTTGTCGGTTCTCACTAGCGTCGGAATAGGATCTCTCTATCCTTTTGCACACTGTCACTGCGCCTAACATTTGCAAGTTTGAAGCTCGTCACAGTCATCCCTTCCCAGATCCTACTCAAAATACCACATACAAGGTTTAGACTTTTCGGATCTCAGGAATGCTGCCAATTGGTTCTAGCCTATACCACAAAGGTTCTAACCTCACAGACTTGGTCTGTGGATTAGAGACCCAAGAGAATATACTCCGGCTGTTATCCAATGACTACATTGAATATCATGCAGATCGCTTGTGGTTGTTAGGCACGCGGATCTTGGCTAAGCGAGTAACAAAGATAGTGAGTGATTGTCACGGGTCACCCCTTCATTCTGACTTAACTGAATTAAGTACGAGAGTATATCTTGGAGAAGAAGTAAGCGTGAATTGAAAGAGAAACAATAGTACTTGCATTAATTCATAAAGAACAGCAGAGCTCCGCACCTTAATCTATGAGGTGTCGAAACTCCACCGTAGAAAATACATAAGAGAAAAAGGTCTAGGCATGGCCAAATGACCAGCCTCTCTAAATGTGAAAAATGGCATAAGCTCGATCAGATCCCCGAATACACTAGTAAAAAGTGCTATTTATACTAAACTAGTTACTAGGGATTACAGAAAATAAGTAACTAAGTGCAGATAGTGCAGATATCTACTTCTGGGGCCCACTTGGTATGTGCTTGGGCTGAGCATTGAGCTTTACACGTGCAGAGATTACAGTTGCTAAGTCAGAGTGGCTCTGCTTAGAATTCTCTGTCTGTTGCTGAGAAGATGATGGAAAAGGTTTGTTATTGCCAAACCGTGCTCTCCCACCATTATTATTATTGAAGCCTTGATTAGGCTTCTGTTGATCCTTCCATGAGAGATTAGGATGATTCCTGCATGAAGGATTGTAAGTGTTCCCATAGGAATCTCCCATGTAATTCACTTCTTCCATTGCAGGATTCTCAGGGTCATAGGCTTCTTCTTCAGAGGAAGCTTCCTTAGTACTGCCTGATGCAGCTTGCATTCCAGAAAGACTCTGAGAAATCATATTGACTTGCTGAGTCAATATTTTGTTCTAAGCCAATATGGCATTCAGAGTACCAATCTCCATAACTCCTTTCTTCTGAGTTGTCCCATTATTCACAGGATTCCTTTCAGAAGTGTACATGAATTGGTTATTTGCAACCATTTCAATGAGTTCCTGGGCTTCTGCAGTCGTCTTCTTCAGATGAAGAGATCCACCAACAGAGTGATCCAATGACATCTTGGATAATTCAGACAGACTATCATAGAATATACATATGATGCTCCATTCTAAAAACATGTCAGAAGGACACCTTCTGATCAATTTCTTGTATCTTTCCCAAGCTTCATAGAGGGATTCACCTTCCTTCTGTTTGAAGGTTTGGACTTCCACTCTAAGCTTACTCAACTTTTGAGGTGGAAAGAATTTGGCCAAGAAAGCATTGACCAACTTTTTCCAAGAGTTCAGGCTATCTTTAGGTTGTGAGTCTAACCATGTCCTAGCTTTGTCTCTTACAGCAAAGGGAAAAAGCATAAGTCTGTAGAACTCAGGATTGACCCCATTGGTCTTAACAGTGTCACAGATTTGCAAGAATTCAGCTAAAAACTGATGAGGATCTTCCAATGGAAGTCCATGAAACTTACAATTCTGCTGCATCAGAGAAACTAATTGAGGCTTAAGCTCAAAGTTGTTTGCTCCAATTGCAGGAATTGAGATGCTCCTTCCACAAAAGTCAGAAGAGGGTGCAATAAAGTCACCAAGCATCTTCCTTGCATCTCCACCATTATTGTTGGGTTCGGCCATCTCTTCTTCTTTTTCAAAAAATTCTGTCAGGTCCTCTCCAGAGTGTTGTGCTTTAGCTTCTCTTAGCTTCCTCTTTAGAGTCCTTTTAGGTTCCGAATCAGCTTCAATAAGAATGTTCTTATCCTTGCTCCTGCTCATATGAAAAAGAAGAGAACAGAAAAGAATAGGAATCCTCTATGTCACAGTATAGAGATTCCTTTATGTGAGTAGAAAAATAGAATAGTAGAATGAAGAAGAGAGAAGATGAAGAATTCGAACACAGAAAAGGAGAGAGGGTTCGAATTTTAAGAAGAAGAAAAGTGTTAGTGATTAAATAAATAAATAGAAAGAGATGAGAGAGAAGGAGAATTTGAATTTTAAATTAAAATAAAAGGAAAATATTTTTGTTTTTATTTTAATTATTGGTTAGTATTCAAAAATTATAAAAAGGAATAGAATAAAATAAAATTAAAATTTAAAACAATTAGTTAATTAAAAAGGAATTTTAAAAAAGTGGTAAGGGATTTTCGAAAATTAGAAAGAGAAAAGTAGTTAGGTAATTTAAAAAAATGATATAGTAAACTTTTAAAATCAAACAAAAAGTCAAGTAGTTAATTGAAAAGATTTGAAAATCAATTTTGAGAAGATAAGAAGTTAGAAAAGATTTTGAAGTTGATTTTGAAAAATATATGATTGAAATTTATTTTGAAGAAGATTTGAAAGAGAAATTAAAACAGATTTGATTTTGAAAATTAAAGTTGATTACTTGACTAACAAGAAACTAAAAGATATGATTCTAGAATTTAAAGATTGATCCTTTCTTAATAGGCAAGTAACAACTTGAAAATTTTTGAATCTAAACATTAAATGTTAGCATTAATTTTGAAAATATGAAATAAAAATAAGAAAAAGATTTTGAAATCAAATTTTAAAATTTTCGAACATAAAAAAAATGAAAAAGATTTGATTTTTGAAAAAGATTTGAAAAAGATAGAATTTTTAATTTGAAATTTTGACTTGACTAACAAGAAACAATCAAATTTTAAAACTTTTTGACTCAATAAATCCAAAATTTCGAAATTTATGAGAGGAATAAGGGAAAGATATTTTTTTTATTTTTGAATTTTTAATGATGAGAGAGAAAAACACAAAAAAAAAACATAAAAATTCAAGATCGAAATAAAAATGCATGCAAGAACACTTTGAATGTCAAGATGAACACCATGAACACTTTGAAGATCATGATGAACATCAAGAACATATTTTTGAAAATTTTTAAGAAAAGAAAAATATGTAAGAGACCAAACTTAAATTTTTTTTTATCTATAGACACTAATAATTCAAGAATGCATATGAAAAATAAGAAAAAACACCAAACAAGAAAATGCAAAGATCAAACAAGGAAAATATGCAAGAACAACTTGAAGATCAATGAAGAACACTGATAAACACCAATTTTGTGGTTTATCTTGTGCTTAATTTGGGGGATTTTATCACCTTTTTCCACATTTATTCAATGAAATAGCATGGTTTTGCAATTCTCCCTTGAATTGTGCTTAAATGTGAAAACATGCTTTTTAGGCCTAAAAATAGCTAAATTCAATTCACTTTAATTCCATTCGATACCTTGATGTATTTGTTGAGTGATTTCAGGTTCATAGGGCAAGTATTAGATGGAAAAAGTGAGGAGAAAAGCATACAAAGTGGGAGAACTCATGAAGAAATGAAGGAACCGTAAAGTTGTTAAGTCCGACCTCTTTGTACTCAATCGACCATAACTTGAGCTACAAAGGTCCAAATAAGGCAGTTTCAGTTTCATTGGAAAGCTAATATCTGGGGCTTCGAAATGATATAAAATTTGTCATATGTTACTTCGCGTTCAGGGGCGCGCACGCGCCATGTACGCGTGCGCGCCGATGCTACCCATGGCCCACTAAAGTAAAATCGCCCCCAGCGATTTTTGAAGCACTTTGAGCCCAACCCAACTCATTTCTAATGCTATTTCATGCGAAATTCAAGCTTGGGAAAAGGGGGAGTAATTGTTTGGTAGTATAGCATCATGTAGGTTAGTTTCTAGAGAGAGAAGCTCCCTCTTCTCTCTAGAATTAGGTTAGATTAATTTCTTCTAGATTTAGGTTCAATTACATATTTTCATCTTGTTTCCTTTATGATTTCTTGCTTCTACTCTTTCATTCTCAAGATTTGTAATGTTAATTTTACTTTTATACCTCTTTTATGTTCATGAACTCTTGTTGGAATTGGATCTTTTCTTTAATGCAATTTATGATTGATGTTCTTTTAATTGTGATTTGAGTTGTGAATTTACTTTTCTTGCAATTGGTAGTTAGTAGAGTTTATATTTCTTGCACTTTTACTATGCTTTCCTTGTATGCCTTCCAAGTGTTTGATAAAATGCTTGGAAGGATGTTAGAGTAGATTTTGAGCATTCTTGGTTTGGAAAGAGTAATTAGGAAATCTTGAGTCATAAAACCCCAACTCATATTGGTGATCTAGAGTTTTTAGCTAATATTGTTTCTATTGACGCTAATCTTTTGCTAATTTAATTAGTAAGTTGATTAGGACTTTTGGATTGAGATTAGTTAATCTTATTAGACTTTCTCCGAGTATGAGGATAACATGATACCTTCCTCTATCTTCGGGGATGACGTAATAAGATAAATTCTTGTTTATATTTGTGACATGATTAATTAGTCTTATTTGACATTCTCCCTATGTGAAGATGACATGATACCTTCTTCCATTTGTTGGAGTTGACTAAATAAGATGAATTTATCAATGTATGACTAGGATAGAAAGCCTATATTCTCAATCCTTACCATGAATGTCTCTCTCTTTATTACTTGCTTTCTCTTATTTACTTGCTTGATGTACTCTTCTTATCATTTAAATTCTTGCCCCTTTATATTTTATTGTCCCTATATAAATCAAAACCCCCTTGTCCCCTCAAAGCCAATAATCATACACTTCATTGCAATTCCTCGTGAGACGACCCGGAGTCTAAATACTCCGGTTATTTCTTATTTGGGGTTTGTACATGTGACAACCTAAATTTTTGTATGTGAGGACTCTTTGTTGGTCTAGAACTATACTTGCAACGAGAATTCAATTGAGAAATTCTATATCAACAAAAGTTTGAACATCACAAAATGGCACCGTTGCCGGGGATTTGCAATGGTGTTGTGTTATTGGTTATTGTATATATGTGAATATTGTGAATAGCTTGATTTTTGGATTGCTTGTTAGTTTTTGCTAGTTTTAAGACTTTGTTTCATTCTTTCTTATTAGCTTTTGTTCTTATTTTCTCTTTTTACTATGAATTCTCACTTTGGCTATGAGTTTGGTTCTAACTATGTTGTAGGAAATGAGGGCTACAATGAAGATGTGTATCAAGAATGGGATAACCAAAGGTGGGAGGAGCCATATGCATATGATCAATCTTCATGGCAACAACCTCCACTAATGCACTATGAAGAAGAGCCATTCTATGACGCATATCAATCCAATGGCTATGGTGAATCCCCTTGTGACTTTCAAGAACCACCACCATACGCCTATGAGCCATATCCCCAACATAACCCTCAATCATACTCACAAGCCCCTTCTTACCAACCATCTTCATATGACCCTAATCCATATCCATCCTACCAACAATCATATGAGCCATATGAACCACACATAGAGCCACCACTACTCCAATATCAACATTTTCAAGAGCCGCCCCCTCCATATTATTACCAAGATGAACCACCTCCAATGCATGAAAACTTTCAACCACAAGATGAACTCTACTTTCCACCACAACCTCCTATGGAAGAATACTCATGTCCTTCAATCCAAGAGTCATATGATCCTATTCATGATATCCAAGAGGAACAAGAGTCAAGGGATCGTCTCAAGGAAGCATTGGATCAATTTCAAGTAACCATGGAGTGTGTTGTGTAACAAATGGAAAGAATGGGAAATATTGAACCACCACAACTCTACCTAAAAGAACCACCTTCTGACTATAATAACTTTCCCTCAAACAATGAACCTTCTCTTCCACCATCACCTCCCGATGAAGCCTCTATGCTAGAATTAAGGGATCTTGAATCTCATATCTTAAGGCAACACGAGGAGGATGAAAAGAAATTTGAGGAGTTAAGAGCAAAAAAGGCTATCATGGTAGAAGCCATTGGCAACATAGTCTCATCCCGCCTAAGCCTATGCGATCAAGGCACTTCCATTGTGGAATGTGGAGAAGCAACGAAGGAGCTTAGTGAGGGAGTGAACTTGAAGCTCCAAGGTGAAGAAGAGGAGTTAAAGCAAGAAATGCAACAAGAGGAGGAGGTAGAGATTATTGAAGAAGAGGAAGAAGTGATTGAAGACTTAGGAGATGCGGAACCACCTTGGGAGTCTAGGATTGGGGAAGACCCCTCCAAGATAATTGAATTTGATGCTAAGGAGGAATGTGCACAACCTCCAAGGCATATCCCTTATGAAGAATTGGATGGGATAGAGCAAGAATTGAGTCCCCTTGGTGATGAAGATCAAGCATCAAGTCTTAGTGGTGAAGAATCCTTTGAGCATTAAGAACCTTCTCCCGTTGGGTTTGGAAGCGTTGTGGAGGTAAATTTTTCTCACCCTCCTAATTATGACTTGAGTAAGGGAAAAGGCTTAGATAATATTGTTGAACAAAAGATCATATTTGAAAAAACTTGTGAAGAGGTGGAGATCCTTAGAAAAAGGAGGATGGGAATTGAATACGCTTTGTCAAGACCCTTAGGAGCTTCTTTGCCTAGGTTACCATCTACTCTTACATTTGAGTGGGTAAAATTCATTTCTATTACCTTTATTATCCACTCGAATATGGCTTGCTTGAAACGGATGGTCAGCTTAGGATGCTTTGTGGGATGAAGCGTAAAAGAAAGATGTTTCGTGGTTGGCGTTGCAAATCAAGGCTCATTAGGGTTGATGCATCAAACATGAAATACAAAGGTTGGACTAGTGCTCAATTGGACGGGTCTAGGAGAATAGTTTGGTGCTTCCATGAGAATTCATCTCTCTTGCCACCCGGAGGAAACCACCATGATCAACTCAAGGACGGGTGTGAAAACAAAGTGTGGGATCCCAGATCGTACAAAGAAGATCAACTTTGGGAGCCTATGGTTTGTGAAGAACTCCATCAAAGCTTGGAGTTATTAACTTTGAATGATGAAGCACAATGGAAGTCCAAGCATTGGTGGATGTTCAACGATGGATTCAAGCACAAGCCACCTTGATGAAGAGCTCCCCATAAGTCCAACTTAAGGACAATAAACAAAAGTGCTAGGTGGGAGACACCCCACCATGGTAACATCTTTTCATTTTTCCCTTTTGTATATATTGGTAAAATAAGTTTAATTTCATGTTTTGTTTGATTAGTTGAGTTTAATTGGGAGTCTAGTAGGTTAAATAAGGTTTTATGATGTTTTGGTAGCTGTTTGGAGGTTTGGAATGCTTGGTTTGGTGCAAAAACATGGAAAAATTTTGAAAAACAGAGCACCACCCACGCGCACGCGCACTCCACGCGTACGCGTGAATCAAGCAAATTCGGCCATCCACGCGGATGCGCCATGTACACGTACGCGTGGATTGATATTTTCCACTTCCCATACATTCACCCGAGAGTTGTGCCTGAAGTGTGCCAACTTTGTGCCCCAGGGCACGCAAACGCGTACCTTGCGCGTACGCGTCGACTCTCTACTTTTCCATGCACGCGTACGCGCACTGCACGCATACGCGTCACTTCCATTTCATCAATCTACGCTTACGCGCACATGACGCACACGTGTGGATTGCCCTGTTTCACTCACCTTCTTTTCTTCTTCTCTTTCCATTTCTTTCCTTCTTCTCTTCTCTTTCCACCTTTCAATCATCATCCAACACTACCAAGCATCATATAACACCATTTCTTTTAGTTAGTTAGGTAGTTTAATTCTTGTTTTCCATTATAAGTGTTGGATTACTAATCTTGTTTACCATTTACTGCTACTTATTACCAATGGGATGTTAGTTTAACATCATTGTCGTTATTGTCATTGATGGATTCTTTTGTTGAGGTTGCAATTTATTACTTGGTTTTGAATTTTTCATGTTTAACACTTTTGAATACCAAGTACTTGTTACATTGCCTTCATGCATCTTACCTCTTTGAATTTCATGTTTTGGCCACCATGCATTCATCATCCATTGTTAGGCAATTGTATATTATCAATGCATTTTTTTAGGACGCTTGTTCTAAGTGACCATCACCTATTTTATGCATTGAGATTGTGGAATTGTGAAATTGGATCGAAAGATTACCTAGTGACGTATTTTTGAGCTTTTCAAGCTTTGTGGACCATGCTTGCTATGTGATTGATTTTTGACTTCTATATCCTTTTTCCTAAGTTCCATAGCATCCATGTATTTCACCTCTATGTCACTTAGGTGTTGCAACAACTTCAATATGTGTCATTGTTTGATGTGTGAGCTCTCTATACCATTTTGTTCATCAAATTTACTTACACATCAATCAATGTCCATGCATTATCCAAATTCACAATTGCTTGATTAATTTCTTGAATGCTTTCATGTCTCTTCACTACTTGTATGGTTGACTTACCCTACAAGTTTTTTTTATGTGGTTCAAGCACACTAGAATGAGTGAAATGCGTGTCTTCTTTTGTATAATTGTGACATGGTTTCTAAATACTAGAGTGTGAGTTTTAAACCGCATGCAAGTTAGGACCCACACACTTATTTTTCATTAATGTCACACTAATTCATTCACTCAATTCTAGTGATTTACCTCATTTCAACAATCCATGCTTCCTTGCTTGTGCATTTACTTGTCTTATTATCTCCTGTTTTCTATGTTCAGGATGAGTCATCATAAGCAAAAACAGAAGCGGGAGAATAACACGCAGCATCGGTTGACCTACCAACTGAAGGTAGCAACTAGGAAAGTCGCCGTACCCCCTTGTTCATCTTTGGATGCACCGAGGACAGTGCAAACTTTTAAGTGTGGGGAGGTCGTCTGACCGCTCGGCATTTTTGGGTGACAAGTTTCTAATCCCAACACTTTTGCATTTCATTTTTAGGTCTTTTAGGATTTTTGGTTGCATTGCATATGTATATATTAAGCTTAGTCAAAATCATGATATTTTCCAAGGATTTTATCTATAGGGCACCCCAATTGAAAAAAAAATTTTAGAACTTGTTTGAATTATATACTTTGTGGAACATGATTTTTGAGCTAAGAACACAAGCATGTGAGATTTTGAGCCTAATTGTGTGGTTACATCATATATAACCACTTACTTTCATTCTTGTGTGCATAATTCTCTTCCTATGAGTGTAATCTTTGATTTGTTTGATTCTTTATGTCAATTATTTTTTGTATACATGCATTTATATGATTGAGGCCATTGTTTAAATAGCTCACTTACCCAAATAGCCAACCTTTTATCTTCTATTGTTAACCAATCTTGAGCCTATGCTTAACCCATTTGTTCATAATTGTAGCACATTACAAGCTTAAGTGAAAAATAATAAATGTCCCTTGTTTGGATCTTTGATTAGCTTAGGCTAGTGAGAGTGTTTATCATTTGATTTTGGGAGAGTTGGGAACATTGGGTAGAGATAAAAGTGTCTTTTTGTATTTGTGTTGAGAATCTTGGGAATTGGGTACATACTCATGTATTAATCATGTGTAAACCATATGCATTGATGTTCTTGTATATATATTTTAGTTTGAAAAGAAAAAAAATTAATGAAAAAAATAATAATAATAAAAAATGAAAATAAATAATAGAAATAGAAAAAAAGACAAAGAATTGCAATAAAAAGGGGACAAAATGCCCCAAAGCAAGGTTCAATAAAAGTCAATGCATATGGGTGGTGATAAAAAAGAGAATGCATGAGTGTGTGAAAAAGTGAAGAATGGGTAGTTAGGTTTGTTTAGAATTGTATAGGTTGTCATAGGTTAGGTGGGAAGTTTAAGTTAATCAAAGATTCAAATTTCAAGCTCACTTGACCATATGCATCCTACCTTGACCCTAGCCCCATTACAACCCATGGGAAGTCCTCTTGATATTTGTATGCATGCATAAAGTAATTGTTGATTGTTAGATGAAAAATAAATCTTGAAAAGCATGATTAGGGGAGAATCGAGTGAGTCAACCCCATACACTTGAGTGACTAGAGCGGATACACATCCGGTAAGGGTTCGATTGCTCAATTACATGTTTCCACTCATGATCATCTTTTCTTGCAAGTTTGTAAAATCTTTCAATAATTCAACTCAATTGTGGTTTGCTTTGATTGCTATAGCCTTAGCACTTGTGCTTGCATGTGTATCCTTGGAGATTGATTTATTTTGACTAAGTTATTGCATTCATGTAAATAGATTGCATATAGATATATTGCATTTAGTTAGTTTGCGTTGAATAAATGTTAAAACCCTTTGCTTCTTTCTTGATTTTAGCATGAGGACATGCTTAGTTTAAGTGTGGGGAGATTTGATAAACCCCAATTTTGTGATTTATCTTGTGCTTAATTTGGGGATTTTATCACCTTTTTCCACATTTATTCAATGAAATAGCATGGTTTTGCAATTCTCCCTTGAATTGTGCTTAAATGTGAAAACATGCTTTTTAGGCCTTAAAATAGCTAAATTCAATTCACTTTAATTCCATTCGATGTCTTGATGTATTTGTTGAGTGATTTCAGGTTCATAGGGCAAGTATTGGATGAAAGAAGTGAAGAGAAAAGCATGCAAAGTGGGAGAACTCATGAAGAAATGAATGAACCGTAAAGCTGTCAAGTCCGTCCTCTTCGAACTCATCGACCATAACTTGAGCTACAAAGGTCCGAATGAGGCGGTTTCAGTTGCGTTGGAAAGCTAACATCTGGGGCTTCGAAATGATATAAAATTTGCTATATGTTACTTCGCATTCAGGGGCGCGCATGCGCCATGTACGCGTGCGCGCCGATGCTGCCCGTGGCCCACTAAAGTAAAATCGCCCCCAGCGATTTCTGAAGCACTTTGGGCCCAACCCAACTCATTTCTAATGCTATTTCATGTAGAATTCAAGCTTGGGAAATGGAGGAGCAATTGTTTGGTAGTATAGCATCATGTAGGTTAGTTTCTAGAGAGAGAAGCTCCCTCTTCTCTCTAGAATTAGGTTAGATTAATTTCTTCTAGATTTAGGTTCAATTACATGTTTTCATCTTGTTTCCTTTATGATTTCTTGCTTCTACTCTTTCATTCTCAAGATTTGTAGTGTTAATTTTACTTTTATACCTCTTTTATGTTCATGAACTCTTGTTGGAATTGGATCTTTTCTTTAATGCAATTTATGATTGATGTTCTTTTAATTGTGATTTGAGTTGTGAATTTACTTTTCTTGCAATTGGTAATTGGTAGATTTATATTTCTTGCACTTTTACTATGCTTTCCTTGTATGCCTTCCAAGTGTTTGATAAAATGCTTGGAAGGATGTTAGAGTAGATTTTGAGCATTCTTGGTTTAGAAAGAGTAATTAGGAAATCTTGAGTCATAAAAACCCAACTCATGTTGGTGATCTAGAGTTGTTAGCTAATATTGTTTCCATTGACGCTAATCTTTTGCTAATTTAATTAGTAAGTTGATTAGGACTTTTGGATTGAGATTAGTTAATCTTATTAGACTTTCTCCGAGTATGAGGATAACATGATACCTTCCTCTATCTTCGGGGATGACGTAATAAGATAAATTCTTGTTTATATTTGTGACATGATTAATTAGTCTTGTTTGACATTCTCCCTATGTGAAGATGACATGATACCTTCTTCCGTTTGTTGGAGTTGACTAAATAAGATGAATTAATCAATGTATGACTAGGATAGAAAGCCTATATTCTCAATCCTTACCATGAATGTCTCTCTCTTTATTACTTGCTTTCTCTTATTTACTTGCTTGATTTACTCTTCTTGTCATTTAAATTCTTGCCCCTTTATATTTTATTGTCCCTATATAAATCAAAACCCCTTGTCCCCTCAAAGCCAATAATCATACACTTTATTGCAATTCCTCGTGAGACGACCCGGAGTCTAAATACTCCGGTTATTTCTTATTTGGGGTTTGTACATGTGACAAACTAAATTTTTGTATGTGAGGACACTTTGTTGGTCTAGAACTATACTTGCAACGAGAATTCAATTGAGAAATTCTATATCAACAAAAGTTCGAACATCAAACACCATGCATGAATTTTCGAAAATAAGAAAAATGTAATTGACACCAAACTTAAAACTTGACACAAAACTCAAACAAGAAACACAAAAATATTTTTGGTTTTATGATTTTATTAAAAATTTTTTTGTATTTTTCGAAAATTAATTGGAAAAAAAGAGAGAATAAATAAATTCAAAATGTTTAATACGAAGTCCAGGAATCATGCAATGTTAGTCTAAAGCTTCAGTCTAAAAAGATTAGACATGGCTAGCCAAGCTTCAGCAGGGCATTGCATACAACAGCCAAATTGATGGGAATCGACCAGCTCCTATGATAATAAAAGCATCATTTGAAACTCTAGAATTTATTCTTAAAAATTCTGAAGAATAAAATAAATTTTTTTTTTGGATATTTTAATTTTTTTTAATTTCTTTTCAAAAATAAAAAAGCTTAAAGATAAAATAAATTTACCTAATCTGAGCAACAAGATGAACCGTCAGTTGTCCAAACTCAAACAATCCTCAGCAATGGCGCCAAAAACTTGGTACACAAAATTGTGATCTCAATGGCGCCAACAACTTGGTACGCACAATTGTAATCTCAACTCTTTTTCACAACTTCGCACAACTAACCAGTAAGTGCACTGCGTCATCCAAGTAATAAACCTTACGTGAGTAAGGGTCGATCCCACGGAGATTGTCGGCTTGAAGCAAGCTATGGTCATCCTTGTAAATCTCAGTCAGGCGGATTCAATTGGTTATGAGGTTCTGATAATTAAAACATAAATAAAATATAAAATAAAATAGAGATACTTATGTAATTCATTGGTGAGAATTTCAGATAAGCGTCTGAAGATGCTTTGTTGCTTCTGAACTTCCGCTTTCCTATTGTCTTATTCCAACCATGCGTTACCTCCTTCCATGGCAAGTTGTGTGATACTCTCAGATGAAAACAAATCCATATGTGCTATCACCGCATGGCTAAGCATCTGTCGGTTCCCGCTAGCGTCGGAGTAAGACCATTGTCTTTTTACACACTGTCACTTGTGCCCCCACATTCGCAGGTTTGAAGCTCATCACACTCATCCCTTCCCAGATCCTACTCGGAATACCACAGACAAGGTTTAGACTTTTCGGATCTTAAGAATGCTGCCAATGGTTCTAGCCTATACCACGAAGACTCTGATCTCACAGAATGGAATGCTCTGTTGTCAGGAGAGGCAGCCATGTGTCGTGAACCAGGAGGCCAAGAGATACATACTCAAGCTATTGCAGATAGAACGGAAGTGGTTGTCAGGCACGCGTTCATAAGTGAGAATGATAATGATTGTCAAGGGTCATCACATTCATCAGGTTGAAGTGCGAGTGAATAACTTAGAGAAGAAGTAGGCATGAATTAAATAGAAAATAGTAGTAATTGCATTAATTCATGAAGAACAGCAAAGCTCCACACCTTAATCTATGGGGTATAGAAACTCCACTATAGAAAATACATAAGTGAAAGGTCTAGGCATGGCCATGAGGCCAGCCTCCAAACATGTACAATGATCAAAATAACATTCGATCGATCAAAGACCCCAAAATAAATCTCTAAAAGTAGTTTTTATACTAAGCTAGTAGCCTAGGGTTACAGAAAACGAGTAACTAAGTGCAGATAGTGCAGAAATCCACTTTTGGGGCCCACTTGGTGTGTGATTGGGCTGAGCATTGAAGCTTTTTTCGTGCTTAGGATGTTTCTAGAGTTAAACGCCAGCTTTGGTGCCAGTTTAGGCGTTTAACTCCAATTCTGGTGCCAGTTTGGGGGTTTTACGCCAAGATGTTTTAGGCTGACTTTGAACGCCAGTTTGGGCCATCAAATTTCGAGAAAAGTATGGACTATTATATATTTCTGGAAATCCCAGGATGTCTACTTTTCAATGCAATGGATAGCGCGCCAATTGGGCCTCTGTAGCTCTAGAAAATCCACTTCGAGTGCAGGGAGGACAGAATCCAACAGCATCTGCAGTCCTTTTTCAGCCTCTGAATCAGATTTTTGCTCAGGTCCCTCAATTTAAGTCAGAAAATACCTGAAATCACAGAAAAACACACAAACTCATAGTAAAGTCCAGAAATGTTTTTTGAATAAAAACTAATAAAAATATAATAAACTTACTAAAAACTATGTAAAAACAATGCCAAAAAGGGTATAAATTATCCGCTCATCACAACACCAAACTTAAATTGTTGCTTGTCCCCAAGCAACTGAAAACAAAATAGGATAAAAAGAAGAGAATATACAATAAATTCCAAACTTATCAATGAAGATCAGCTTCAATTAGATGAGCGGGACTTGTAGCCTTTTTGCTTCTGAACAGTTTTGGCATCTCACTTTATCCTTTGAAATTCAAAATGATTGGCTTCTATAGGAACTTAGAATTCAGATAGTGTTATTGATTCTCTTAGTTTAGTATGTTGATTCTTGAACACAGCTACTTTATGAGTCTTGGCCGTGACCCTAAGCATTTTATTTTCCAGTATTATCACTGGATACATAAATGCCACAGACATATAACTGGGTGAACCTTTTCAGATTGTGACTCAGCTTTGCTAGAGTCCCCAGTTAGAGGTGTCCAGAGCCCTTAAGCACACTCTTTTTGCTTTGGACCACGACTTTAACCGCTCAGTCTCAAGCTTTTCACTTGACACCTTCACGCCACAAGCACATGGTTAGGGACAGCTTGATTTAGCCGCTTAGGTCAAGATTTTATTCCTGTGGGCCCTCCTATCCATTAATGCTCAAAACCTTGGATCCTTTTTTCTACCCTTTCCTTTTGGTTTAAAGGGCTATTGGCTTTTTCTGGTTGCTTTTTCTTTTTCTTTTTTTTTTGCATATATTTTTTTTTCTTCTGCAAGCTTTTGTCTATTCACTGCTTTTTCTTGCTTCAAGAATCAATTTTATGTTTTTTTAGATTATCAATAATATTTCTCCTTTTTCATTATTCTTTCAAGAGCCAACAATTTTAACATGCATAAACAACAAATTAAAAAATATGCACTTTTCGAGCATTCATTCAGAAGACAAAAAGTATTGCCACCACATCAAAATAATTAAGCTAACTTCAAGATAGAATTCGAAATCATGCATTTCTAGTTCTTTTGCAATTAAAAATATTTTTCATTTAAGAGAGGAGATGGATTCATAGGACATTCATAGCTTTAAGGCATAAACACTAGACACTAATGATCATGTAATAAAGATACAAACATAGACAAAACATAAAGCATATATTTCAAAAAACAGAAAAATAAAAACAAGGAAATTAAAGAACGGATCCACCTTAGTGATGGTGGCTAGTTCTTCCTTTTGAAGATCTTATGGAGTGCTTGAGCTCCTCTATGTCTCTTCCTTGCCTTTGTTGCTCCTCCCTCATGGCCCTTTGGTCTTTTCTAATTTCATGGAGAAGGATGGAATGCTCTTGGTGTTCCACCCTTAGTTGTCCTATGTTGGAACTTAATTCTCCTAGGGAGGTGTTGATTTGCTCCCAATAGTTTTGTGGAGGAAAGTGCATCCCTTGAGGCATCTCAGGGATTTCATGATGAGGAACTTCCTCATGCTCTTGTTGAGGTCCATAAGTGGGCTCTCTTGTTTGCTCCATCCTTTTCTTAGTGATAGGCTTATCCTCTTCAATGAGGGTATCTTCCTCTATGACAATTCCAGCTGAATTGCAAAGGTGACAAATGAGATAAGGGAAGGCTAACCTTGCCAAAATAGAGGACTTGTCCGCCACCTTGTAGAGTTCTAGGGATATGATCTCATGAACTTCTACTTTCTCTCCAATCATGATACTATGGATCATGATAGCCCGGTCTATTGTAACTTCAGATCGGTTACTAGTAGGAATTATGGAGCGTTGGATGAACTCCAACCATCCCCTAGCCACAGGTTTGAGGTCAAGCCTTCTTAGTTGAACCGGCTTGCCTCTTGAATCTCTCTTCCATTGAGCGCCTTCCACACAAATATCCCTAAAGACTTGGTCCAACCTTTGATCAAAGTTGACCCTTCTAGTGAAAGGGTGAGGGTCTCCTTGCATCATTGGCAAGTTGAATGCTAACCTCACATTTTTCAGACTGAAATCCAAGTAATTCCCCCGAACTATTGTGAGCCAATTCTTTGGGTTCAGGTTCAAACTTTGGTCATGGTTTCTAGTGATCCATGCATTAGCATAGAACTCTTGAACCATTAAGATCCCAACTTGTTGAATGGGGTTGGTGAGAATTTTCCAACCTCTTCTTCGAACTTCATGTCGGATCTCCGGATATTCGCTCTTTTTAAGCTTAAAGAGGACCTCGGGGATCACCTTTTTCTTAGCCACAACTTTATAGAAGTGGTCTTGATGGACCTTTGAGATGAATCTCTCCATCTCCCTTGACTCGGAGGTGGAAGAAATTGCCTTCCCTTTTCTCTTTCTAGAGGTTTCTCCGGCCTTAGGTGCCATTAGTGGTTATGGAAAACAAAAAGCTTTAGCTTTTCCCACACCAAACTTAGAATGGTTACTCGTCCTCGAGCAAAAGAAGAAGAAAGAAAGGAGTAGAAGAAGAAGAAATGGAGGAGATGGAGGGAGGTGAGTGGTTCGGCCAAGGGGAGAAGAAGTGTGTATGATGTGTGGAAATGAAGGTGGTAAAGATGGGTATTTAGAGGGTAAGGGAGAGGGGGGGTTTCGGTCATGAAGGGGAGGGTTTGGGAGGAAAATGGTTTGAATTTGAATGGTGAGGTAGGTGGGGTTTAATGATGGATGGATGTGAGTGGTGAAGAGAGTATGGAGAAGAAGGTAAGATTTAATAGGTGAATGGTGTTTGGGGAAGAGTAATTGAGGTGATTGGTCAAGGGTGTATGGGGAAGAGTGTTATGGAAAGGTGTGAAGAGGATAGAAGAAGAAGTGGGATAGGTGGGGATCCTGTGGGGTCCACAGATCCTGAGGTGTCAAGAAATTTAAGTCCCTGCACCAATCTAGCGATCAAACGCCCATTCTGTGCCAATTCTGGCGTTTAACGCCAGCTCTGCTACCTTTTCTGGTGTTAAACACCACTCTGCTGCCCATTTCTGGCGTTAAACGCCAGCCAGATGCCCATTTCTGGCGTTAAATGCCCAGAGTGCTGCCCATTCTGGCGTTTAACACCCAGAATGCTGCCAGGCTGGGCGTTAAACGCCCATTTTGCTATCCTTACTGGTGTTTAAACGCCAGTAAGCCTGTCTTCCAGGGTATGCTATTTTTAATGCTGTTTTCATTTTGTTTTTGATTTTTCAGTTGTTTTTGTGACTTCACATGATCATCAACCTAAAGAAATCATAAAATAATAATGGAAAATAAATAAATATATAATAACATTAGGTTGCCTCCTAATAAGCACTTTTTTAATGTCAATAGCTTGACAGTGAAGCTCCTAGAGAGCTTCACAAAGACTCAGAGCTTGATGTTGGCCTCCCAACACCAAACTTAGATGTTGAGTGTGGGGGCTCTGTTTGACTCTGTATTGAAAGAAGCTTTTCATGCTTCCTTTCCATGGTTACAGAAGAAGATCCTTGAGCCTTAAACACAAGGTAGTCCTCATTCAGTTGAAGGATTAACTCTCCTCTGTCCACATCAATCACAGCTCTTGCTGTTGCTAGGAAGGGTCTTCCAAGGATGATGGATTCATCCTCTTCCTTCCCAGTGTCTAGGATTATGAAATCATCAGGGATGTACAGGCCTTCAACCTTCACCAAGACATCCTCTACAAGTCCATAAGCCTGTTTCCTTGAATTGTCTGCCATCTCTAGTGAGATTTTAGCAGCTTGTAACCCAAAGATCCCTAGTTTCTCTATTACAAAGAGGGGCATGAGGTTTATACTTGAACCAAGGTCACACAGAGCCTTTTCAAAGGTCATGGTGCCTATGGTATAGGGTATTAAGAACTTTCCAGGATCCTGTTTCTTCTGAGGTAATTTCAGTTGAACCAGATCATTTAGTTCATTGATGAGCAATGGAGGTTCATCCTCCCAAGTCTCATTACCAAATAACTTAGCGTTCAGCTTCAGGATTGCTCCTAGATATTGAGCAACTTGCTCTTCAATAATATCTTCATCCTCTTTAGAGGAAGAATTCTCATCAGAGCTTATGAATGGCAACAGTAAGTTCAATGGAATCTCTATGGTCTCTATCTGAGCCTCAGATTTCTTGGGTTCCTCATTAGGGAACTCCTTAGTGGCTAGTGGACGACCATTGAGGTCTTCATTATTGGAAATCACTGCCTTTTCTTCCTCTCCAGGTTCGGCCATGTTGGTTATAGTTATGGCCTTGCACTCTCTTTTTGGATTCTCTTCTATATTGCTTGGGAGAGTACTAGGAGGGAGTTCAGTAACTCTTTTACTCATCTGACCCACTTGTGCCTCCAAATTTCTAATGGAGGACCTTGCTTCAGTCATAAAACTGAGAGTGGTCTTAGATAGATCAGAGATTACAGTTGCTAAGTCAGAGTGGCTCTGCTTAGAATTCTCTGTCTGTTGCTGAGAAGATGATGGAAAAGGTTTATTATTGCCAAACCGTGCTCTCCCACCATTATTATTATTGAAGCCTTGATTAGGCTTCTGTTGATCCTTCCATGAGAGATTAGGATGATTCCTCCATGAAGGATTGTAAGTGTTCCCAAAGGAATCTCCCATGTAATTTACTTCTTCCATTGCAGGATTCTCAGGGTCATAGGCTTCTTCTTCAGAGGAAGCTTCCTTAGTACTGCCTGATGCAGCATGCATTCTAGACAGACTCTGAGAAATCATATTGACTTGCTAAGTCAATATTTTGTTCTGAGCCAATATGGCATTCAGAGTATCAATCTCTAGAACTCTTTTCTTCTGAGTTGTCCCATTATTCACAGGATTCTTTTCAGAAGTGTACATGAACTGGTTATTTGCAACCATTTCAATGAGTTTCTGGGCTTCTGCAGTTGTCTTCTTCAGATGAAGAGATTCACCAGCAGAGTGATCCAATGACATCTTGGATAATTCAGACAGACCATCATAGAATATACATATGATGCTCCATTCTGAAAACATGTCAGAAGGACACCTTCTGATCAATTGCTTGTATCTTTCCCAAGCTTCATAGAGGGATTCACCTTCCTTTTGTTTGAAGGTTTGGACTTCCACTCTAAGCTTACTCAACTTTTGAGGTGGAAAGAATTTGGCCAAGAAAGCATTGACCAACTTTTCCCAAGAGTTCAGGCTATCTTTAGGTTGTGAGTCCAACCATGTCCTAGCTCTGTCTCTTACAGCAAAGGGGAAAAGCATAAGTCTGTAGACCTCAGGATTGACCCCATTGGTCTTAATAGTGTCACAGATTTGCAAGAATTCAGCTAAAAACTGATGAGGATCTTCCAATGGTGCTGCATCAGAGAAACTAATTGAGGCTTAAGCTCAAAGTTGTTTGCTCCAATTGCAGGAATTGAGATGCTCCTTCCACAGAAGTCAGAAGAGGGTGCAATAAAGTCACCAAGCATCTTCCTTGCATCTCCACCATTGTTGTTGGGTTCGGCCATCTCTTCTTCTTTTTCGAAAAATTCTATCAGGTCCTCTCCAGAGTGTTGTGCTTTAGCTTCTCTTAGCTTCCTCCTTAGAGTCCTTTCAGGTTCCGAATTAGCTTCAATAAGAATGTTCTTATCCTTGCTCCTGCTCATATGAAAAAGAAGAGAACAAAAAAGAATAGGAATTCTCTATGTCACAGTATAGAGATTTCTTTATGTGAGTAGAAAAATAGAAGAGTAGAATGAAGAAGCGAGAAGATGAAGAATTCGAACACAGAGAATGAGAGAGGGTTCGAATTTTAAGAAGAAGAGAAGAGTTAGTGATTAAATAAATAAATAGAAAGAGATGAGAGAGAAGGAGAATTTGAATTTTAAATTAAAATAAAAGGAAAATATTTTTGTTTTTATTTTAATTATTGGTTAGTATTCGAAAATTATAAAAAGGAAGAGAATAAAATAAAATTAAAATTTAAAACAATTAGTTAATTAAAAAGGAATTTTAAAAAAGTGGTAAGGGATTTTCGAAAATTAGAAAGAGAAAAGTAGTTAGGTAATTTTAAAAAAGATATGATATAGTAAACTTTTAAAATCAAACAAAAAGTTAAGTAGTTAATTGAAAAGATTTGAAAATCAATTTTGAGAAGATAAGAAGTTAGAAAAGATTTTGAAATTGATTTTGAAAAATATATGATTGAAATTTATTTTGAAGAAGATTTGAAAGAGAAATTAAAAAAGATTTGATTTTGAAAATTAAAGTTGATTACTTGACTAACAAGAAACTAAAAGATATGATTCTAGAATTTAAAGATTGATTCTTTCTTAATAGGCAAGTAACAACTTGAAAATTTTTGAATCTAAACATTAAATGTTAGCATTAATTTTGAAAATATGAAATAAAAATAAGAAAAAGATTTTGAAATCAAATTTTAAAATTTTCGAACATAAAAAAAATGAAAAAGATTTGATTTTTGAAAAAGATTTGAAAAAGATAGAATTTTTAATTTGAAATTTTGACTTGACTAACAAGAAACAATCAAATTTTAAAACTTTTTGACTCAATCAATCCAAAATTTCGACATTTATGAGAGGAATAAGGGAAAGATATTTTTTTTATTTTTGAAATTTTAATGATGAGAGAGAAAAACACAAAAATTAAACAAAACATAAAAATTCAAGATCGAAACAAAAAATGCATGCAATAACACTTTGAATGTCAAGATGAACACCAAGAACACTTTGAAGATCATGATGAACATCAAGAACATATTTTTGAAAATTTTTAAGAAAAGAAAAACATGCAAGACACCAAACTTAAAAATTTTTTTATCTATAGACACTAATAATTCAGGAATGCATATGAAAAACAAGAAAAGACACCAAACAAGAAAATGCAAAGATCAAACAAGGAAAATATGCAAGAACAACTTGAAGATCAACGAAGAACACCATGCATGAATTTTCGAAAATAAGAAAAATTCAATTGATACCAAACTTAAAACTTGACACAAAACTCAAACAAGAAACACAAAAATATTTTTGGTTTTATGATTTTATTAAAATTTTTTTTTGTATTTTTCGAAAATTAATTGGAAAAAAATAGAGAATAAATAAATTCAAAATTTTTAACAGGAATTCCAGGAATCATGCAATGTTAGTCTAAAGCTTCAGTCTAAAAAGATTAGACATGGCTAGCCAAGCTTCAGTAGAACATTGCATACAACAGCCAAATTGATGGGAATCGACCAGCTCCTGTGATGATAAAAGCATCATCTGAAACTCTAGAATTCATTCTTAAAAATTCTGAAGAATAAAATAAATTTTTTTTTGGATATTTTAATTTTTTTTTTAATTTCTTTTTGAAAATAAAAATGCTTAAAAATAAAATAAAATTACCTAATCTGAGCAACAAGATGAACCGTCAGTTGTCCAAACTCGAACAATCCCCGGCAACGGCGCCAAAAACTTGGTGCACGAAATTGTGATCTCAATGGCGCCAACAACTTGGTACGCACAATTGTAATCTCAACTCTTTTTCACAACTTCGCACAACTAACCAGCAAGTGTACTAGGTTATCCAAGTAATAAACCTTACGTGAGTAAGGGTCGATCCCACTGAGATTGTCGGCTTGAAGCAAGCTATGGTCATACTTGTAAATCTCAGTCAGGCGGATTCAATTGGTTATGAGGTTCTGATAATTAAAGCATAAATAAAATATAAAATAAAATAGAGATACTTATGTAATTCATTGGTGGAAATTTCAGATAAGCGTCTGAAGATGCTTTGTTGCTTCTGAACTTCTGCTTTCCTATTGTCTTCTTCCAACCATGCGTTACCTCATTCCATGGCAAGCTGCGTGATCCTCTCGGATGAAAAAAAATCCATATGCGCTGTCACCGCATGGCTAATCATTTGTCGGTTCCCGGTAGCGTCAGAGTAAGACCATTGTCTTTTTGCACACTGTCACTTGTGCCCCCACATTCGCAGGTTTGAAGCTCATCACAGTCATCCCTTCCCAGATCCTACTCGGAATACCACAGACAAGGTTTAGACTTTCCGGATCTCAGGAATGCTGCCAATGGTTCTAGCCTATACCACAAAGACTCTGATCTCACGGAATGGGATGCTCTGTTGTCAGGAGAGGCAGCCATGCGTCGTGAACCAGGAGGCCAAGAGATACACACTCAAGCTATTGCAGATAGAACGGAAGTGGTTGTCAGGCACGCGTTCATAAGTGAGAATGATAATGATTGTCATGGGTCATCACATTCATCAGGTTGAAGTGCGAGTGAATGTCTTAGAGAAGAAGTAGGCGTGAATTGAATAGAAAACAGTAGTAATTTCATTAATTCATGAAGAACAGCAGAGCTCCACACCTTAATCTATGGGGTGTAGAAACTCCACCGTAGAAAATACATAAGTGAAAGGTCTAGGGATGGCCATGAGGCCAGCCTCCAAACGTGTACAATGATCAAAATAACATTCGATCGATCAAAGACCCCAAAATAAATCTCTAAAAGTAGTTTTTATACTAAGCTAGTAGCCTAGGGTTACAGAAAACGAGTAACTAAGTGCAGATAGTGCAGAAATCCACTTCTGGGGACCACTTGGTGTGTGCTTGGGCTGAGCATTGAAGCTTTTTCGTGCTTAGGCTATTTCTGGAGTTCAACGCCAGCTTTGGTGCCAATTTGGGCATTTAACTCCAATTCTGGTGCTAGTTTGGGCGTTTTACGCCAAGATGTTTTAGGCTGACTTTGAACGCCAATTTGGGCCATCAAATCCCAAGAAAAGTATGGACTATTATATATTTCTGGAAAGCCCAGGATGTCTACTTTCCAACGCAATTAAGAGCGTGCCAATTGGGCTTCTGTAGCTCCAGAAAATCTACTTCAAGTGCAGGGAGGTCAGAATCCAACAGCATTTGCAGTCCTTTTTCACCCTCTGAATCAGATTTTTGCTCAGGTCCCTCAATTTCAGCCAGAAAATACATGAAATTACAGAAAAATACACAAACTCATAGTAAAGTCCAGAAATGTGATTTTTGAATAAAAACTAATAAAATATAATAAAAAGTAATTAAAACATACTAAAAACTATGTAAAAACAATGCCAAAAAGGGTATAAATTATCCGCTCATCACTCTTCAACAATATCTTCATCCTCTTGAGAGGAAGAATACTCATTAGAGCTCATGAATGGCAACAATAAGTTTAGTAGAATCTCTATGGTCTCTGTATGAGTATCAGATTCCTTTGTTCCTCATTAGGGAACTCCTTAGTGGTTAGTGGACGTCCAGCAAGGTCTTCCTCACTAGAAATCACTGCCTCTTCCTCCTCTATAGCTTTGTCCATTTTGGTTATATTGATGGCCTTGCACTCTCTCTTTGGATTCTCTTCTGTATTGCTTGGGAGAGTACTAGGAGGAATTTCAGTAACTTTTTTACTCAACTGACCCACTTGTGCCTCCAAATTTCTGATGGAGGCCCTTGTTTCAGTCATGAAACTGAGAGTGGTCTTAGATAGATCAGAGATTATGGTTGCTAAGTCAGAGAGGCTCTGCTTAGATTTCTCTGTCTGTTGCTTAGAAGATACTGGAAAAGGCTTGCTATTGCCAAACTTATTTCTCCCACCATTATTATTATTGAAGCTTTGTTGAGGCTTCTGTTGATCCTTCCATGAGAAATTTGGATGATTTCTCCATGAAGGATTATAGGTGTTTCCATAGAATTATCCCATGTAATTCACCTCTTCTATTGCAGGATTCTCAGGGTCATAAGTTTCTTCTTCAGAGGAGGCTTCTTTAGTTCTGCCGGATGTAGCTTGCATTCCGGTCAGATTCTGAGAGATCATATTGACTTGCTGAGTCAATATTTTATTCTGAGCTAATATGGCATTTTGAGTGTCAATATCAAGAACTACTTTCTTCTGAGTCATCCCATTATTCACAGGATTTCTTTCAGAAGTGTACATGAACTAGTTATTTGCAACCATCTCAATGAGTTCATGGGCTTCTGCTGGGGTTTTCTTCAGATGAAAAGATCCACCAGCAGAGTGGTCCAATGACATCTTGGACAATTTAGATAGACCATCATAGAATATACCTAAGATGCTCCATTCTAAAAGCATGTCAGAAGGACACCTTCTGATCAATTGCTTGTATCTTTCCCAAGCTTCATAGAGGGATTCACCTTCCTTCTGTCTGAAGGTTTGGACTTCCACTCTAAGCTTGCTCATCTTTTGAGGTGGAAAGAATTTGTCCAAGAAAGCATTGACCAACTTTCCCAAGAGTTCAGGCTTTCTTTAGGATGTGAGTCCAACCATATCCTAGCTCTGTCTCTTACAGCAAAGGGGAAAAGCATAAGTCTATAGACCTCAGGATTAACCCCATTGGTCTTAACAGTGTCACAGATTTGTAAGAATTCAGCTAAGAATTGATGAGGATCTTCCAATGGAAGTCCATAAAACTTGCAATTCTGCTGCATTAGAGAAACTAATTGAGGCTTAAGCTCAAAGTTGTTTGCTCCAATTGTAGAAATTGAGATGCTTCTTCCATAGAAGTCAGAAGTTAGTGCAGTAAAGTCAGCAAGCACCTTCCTTGCATCTGCACCATTGTTGTTGGGGTCGGCTGCCATGTCTACTTCTTTTTCAAAAATTTCTGTAAGGTCCTCTCTGGAGTGTTATGCTTTAGCTTTTCTTAGCTTCCTCTTCAGAGTCTTTTCAGGTTCAAGATCAGCTTCAACAAGAATATCTTTATCCCTGTTCCTGCTCATATGAAAAAGAAGAGAACTGAAAAGAAGAAGAATCCTCTATATCACAGTATAGAGATTCCTTTATGTGAGTATAAGAATAGAAGAATAGAAGAATAAGGTAGAGAGAGAATGAGAGGAATTCGAACACAGAGAGAGGGAGAGGGTTCGAATTATGAGTAGAAGAGAAGTGTTAGTAAATAATTAAATAGATAGAAGGAGATGAGAGAGAGTATTCGAATTTTGAAAAGAGGGAGAAAAAAATATTTTTATTTTTATTTAATTAATTAAGTTAGAATTCGAAATTTAAGAAAAGAAATAAAATAAAATTAGAATTTAAAACAATTAGTTAATTAAAAAAAATTTTAAAAAAGTGGTTAGTGGTTTTCAAAAATTAGAAGTGGAAAAGTAGTTAGCTGGTTTTGAAAAAGATAAAAAATAGTAAACTTTTTAAAATTAAAACAAACAAGTCAAGTGGTTAATTGAAAAGGATTTGAAAATAAATTTTGAAAAGATAAGAAGTTAGAAAAAGATTTTGAAATTAAGTTTTGAAAACGATATGATTGAAATTTATTTTGAAAAAGATTTTAAAAAGAAAAATTTAAAAATATTTTATTTTGAAAATTAAAGTTGATGACTTGACTAACAAGAAACTAAAAGATATGATTCTAGAATTTAAAGGTTGAACCTTTCTTAACAGGAAAGTAACAACTTGAAATTTTTGAATCAAAACATTAATTGTTAGTAAAGTTTTCGAAAATGTGAAATAAAAATAAGAAAAAGATTTTGAAAATTTATTTAAGAAATTTGAAAATGTTAAGAAGAAAAATGAAAAAGATTTGATTTTTGAAAAAAAAAAAGATTTGAAAAGATAAAATTTTTAAATTGAAATTTTGACTTGACTAACAAGAAACAACTAAATTTAAAAATTTTTAACTAAATCAACCCAAAATTTCGAAATTTATGAGTAAATTAAGGAAAAGATATTATTTTTGATTTTTTTGAATTAATGAAGAGAGAGAAAAACAATAAAATGACACAAGACATAAGAATTTAAGATCAAAAGAAATAATGCATGCAAGAACACTTTGAATGTCAAGATGAACACTAAGAACTCTTTGAAGATCATGATGAAAATCAAGAACATATTTTTGAAAATTTTTAAGAAAAGAAACACATGCAAGACACAAAACTTAAAAATTTTTAATGTTTAGACACTATGAATTCGAAAATGCATATGAAAAACAACAAAAGACACAAAACAAGAAAAATGAAAGATCAAATAAGGAAAATCATCAAGAACAACTTGAAGATCAAGAAAGAACACATGATGAATTTTCGAAAATTCAAGAAAAATTAAAAACATGCAGTTGACACCAAACTTAAAATTTGACACTAGACACAAACAAGAAACACAATTTTTTTGGTTTTATGATTTTATTAATTTTTGTATTTTCTTTCGAAATTAAAAATAAAAAAAGCTTAAACATAAAATAAAATTACCCAATCTAAGCAATAAGATGAACCGTCAGTTGTCCAAACTCGAACAATCCCCGGCAACGGCGCTAAAAACTTGGTGCACGAAATTGTGATCACACTTTTCACAACTCCTCACAACTAACAAACAAGTGCACTGGGTCGTCCAAGTAATACCTTACCTGAGTAAGGGTCGATCCCACGGAGATTGTCGGCTTGAAGCAAGATATGGTCATCCTATAAATCTTAGTCAGGCAGATTCAATTGGTTATGAGTTTTGATAATTGAAAGATAAATAAAACGTAAATTAAAATAAAGATACTTATGTAATTCATTGGTGGGAATTTCAGATAAGCGTTTGGAGATGCTTTGTTGCTTCTGAACCTCTACTTTCCTATTGTCTTCATATAATCATGCGTGCTCCCTTCCATGGCAAGCTGTATGATCCTCTCAGCGAAAATGGTCCAAGTATGGTTTCTGCACGGTTAATCAACTGTCGGATTTCTTGTCTCGGATGAAAAATACCAGGTACAGCTACCGCACGGCTAATCATTTGTCAGTTCTCACTAGCGTCGGAATAGGATCTCTCTATCCTTTTGAACACTGTCACTGCGCCTAATATTCGCGAGTTTGAAGCTTGTCACAGTCATCCCTTCCCAGATCCTACTCGGAATACGACAGACAAGGTTTAGACTTTCCGGATCTCAAGAATGCTGCCAATTGGTTCTAGCCTATACCACGAAGGTTCTAACCTCACAGACTCGGTCCGTGGATTAGCGACCCAAGAGAATATACTCTGGCTGTCGTCCAATGACTACGTTGAACATCATGTAGACCGCTTGTGGTTGTCAGGCACGCGGATCTTGGCTAAGCGAGTAACGAAGATAGTGGGTGATTGTCATGGGTCACCCCTTCATTTTGACTTAACTGAATTAAGTATGAGAGTATATCTTGGAGAAGAAGTAAGCGTGAATTAAAAGAGAAACAATAGTACTTGCATTAATTCATGAAGAACAACAAAGCTCTGCACCTTAATCTATGAGGTGTAGAAACTCCACCGTAGAAAATACATAAGAGAAAAAGGTCTAGGCATGGATGAATGGCCAGTCTCTCCAAATGTGAAAAATGGCATAAGCTTGATCAGATCCCCGAATACACTAGTAAAAAGTGCTATTTATACTAAACTAGTTACTAGAGATTACAGAAAATAAGTAACTAAGTGTAGATAGTGCAAAAATCTACTTCCGGGGCCCACTTGGTGTGTGCTTGGGCTGAGCATTGAGCTTTACATGTGCATAGGCCCTTGGAGTTAAACGCCAGCTTGGATGCCAGTTTGGGCGTTTAACTCCAGTTCTGGTGCCAGTTCTGGCATTTAACGCCAGAAAAGGGTCTCTGGCTGGCGTTTAGACGGCAGTTTGGGCCATCTAATTTCGGGTAAAGTATGGACTATTATAAATTGCTGGAAACCCCAAGATATCTACTTTCCAACGCAATTGCGAGCGTGCCAATTGGGCTTCTGTAGCTCTAGAAAATCCATTTCGCGTGCAGAAGGGTTAGAATCCAACAGCAACTGCGGTCCTTTCTCAGCCTCTGAATCAGACTTTTGCTCAGGGCCCTCAATTTCAGCCAGAAAATACCTGAAATTACAGAAAAAGACACAAACTCATAGTAAAGTCCAGAAATGTGATTTTTGCATAAAAACTAATAAAAATATAATAAAAAGTAACTAAAACATACTAAAAACTATGTAAAAACAATGCCAAAAAGGGTATAAAATATCGACTCCTCAGTCACGTGTACGCGTCGCTTGGCAATTTCCTATCCACGCGTACGCGCCATGTATGCGTATGCGTCGCCATGCAACTTCACTTCCACACGCGCGCGTCTGTGGCACGTGCGCGTCCATTGATGTACTCCTAATCCTTGTTTCCCCATGCATTCTCCACTTTGCATGCTTTTCTCTTCACTTCTTCCATCCAATACTTGCCTTATGAACCTGAAATCACTAACAAATACATCAAGGCATCAAATGAAATTAAGGTGAGTTAAAATCACCAATTTAAAGGCCTAAAAAGTATGTTTTCATATTTAATCACAAATTGAGGGAGAATTACAAAACCATGCTATTTCAATGAATAAATGTGGGAAAAGGGTGATAAAATCCCCTAAATTAAACATAAGATAAACCACAGAATCGGGGTTTATCAATGTTAAGAAGGAAAGTGCACAACCTCCAAGGCATATTCCATATGAAGAATAGGATGGAATAGAGCAAGAATTGAGTTCCCTTGGTGATGAAGATCATGCATCAAATCTTAGTGATGAAGAATCCTTTGAACTTAAAGAACCTTATCCCGATGAATTAGAAAGCAAAGTGGAGGTAGATTTCTCTCATCCTGCCAATGATGGTTTTAGTAAGGGAGAAGAGTTGGATGGAATTGATGAACAAAGGATTGAATTTGAAAAATCTTGTGAAGAGGTGGAGGTCCTTAGAAAAAGAAGGACGGGAGTTGAATACGCTTTATCAAGATCCTTGGAAGCTTCTTTGCCTAGGTTGTCATTGATGAGTGAATTATTGATGGTATAGAATTTCACAAATGAATTCTCGTTGCAAGTATAGTTTCTAAACCAACAATAATCCTTTCATACAAAAATTTGTTTGTCACAAGTAACAAACCCCTAAAATTAATAACCGAATTATTCAAACCTCGGGAAGTTCTCCCTAGGAATTGTAAAAAAGTGTTCTTGTTATTGGCTATGAAGTATGTTTTGGGGTTTTTGAGTTAAGAGACAAGAAATATAAATTGCAAAGAAATAAACTAACACTAACAAAAGCTCTTGGCAAGGTATGAGAACTAGAAGTCCTATCCTAGCTATCCTTTTCAATTGTGATGAGAATTGTCCATTGCTCCCACTTAGTTAACCTCTAACTATGAAGGAAAGTCAAGTGGATGAATTAACTTGATTCCACAAGTCCTAGCCAAATCATAATGAAAGACTAGCTTTAGTGGCATTCAAGTCAATTAGCAACTTCTAATTATCAATCAACAAAGGAGTTTAATAACTCAAGAGTCACTAATTACTCTACCTAGGCCAAAAGGGGAAAAATCTATTCTAAAATCCAACCAAGCATTTTGTCAAGCACTTGGAAGGCACAAAAGAAAAGCATAGTAAATTGCAAAAAAAGTAAATCTACACTACTCAATTGCAAGGAATTAACAACAATAAAGCAAATCAACAATAAAGGAAATCAAAACATGAATTGCATTAAAGAGAAAATAGAAGAACAAAAGTGCATCAACATAAAAGTAGAGATTACAAGAATTAAATGCTAAACTAGAGAGAGGAGAATTAGAGGAACAAGAATTAATGAAGGAAAAGTAAATCAAAGCATGAAATTAACTTAGATCTAAGAAATCATAATCTAGATCTAACCTAATCCTAATTCTAGAGAGAAGAGAGAGCTTCTCTCTCTAGAAACTAACGTTTCCTCCAAAAACTAAACTCCAACTAAACTAAAGCTATGACTAGATAGTTGATCCCCCTTCAATCCTTGGGTTAAATAGCATCAGAGGTGAGTTGGATTTGGGCCTGGAAAGCCCAAAAATTGCCCCCAGCGGATTGCCTTTAAGTGAGTCACGTGCGAGCACCGACGCGTACGCATCACTTGACAAATTTCTATCCACGCGTACGTGTCAGGTACGCGTACGCGTCGCCATGCGACCTCACAATCCACGCGTACGCGTTTGCTGCGCGTGCACGTCGTTGATCTCATCCCAAATCCTTGCTTTTCCATGATTTCTCCACTTTGCATGCTTTCCTCTCCATTCCTTTGATCCATTCCTAGCCTTTTCAACCTAAAATCACTAACACACACATCAAGGCACTAGTAGAATCAAAGGTGAATCAAAATTAGCAATTAAGGGCCTAAAAAGCATGTTTTCACACTTAAGTACAAATTAGGAGACAATCATGAAACCATGCTATTTCATTGAATAAATGTGGGTAAAAGGTCATAAAATCCCCTAAAATTAAGCACAAGATAAACCCTAAAATTGGGGTTTATCAACCTCCCCACACTTAAACTATAGCATGTCCTCATGCTAAATCAAGAAGGAAACAAAGGGTATCAACATTTATTCAATGTAACTAACTAAATGCAACCTAAGCTATATGCAACTATCTAAATGAATGCAATTGCTAGGTCAAAATAAATCCACTCTCAAGAATACATATATAAAAGCACAAGGGCCAAGGTAATAGCAAATCTAATCCACAATTGAATTGAGTTATTAAATATTTTTTTAAACTTGCAAGAAGAGATGATTATAGGTGAAAACATGTAATTGAGCAATCGAACCCTTACCGGATGTGTATACGCTCTATTCGCTCAAGTGTATAGGGTCGATCCTCTCAATTCTCCTCTAATCATGCTTCCTAAGATTTGTTTTTCATCTAACAATCAACATATATTTCATGTATGCATATTTGTAATGGGGCTAGGGTCAAGGTAGGATGCATATTTGGTCAAGTTGACTTGAAATTTGAATCTTTAATAAGTTTAGACTTCCCACCTAACCTATGTAGCAACCTATACAATTAAGTTCTAATCTAATTACCCATTCTTCACTTTTTCACATACTCATATATTCTTTTTCCTTTTGGTTACAACACATATACATTGATTATTATTGAGCTTCACTTGGGGTATTTTGTCCCCTTTTTAATTACTTTTCTTTTCTTTCTCTTTTCTTTCTATTTTTTTCTTTTTCTTTTGATATCTATATTTTTTTTCTTTCTTTTTATTTTTTCATTTTTTTTCTTTTTGCTTTAACATATACAAAAGTATCAATGCATACGGTTTTATATTTAATTAACTCATGAGCATGTACCCAATTCCCAATATTTTCAACAAAAATACAAAACACACATTTTCCCAACCAATGTCCCAAGTTTCCTACACTTGAATGATACACATTCACACTAGCCTAAGCTAATCAAAGATCCAAATAAATGACATTTATTATTTTTCGCTTAAAGGCTTGTAATGTGCTAAAATTAAGAACAAGTGAGTTAATCGTAGGCTCAAAGTTGGCTAACAATGGAAGATAAAAGGTAAGGCTATTTGGGTAAGTGAGCTAAATGAAGTAATGGCCTCAATCATATAAATGTATGTCTATACCAAATAATGGACATAAAGAATCAAACAAATCAAAGATCACAATCATAGGAAGAGAATAATGCACACAAGAAGAAAATAAAGTAGTTATAAGATGTAACCACATCATTAGGCTCAAAACTCACTAGGTTATGTGTTCTTAGCTCAAAACATGTTCCACAAAATATATATATAATTCAAGCAAGTTCAATGAAAGATTTTTACTCAAATCAACTGGAATGTTAATGCCCTATAGATAATTTTCTCGAAAAATTTCATTATTTTGACTAAGCTTATTATGTATACATATGCAAAAATAAGAAAACACGAGTAAAAATCCTAAAAACCTAAAATAAAATGCAAAAGTGTTGGGATTAGAAACTTGTCACCCAAGAACGCCGAACGGTCTGACGACCTCCCCACACTTAAAAGTTTGCACCGTCCTTGGTGCATCCAAAGATGAGCAAAGGGGTACGACAACTACATGGGTTGCCACCTTCAGCTGGCGGGTCAACCGGTTGCTGCGTGTGCTTTCTTCTGCTTCCGTGGTTGCTTATAATGACTCATCCTGAAATTAGAAGGCAAGATAGTGATAAAAGTAAATGCAAAAGCAAGGAAGCATACATTGTTGGAGTGAGGTACTAATCACTAGAATGGAGTGAGTGACCCAATATTTGACATGAATGAAACAAGTGTGTGAGTTCCAAATTAGGCACCTTTTAGAGCACACACACTATCATAAAGAGCTATGTCACAATTACACAAAAAATGGAACATGCACTTCACTCATCCTAATGTGCTTGAGAGGCTCTAAACTTGTGGGTTACAACAACCAAACAAGCAATAAAGAAGCATGAAAGTATTCAAGCCGAAAACATATGGATGCATATGATCAAGAAGCACAATGCATTAAGGTAAATGCACAACATCAAATATCAAGAAATTGCCTAATCAAAGAAACGAATTCAAATCACATGGTGGCCAAATCATGCATTTCAAAAGGTTAGAACGCTTGAAGGCAATTCTCATTCACTTGGTGTTCACAAACATTAAGCATTAAAAACTCAAACCAAGTAGCAATAGATAACCTCAATCAAAGAGTCCAACAAGGATTATAAGCATAGTGATGTTAAGATAATATCCTTTGTAATACTTAGCAACAACTAATGGTAAACAAGATTAACAATCCAACACCTATAATGAAAAGTATAAAATTAAAAGAAAATTCAACTAACTAATTAACTACCTAAAAGAAATGGTTATGGATGGTGTTTGGTAGTGTTGGATGAGGTATAGGAGAAGGGAAGAAGAAAGGATAAGGAAAGAAATGGAAGGAGGAGAAGAAAAGAAGCGTAGTGAAGGAAGGGCATCCACGCATACGCGTGCATCACGCGTGCGCATCGGAATGGTGCTGTGGAAGTGACGTGTATGCGTGTATCACGCATGCGCGTCGATGGCTTATTTTGAGAGCGACGCATACACGTCGTGTACGCGTACGCGTGAGTTGGTTTGTGCCTCAGGCACAACATTCGCGCGATGCAGGCACAACTCTCGGGAAAAATGTATGGAATGTGAAATTTTGTATCCATGCATGTGCGTGGATTGGCTGAAAAGCTTGGGACACGCGTATGCGTGGATGGTGCCCTGTTTTTCAAAAATTTTTCAAGTTCTTGCACCAAACCAAGCATTCCAAACCTCCAAACAGATACCAAAACACCATAAAACCTTATTCAACATGCTAAACTACCAAATAAACTCAACAAATCAATCAAAACATGTATTTAAACTAATTTTACCAATATGTACAAAAGAGAAAAAGGAAAGGTTTTACCATGGTAGGGTGTCTCCCACCTAGCAGTTTTGTTTATTGTCCTTAAGTTGGACTTATGGGGAGCTCCTCATCAAGGTGGCTTGTGCTTGAAGCTATCCTTGAACATCCACCAATGCTTGAGTCTCCAATAAGCTCCATTCTTCAAATTTAATATCTTCAAGCCTTGATGGAGTTCCGCACAAGCTCTGAGCTCCCAAAGGTGATCCTCATGTATTTCTGGATCCCATATCTTGTTTCTATACCCATCTTCAAGTTGACTATCATTGATCCTTGTGGGTGGTAAGCAAGGTGAATTCTCAATGAAGTGACCAAACATCATCCTAGACCCAAGCAATCTAGTCCTACACCAACCCTTGTAATTAAGCTTTGAGCATCTAACCATAATGAACCTTGATTTACGATGCCAACCACTAACCATCTCCCTTTTGCTCTTAAAGCCACAAATATGTCTAAGTTGACCATCTGTCTCAAGCAAACCGTATTCAAGGGGAATCTTGAAGCTTAAGTATAAGGAATTTACCCACTTGAATGAAAGAATGGATGATGATGGCTTGGGGAGAGGTATTTCCAATGTTCTAGCAAGCTCTACTCCCTTGTGTTCTTCCTTGGTTACCTCCACCTCTTCACAAACTTCTTCACTTTCAATCCTTTGTTCATCAATTTCATCTAACTTTTCTCCATCGCTCAAATCATAAATGGGAGGATGAGAAAAATCTACCTCCACATTGCTCTCTATCTCATTGGGAGAAGGTACTTCAAGTTCAAAGGATTCACCACCAAGAAGATTGGATACATGATCTTCATCTCCAAGGGAACTCCATCCTTGCTTCATTCCTTCAAAGTCTTCATTCAAGAATTGTTTTGGAGGTTGTGCACTCTCCTCCTCAACATCAAATTCAATCCTCTTGGAGGAATTCTCTATGAATTTAGCTTCCTATAGAAGTTCTGCATCTCCTAGGTCTTTAACCACTTCTTCCTTTTCTTCAATGATCATAGGCTTCTCTAATTGTTCCAACAAAAAGCAGCTTCCCTCATTTCCCACCGGAGTTTCCAATCTCTCCTTCATGCTATGCTCTTCATTTGATTCTCCACATGTTGCCATGGGAGTTCTTTGAGTGTCCAAGCATTGGGAGGCTAATCGGTTTACTACCTCGGCCAAGACGGCCATGAATTCTAGTACCTCCCTTTTCATTTCCTCTTATCCTTAAACAAGAACATCAAGGATGTCATCCATTGGAGGTTGGGGTGGATGGAAGGGTTCATCATTTTGGAAGAAGGACTCATAGTAGGAAGGTGGTTCATCGTAATAGGGATGTGGTGGTTCATCTTGGTAATAGTATGGAGGAGGTGGTTCTTGGAAGTATTGAGGTTGAGATGGTGGTGGTTCAATATGTGGCTCATAGCGCTCAAAAGGTGGTTGGTATGGTGGATATGGATTAGGGTCATATGAAGGTGGTTGGTGAAAAGGGGCTTGTGAGTATGGTTGAAGGTTATGTTGAGGGTATGGTTCATAGGCACATGGTGAGGGTTCTTGAAAGTCACAAGGAGATTCACCAAAGCCATTGGATTAATATGCATCATAGAATGGCTCTTGTTCATAGTGTATTGGTGGAGGTTATTGCCATGAAGATTGATCATATGCATATGGCTCCTCCCACCTTTGATTATCCCATCCTTGATACACATCCTCATTGTAGCCCTCATTTCCTACAACATAGTTAGAACCAAACTCATAGCCAAAGTGAGAATTCATAGTAGTAAGAGAACATAGAAACAAAAGCTAATAAGAAATAATGAAACAAAGTCCTAAAACTAGCAAAAACTAACAAGAAATCCAAAAGTCAAGCTATTCACAATATTCACATATATATGGTGCACGAAATTGTGATTTACACTTTTCACAACTCCGTACCAGTAACCAGCAAGTGCAATGGGTCGTCCAAGTAATACCTTACGTGAGTAAAGGTCGATCCTATGGAGATTGTTGGCTTGAAGCAATCTATGGTTATCTTGTAAATCTTAGTCAGGAGATTAATTATGATTATCAGTCTGAATTGCGAAAAATAAAAGAGCATGAAATAAATACTTGTTATGCAGTAATGGAGAATATGTTGAAGTTTTGGAGATGCTTTGTCTTCTGAATGTCTGCTTTCCCCCTGTCTTCTTCTTCACGCACGCAAGGTTCCTCCTATGGCAAGCTGTGTGTTGGTGGATCACCGTTGTCAATGGCTACCATCCGTCCTCTCAATGAAAATGGTCCAGGTGCGCTGTCACCGCATGGCTAATCATCTGTCGGTTCTCACTCATGCTGGAATAGGATCCATTGATCCTTTTGCGTCTGTCACTACGCCCAACCCTTGTGGTTTTGAAGCTCATCACAATCATCCAATCCCTGAATCCTACTCGGAATACCACAGACAAGGTTTAGACTTTCCGGATTCTCAAGAATGCTGCCAATGGATTCTAGCTTATACGACGAAGATTCTGATTAAGGAATCCAAGAGATACTCATTCAATCGAAGGTAGAACGGAGGTGGTTGTCAGTCACGTGTTCATAGGTTGAGAATAGTGATGAATGTCACGGGTCATCACATCCATCATATTGAAGTGCGAATGAACATCTTAGATAGAAACAAGCGTGTTTGAATAGAAAACAGAAATAATTGCATTAAGTCATCGAGACACAGCAGAGCTCCTCACCACCAACAATGGAGTTTAGAGACTCATGCCGTCAAAGAGTATAAAGTTTGGATCTAAAATGTCATGAGTTAAAAAATAAATCTCTAAAAGTTGTTTAAATACTAAACTAGTAACCTAGGTTTACAGAAAATGAATAAGCTATGATAGATAGTGCAGAAATCTACTTCTAGGGCCTACTTGGTGTGTGCTAGGGCTAAAACTTGATCTTTACACGTGCCTAGGTTGTTTCTGGAGTTAAACGCTTGGTTGTAACCTGTTTTGGGCGTTTAACTCCAACTTGTAACCTGTTTCTGGCGTTTAACGCCAGAATGAAACATGGAATTGGCGTTGAATGCCAGTTTACGTCGTTTATCTTTGAGCAAAGTATGGACTATTATATATTGCTAGAAAGCCCTGGATGTCTACTTTCCAACGCAATTGAGAGCGCAGGATTTGGACTTCTGTAGCTCCAGAAAATCCATTTCGATTGTAGGGAGGTCAGAATCCAACAGCATCTGCAGTCCTTTTTCAGCCTGAATCAGATTTTTGCTCAGCTCCCTCAATTTCTGCCAGAAAATACCTGAAATCACAGAAAAACACACAAACTCATAGTAAAGTCTAGAAATATGAATTTTTCCTAGAAACTAATAAAAATATACTAAAAACTAACTAAAACATACTAAAAACTACATGAAATTAACCCAAAAAGCGTATAAAATATCCGCTCATCACAACACCAAACTTAAACTGTTGCTTGTCCCTGAGCAACTAAACAAATGAAATAGGATAAAAAGAGATCAAGAAGCAATAATATCTCAGAGTTTTAAGTGAAGCTCAGATTCTAATTAGATGAGCGGGACTGATAGCTTTTTGCTTCCGAACAGTTTTGGCATCTCACTTTATCCTTTGAAATTCAGAATGATTGGCATCCATAGGAACTCAGAATTCAGATAGTATTATTGATTCTCCTAGTTTAGTATGTTGATTCTTGAACACAACAATTTTATGAGTCTTGGCCGTGGCCCTAAGCACTTTGTTTTCCAGTATTACCATCGGATACATAAATGCCACAGACACATAACTGGGTGAACCTTTTCAGATTGTGACTCAGCTTTGCTAAAGTCCCCAATTAGAGGTGTCCAGAGTTCTTAAGCACATTTTGTTTTTTTGCTTTGGACCTTGACTTTAACCGCTCAGTCTCAAGCGTTTGGCTTGACACCTTCACGCCACAAGCACATGGTTAGGGACAGCTTGGTTTAGCCGCCTAGGCGAGGATTTTATTCCTTTAGGCCCTCCTATCCACTGATGCTCAAAGCCTTGGATCCTTTTTATTACCCTTGCCTTTTGGTTTTAAGGGCTATTGGCTTTTTCTGCTTGCTTTTTCTCTCTCTTCTCTCTTTTTTTTTTCGCAAGCATTTGTATTCACTGCTTTTTCTTGCTTCAAGAATCAATTTTATGATTTTTCAGATTATCAATAATATTTCTCTTGTTCATCATTCTTTTAGGAGCCAACAATTTTAACATTCATAAAATTCAATATCAAAAACATGCACTGTTCAGGCATTCATTCAGAAGACAAAAAGCATTGCCACCACATATAGATAATTAGTATTTTCCTTATTAAGAACTCAAAAAAAAAAATTTGCCTCCTTATTCTAAAAATCTGCTATTTTATTCATGTTTGATGATGATGAGAAAAATAAATTATAGCTTTATTGGAGATAAAATTAAAATAGAGATACTGATTACTACTACTCATATATGACTTCTAAGGTAAATTTCTAATAAGAATAATTATCACAGAGTTAAGGATAAGATTAGAACTCAACAACCTTGAATTTGGGAGTGGATGCCTCTTTAGTCTGTGGAGTGCTTGGCCCTTCAAAAGATAGCTTCTGGCGCTTCAGTTCCTTCAGTTCACGCCCTTGCTCTTCTTGTTCTCTAAGCAGTTTGCAGAGCATGCTGTTTTGATTTTGTTGTTCTTCTTTCAGTTGATCTACAGCTTCTTGCAACTTGGTGACTGATGCTTCTAGGCGCTCCCAGTATTCAATTTGAGGGATTTCCGGGAGGAACTCCTGTGCTCTCCTCTTGATGGGGTCGTCCTGCACTTGTTGTCCTTCTATAGACTTTTTGGTGATTGGTTGCTCAACTGAGATATACTCATCTACTCCCATTTTTACCCCAGCAACTTTACATAACAGAGAGACCAAGCTTGGATAAGCCAATCTGGCATCTTTAGAGTTTTTGTTTGCAATTTTTTAGAGCTCACAAGCAATCAGCTGATGAACGTCCACTTCTTTTTCCTGTATAATGCAATGAATCATCACTGCTCTTCTAATGGTGACCTCAGAGCGGTTGCTAGTGGGCAGTATAGAGCGCCCAATGAAGTCCAGCCAGCCTCTGGCGATTGGTTTGAGATCTCCTCTTTTGAGTTGGTTTGGGGCACCCTTTGTGTTGGTTGTCTATTTGGCTCCAGGGAGGCATATGTCCTCTAGGATTTTGTCCAAGCTTAGGTTTGATCTCATCATTCTCCTATTAAAGGAGTCTGGGTCATCTTGCAGTTGAGGCAGCTTGAAGATCTCCCTTATTTTGTCAGGGTGGGTGTGAACAATCTTCCCTCTGACCAGAGTTCTATAGTCATAGAATGCGGTTCCAGCTATTCTCTGCCTGTCCTTCTGCCACAGATTTGCGTAGAATTCCTGAACCATATTTCTTCCCACCTTTGTTTCAGGATTAGCTAGGACTTCCCAGCTCCTATTTCGAATTTGCTCTTGGATCTCTGGATATTCGTCTTCTTTCAGATCGAATTTAACTTCCGGGATCATTGACCTTAGACCCATTATTTTGTAGTAATGGTCTGAATGTTCTTTGGTTAAGAACTTCCCTTGATTCCAAAGTGGTTTTGGAATATTCTCTTTCTTGCCTCTTGAGTTGGTTTGTTTTCCCTTAGGAGCCATGATCTTAGTGGGTATTGGCTTAGTGATCACGGATAGATACACCAAACTTAGAGGTTTGCTTGTCCTCAAGCAAAAGAAAGGAAAGAAGTGAGATATGAGGAGAGCCAAGTCCGAATTGTGAAGGTAGGGGGAGGCCGAACTAGGATTTAAAGGGAAGAGGGGTGGGTTTTCGAAAATTTTGAAGAAGATATGATAAAATATATGATTTGTAAAAGATAAGTATGATAGGAAAAGGATGCACTTTAAAATTTAAAAGATATGAATAATATGAAAGATAACTGAAAAAGATATTGTGAAGATTTGAAGAAGATATTAATGAGTTGAAAAGATTTTAGAAGGAAAAGTGATAGATTTGTTTTGAAAAAGATTTGAAAAGAAGTTGAAGAGGATTAAAAAAAGTTTATGTTTAGAATTAAGATACATTTGATATCTTTTTGAAAAGGGATTTGAAAAATTAGGATTTGTAACATGTTTATGCAAAAAATCATGAATTGAAACATGAAAAATGGAAAAAATTTGAATTGAGAACGAAATTACCTACTCCCCACAATCCTAGCGTTAAACGCCCAACTGCTGCATGTTTTGGACGTTTAACGCCCAACTGGTGCTTGGTCTGGGCGTTTAACGCCCAGCTGTTGCTTCTAGCTGGCGTTAAACGCCAGAAACTCCTTTGTCACTGGGCGTTTTTCTGAACCCCCAGGATGCTGTAAATCTGGTGTTAAACGCCCAGAAGCTGCTTCTTTCTGGCGTTTAACGCCCAGATGGCTATCTCTACTGGCGTTAAACTCCCAATAGATGCTCCTTTTGGGCGTTTAACTCCCAAAACAGCTCTTACTGGCTTTTTCGCACCAGTGAGCTTCTTTTTGATATTTTGTGCGCTGAATCCTTCTGTAACCCTGTGAACTTATAAAATTGATTCTTTACCTTGAAGTTTATTGATATTGAACTTACATAATTTAAAAATAAATAAAATAAAAAATAAAATAAAATAAAATAAAATAACAGAAAGAGTTTTGCTAATGGCTGGGTTGCCTCCCAGCAAGCGCTTCTTTATTGTCTTTAGCTCGACCTTGTTGAGCTTTTAATCTAGCTTCAGCCTTGAGCACTCTTGCTCAACATTGCGTTCAAGATAATGCTTGATTCGCTGTCCATTAACAATGAACTTCTTATTAGAATCAATGTCTTGAAGCTCCACATAGCCATATGGTGACACACTTGTAATCACATATGGTCCCCTCCACCGGGATTTCAGTTTCCCGGGGAATAGTTGGAGTCTAGAGTTAAATAGCAGGACCTTCTGTCCTCGTTCAAAGACCCTAGATGACAGCTTTCTGTCATGCCACCTTTTTGCTTTCTCTTTGTAAAGCTTGGCATTTTCCAAAGCAGTGAGTATGAATTCCTCTAGCTCATTCAGCTGGAGCAATCTTTTTTCTCCAGCTAATTTGGCATCAAAGTTCAGGAATCTGGTTGCCCAGTAGGCTTTGTACTCCAGTTCTACAGGCAGATGACAGGCCTTACCATACACAAGCTGGTATGGAGAGGTCCCTATAGGAGTCTTGAATGCTGTTCTATAAGCCCACAGAGCATCATCCAAGCTTTTTGCCCAATCCTTTCTACGGGTACTTACAGTCTGTTCTAGGATTCTTTTTAGTTCTCTATTAGAGACTTCAGCTTGCCCATTTGTCTGTGGATGATATGGAGTTGCCACCTTGTGGCTAATTCCATATCGGACCATGGCAGAGTAAAGCTGTTTGTTGCAGAAGTGGGTGTCCCCATCACTGATTAGTACTCTAGGGACACCAAACCTGCTGAAGATATGTTTCTGGAGGAACTTCAGCACTGTCTTAGTATCATTAGTGGGTGTGGCAATGGCCTCTACCCATTTGGATACATAGTCCACTGCAACCAGAATATAAGTGTTTGAGTATGATGGTGGGAAAGGCCCCATGAAGTCAATACCCCATACATCAAACAACTCAATCTCCAAGATTTCTTGATGAGGCATGGCGTAATCATGAGGCAGATTACCAGCTCTCTGGTAACTGTCACAGTTACGTAAAAACTCTCGGGAATCTCTATAAAGGGTAGGCCAATAGAAGCGACATTGGAGGACCTTGGTGGCTGTTCACTCACCTCCGAAGTGGCCTCCATATTGTGACCCATGGCAATGCCATAAGATCTTCTGTGCTTCTTCTCTAGGCACACACCATTGGATTATTCCGTCTGCACATCTCTTAAAGAGATAGGGTTTATCCCACAAGTAGTACTTTGCATCAGTAATTAATTTTTTCTTTTGTTGCCTGCTGTACTCCTTGGGTATGAACTTGCAGCTTTATAGTTTACAATGTCTGCAAACCATGGTGTTTTCTGAATGGCGAACAAATGCTCATCCGAAAAGGTTTCAGAGATCTCAATAGAGGGAAAGGACGCCCATTCTACTAGCTCTATCCGAGACAGATGATCAGCCACTTGGTTTTCTGTCCCTTTTCTGTGTCTTATTTCTATATCAAACTCTTGCAGAAGCAATACCCATCTTATGAGCCTGGGTTTTGAATCCTGCTTTGTAAGTAGATATTTAAGAGCAGCATGGTCAGCGTACACAATCACTTTTGATCCTACCAAGTACGATCTAAACTTGTCAATGGCATAAACCACTGCAAGTAATTCTTTCTCTGTGGTTGTGTAATTTTTCTGGGCATCATTTAAAACACGGCTAGCATAATAAATGACATGCAGAAGCTTGTCATGCCTCTGCCACAATACTGCACCAATGGCATGGTCACTGGCATCACATATTAGTTCGAATGGTAATGTCCAGTCTGGTGCAGAAATGACTGGTGCTGTGACTAGCTTAGCTTTCAGAGTTTCAAACGCCTGCAGACACTCTGTGTCAAACACAAATGGCGTGTCAGCAGCTAACAGGTTGCTTAGAGGTTTTGCAATTTTTTAAAAATCCTTTATAAACCTCCTATAGAATCCTGCATGCCCCAAAAAGCTTCTGATTGCCCTAACATTGGCAGGTGGTGGTAATTTTTTAATTACCTCTACCTTAGCTTGATCCACCTCTATTCCCTTGTTCGAAATCTTGTGCCCAAGGACAATCCCTTCAGTCACTATAAAGTGACATTTTTCCCAGATTAAAACCAGGTTAGTCTCTTGGCATCTTTTCAGAACCAGTGTTAGGTGATCAAGGCAGGAGCTGAATGAGTCTCCATATACTGAGAAGTCATCCATGAAGACTTCTAGAAATTTTTCCACCATATAAGAGAAAATAGAGAGCATGCATCTCTGAAAGGTTGCAGGTGCATTACACAGCCCAAATGGCATCCTTCTGTAGGCAAATACTCCAGATGGACATGTGAATGCTGTTTTCTCTTGATCTTGGGGATCTACTGTAATTTGGTTGTAGCCTGAATAGCCATCCAAAAAGCAGTAATAATCATGACCTGCTAGTCTTTCTAGCATCTGGTCTATGAATGGTAAAGGAAAATGATCCTTTCTGGTGGCTGTATTGAGCCTTCTATAGTCAATGCACATGCGCCACCCTGTTACTGTTCTTGTAGGAACCAGTTCATTTTTTCATTATGAACCACTGTCATACCTCCCTTTTTGGGGACAACTTGGACAGGGCTCACCCAGGGATTATCAGAAATAGGATAAATAATCCCAGCCTCCAGTAACTTGGTGACCTCTTTCTGTACCACTTCCTTCATGGCTGGATTTAACCGCCTCTATAGTTGAACCACTGGCTTAGCATCATCCTCCAATAGGATCTTGTGCATGCATCTAGCTGGGCTTATGCCCTTAAGGTCACTTATGGACCACCCAAGAGCTGTCTTGTGTGTCTTTAGCACTTGAAGTAGTGCTTCCTCTTCCTGTGAATTTAAAGCAGAGCTTATGATCACTGGAAAAGTGTCACCTTCTCCCAGAAATGCATATTTCAGGGATGGTGGTAATGGTTTGAGCTCGGGTTTAGGAGGTTTTTTCTCTTCCTGAGGAATTTCCAGAGGCTCTTTCAATTCCTCTGAATCCTCCAAATTAGGCTGAACATCTTTAAAGATGTCTTCCAGCTCTGATTCGAGACTCTCAGCCATGTTGATCTCCTCTACAAAAGAGTCAATAAGATCAACTTTCATGCAGTCTTTTGGTGTGTCTGGATGCTGCATGGCTTTGACAGCATTCAACTTAAACTCATCCTCATTAACTCTCAGGGTTATTTCCCCCTTTTGGACATCAATGAGAGTTCGTCCAGTTGCTAGGAAAGGTCTTCCTAGAATGAGAGTAGCACTCTTGTGCTCCTCCATTTCCAGCACTACAAAGTCAGTGGAAAAGGCGAATGGCCCAACCCTGACAATCATGTCTTCAATCACGCCTGATGGGTATTTAATAGAGCCATCAGCAAGTTAGAGACATATCCGGGTTGGTTTGACTTCTTCAGTTAAACCAAGCTTTCTGATAGTGGATGCAGGTATTAGGTTGATGCTTGCCCCAAGATCACATAAAGCTATCTTGGTGCAATCACCCTCTAATATGCATGGTATCATAAAGCTCCCGGGATCTTTAAGCTTTTCTGGGAAGCTTTTTAGAATGACTGCACTACATTCCTCAGTGAGGAGAACTCTTTCAGTTTCTCTCCAATCCTTCTTATCACTCAAGATCTCTTTCATGAACTTGGCATAAGAGGGTATTTGCTCAAGTTTCTCTACAAACGGAATCTTTATTTCAAGAGTCCTGAGGTAGTCTGCAAAGCGAGAAAATTTCTTATCCTGCTCCTCTTGGCAGAGTTTTTGAGGATAAGGCATCTTGGCTTTGTATTCCTCAACCTTGGTTGCTGCAGGTTTATTTCCTACAGAAGTGGTTGGAGAAGCCTTTTTAGAGGGGTTACTATCAGCACTTGTGTGTGTCTGATCCCTCACTGGCATTTGAATGCCAGGGTTGGAAGTTTGATTGGCGTTGGACGCCAACTTCCTACCTGTTTCTGGCGTTTGAATGCCAAAACTGAGCTTCCATTGGGCGTTTGACGCCAACTCCTTGCCTAGTTCCTGGCGTTTGAACGCCATAGTTGTTCCTCTCTGGGCCCTTATTGTCCTCAGAGGGATTTTGGATAATTTTTTGCTCATCCTCTGTCAGTTGCTCTTTTCTTAGCTTTCTGCTGCTCTGAAGTGAGATATTTAATGTTTTCCCACTTCTTAATTGAACTGCTTGGCACTCCTCTATTATCTGCTTTGATAATTGCTGTTTTGTCTGATTCAATTGTGCCTCCATATTTTTATTAGCATTTTTAGTGTCTTGTAGCATCTCCTTGAATTCTGCTAGCTATTTTGTTAGAAAACACAATTGTTGATTGAGTTCAACAACTTGTTCTGGAGGACCAAGTTCAGTAGACACTGCTTTGGCTTCTTCTTTTATGGAGGACTCATTGCTTATGTACAGATGCTGATTTCTGGCAACTATATCAATAAGCTCTTGAGCTTCTTCAATAGTTTTCCTCATGTGTATAGATCCACCAGCTGAGTGGTCTAAGGACATCTGAGTTCCTTCTGTAAGCCCATAGTAGAAGATGTCTAATTGCACCCACTCTGAAAACATTTCAGAGGGGCATTTCCTTAGCATCCCTCTGTACCTCTCCCAGGCATTATAAAGGGATTCGTCATCCTCTTGTTTAAAGCCTTGGATGTCCAGCCTTAGCTGTGTCATCCTTTTTGGAGAGAAATATTGATTTAGGAATTTGTCTAATAACTGTTTCTATGTCCTTATGCTTGCTGTGGGTTGGTTATTTAACCACCTTTTAGCTTGATCTTTTATAGCAAATGGAAACAGTAACAGTCTGTATACATCATGATCTACCTCTTTGTCATGTAGTGTGTTAGCAATTTGCAAGAATTGTGCCAGAAACTTAGTAGGTTCTTCCTGTGAAAGACCGGAATACTGGCAGTTTTGCTGCACCATGACAATGAGCTGAGGATTTAGCTCAAAGCTGCCTGCCTTGATGGGTGGTATACAGATACTACTCGTATATGCAACAGTAGTGGGATTAGCATATGATCCCAGAGTCCTTCTGGACTGTTCATTTCCACTTAGATCCATGATGGATAAAATGAAATTGATGTGAATTGCAAAGAAGATATATTTTTGTTTTTATTTTATTGAAGTAGAACAAACCAAATTATTAAGATAAATAAAAATAATAAGATAAAATAAAATAAAATAATTAGAAATTTAAAATGTAAATTTCGAAAACCAAGGGAAAAATAAATTTGAAAATGAGAATAATTGCTTAATTGAGAAGATTTGAAAAACTCTGTATATGATTTTTGAAAAAGATTTTGAATTTTGAAAGGATTTGATTTTAAAATAAAAATCTGAATGTTTAAAAGTAATTTTCAAAAATTAAATTTAAAATAAAGAGAAAAGATATTTTTGAATTTAATGAGGAAAGAGAAAAATAATAAAATGACACAAGACTTAAAATTTTTAGATCTAATGCTCCTTATTTTCGAAAATTTGAAGGAGAAACACCAAGGAACACCAAACTTAAAAATTTTAAGATCAAAACACAAGAAAAACTCAAGAACAAAAAAAAGAACACCAAACTTAAAATTTTTAGAAAACCAAAAACTAATTTTCGAAAATTAAATAAGAACTAACAAGAAAAAATTAAACTTAAAACTTGACACAAGATTTAATCAAAGAAAAAATTATTTTTGAAAAATTTTAAAAGGAGGATACCCAATCACCAAGAACATAAGCGGAACACTCTAGCCAATTGAGCTATAAATTTAACGTGTTTTACTAAGGTATTTAATAAATAAAAATGTTTTGAAAACTAAAAATTTGAAAAAGCACAAGAAAAATAAGAAAAGACACAAAACAAGACAAACCAAAGATCAAACAAGTAGAATAAACAAGAACAACTTGAAGATTAGGAAAGAACAATGAACACAAATTCGAAAATTTAAAAGAAAATAAAAACATACAATTGACACCAAACTTAAAATATGAAACTAAACTCAAACAGAAAAACTCAATTATCAGTTTATAAAATTTTTGAAAAATTTAAAAAGAGAAAATAAGGATTTTAAAAAACAAGAAATTTAAACCAAAAACAATAATAGAAGACTCTAAACCAAAAAAGAAAAAATTTTCCTAATCTAAGCAACAAAATAAATCGTCAGTTGTCCAAACTCGAACAATCCCCGACAACGGCGCCAAAAGCTTGGTGCACAAAATTGTGATTCACACTTTTTACAACTCCGTACCACTAACCAGCAAGTAAACTGGGTCGTCCAAGTAATACCTTACGTGAGTAAGGGTCGATCCCACGGAGATTGTTGGCTTGAAGCAATCTATGGTTATCTTGTAAATCTAAGTCAGGAGATTAATTATGATTATCAATTTGAATTGCGAAAAATAAAAGAGCATGAAATAAATACTTGTTATGCAGTAATGGAGAATATGTTGGAGTTTTGGAGATGCTTTGTCTTCTGAATGTCTGCTTTCCTTCTGTCTTCTTCTTCATGCATGCAAGGTTCCTCCTATGGCAAGCTGTGTGTTGGTGGATCACCGATGTCAATGGCTACCATCCGTCCTCTCAATGAAAATGGTCCAGGTGCGCTGTCACCGCATGGCTAATCATCTGTCGGTTCTCACTCATGCTGGAATAGGATCCATTGATCCTTTTGCGTCTGTCACTACGCCCAACCCTTGTGAGTTTGAAGCTCGTCACAGTCATCCAATCCCTGAATCCTACTCGGAATACCACAGACAAGGTTTAGACTTTCCGAATTCTCAAGAATGCTGCCAATGGATTCTAGCTTATACCACGAAGATTCTGATTAAGGAATCCAAGAGATACTCATTCAATCGAAGGTAGAAGGGAGGTGGTTGTCAGTCACGTGTTCATAGGTTGAGAATGGTGATGAATGTGACGGGTCATCACATCCATCATATTGAAGTGCGAATGAACATCTTAGATAGAAACAAGCGTGTTTGAATAGAAAACAGAAATAATTGCATTAAGTCATCGAGACACAGCAGAGCTCCTCACCCCCAACAATGGAGTTTAGAGACTCATGCCGTCAAAGAGTACAAAGTTCGGATCTAAAATGTCATGAGGTACAAAATAAATCTCTAAAAGTTGTTTAAATACTAAACTAGTAACCTAGGTTTACAGAAAATGAATAAGCTATGATAGATAGTGTGAAAATCCACTTCTGGGGCCTACTTGGTATGTGCTGGGGCTGAGACTTGATCTTTACATGTGCCTAGGCTATTTTTGGAGTTAAACGCCAGGTTGTAACCTGTTTTGGGCATTTAACTCCAACTTGTAACCTGTTTCTGACGTTTAACGCCAGAAAGCAACATGGAACTGGTGTTGAATGCCAGTTTACGTCATTTATCCTTGAGCAAAGTATGGACTATTATATATTGCTGGAAAGCCCTGGATGTCTACTTTTCAACGCAATTAAGAGTGCACCATTTGGACTCTTGTAGCTCCATAAAATCCATTTCGAGTGCAGGGAGGTCAGAATCCAATAACATCTGCAGTCCTTTTTCAACCTGAATCAAATTTTTGCTCAGCTCCCTCAATTTCAGCCAGAAAATACCTGAAATCATAGAAAAACACAAAAACTCATAGTAAAGTCCAGAAATATGAATTTTGCTTAGAAACTAATAAAAATATACTAAAAACTAACTAAAACATACTAAAAACTACATGAAATTAACCCCAAAAAGCGTATAAAATATCCGCTCATCAATATACAATAACCAATAACATAACACAATTGCAACTCCCTGGCAACGACGCCATTTTGATGAGTAAATTATTGATGGTATAGAATTTCACAAATGAATTCTCGTTGCAAGTATAGTTTCTAAACCAACAATAATCCTTTCATATAAAAATTTGTTTGTCACAAGTAACAAACCCCTAAAATTAATAACCGAAGTATTCAAACCTCGGGTCGTTCTCCCTAGGAATTGCAATAAAGTGTTCTTGTTATTGGCTATGAAGTATATTTTGGGATTTTTGAGTTAAGAGACAAGAAATATAAATTGCAAAGAAATAAACTAACACTAACAAAAGCTCTTGGCAAGGTAAGAGAACTAGAAGTCCTATCCTAGCTATCCTTATCAATTGTGATGAGAATTGTCCATTGCTCCCACTTAGTTAACCTCTAACTATGAAGGAAAGTCAAGTGGATGAATTAACTTGATTCCACAAGTCCAAGCCAAATCATAATGAAAGACTAGCTTTAATGGCATTCAAGTCAATTAGCAACTTCTAATTATCAATCAACAAAGGAGTTTGATAACTCAAGAGTCACTAATTACTCTACCTAGGCCAAGAGGGAAAAAATCTATTCTAAAATCCAACCAAAAATTTTGTCAGGCACTTGGAAGGCACAAAAGGAAAGCATAGTAAATTTCAATGAAAGTAAATCTACACTACTCAATTGCAAGGAATTAACAACAATAAAACAAATCAACAATAAAGGAAATCAAAACATGAATTGCATTAAAGAAAAAATAGAAGAAAAAAAGTGCATCATCATAAAAGTTGAGATTACAAGAATTAAATGCTAAACTAGAGAAAGGAGAAGTAGAGGAACAAAAATTGATGAAGGAAAAGTAAATCAAAGTATGAAATTAACCTAGATCTAAGACATCCTAATCTAGACCTAACCTAATCCTAATCCTCGAGTATGGCTTGCTTGAAACGGATGGTCAACTTAGAGAACTTTGTGGGATGAAGCGTAAGAGAAGGATGTTTCGTGGTTGGCGTTGCAAAGCAAGGTTCATTATGGTTGATACTTCAAGGATTAGATACAAGGGTTGGTGTAGAACTAGATCGCTTGGGTCTAGGATGATGTTTGGTCGCTTCATTGAGAATTCATCTTGCTTAGCACCCGGATGGACTAATGATGATCAATTTAAAGACGGGTGTACAAATAATATATGGGATCTGGAAATACATGTGGATCAATTTTAAGAGCCCTTAGCTTGCGCAGAACTCCATCAAGGCTTGGAGTTATTAATTTTGAAGAATGGAGCTTATTGGAGACTCAAGCATTGGTGGATGTTCAAGGATGGCTTCAAGCACAAGCTACCTTGATGAGGAGCTCCCCATAAGTCCAACTTAAGGACAATAAATAAAAGTGATAGGTGGGAGACACCCCACCATGGTAAAATCTTTCATTTTTCTTTTTTGTAATATTGGTAAAATTAGTTAATTTCATGTTTTGATTGGTTGTTTGGTTTGTTCAATAAGGTTTTTTGGTGTTTTGGTTGCTGTTTGGAGGTTTGGAATGCTTAGTTTGGTGCAAAAACATGGAAAAATTTTGAAAAATATAGCACCAACCCATGCGTACGCGTGCCCCACGCGTACGCGTGACTCAAGTTTTTTCGACCACCCCCGCGCACGAGTCACTCACGTGTACGCGTGGATTCGAAATTTTCACCCCCAAGCCAAAAAACCGAGAGTTGTGTGTGAAGTGTGCCAATTTTGTGCCTTAGGCACAAGTTCACTCACTCGTACGCGTGACCCACGCGTACGCGTCGCATCTCTAAATAAGCCATCACGCGTACGCGTCGCGCCCATTTCACCATCACCACGCGCACGCGTGGATTGCCTTACTTCACACACTTCTTTTCTTCGCTTCTTTCCATTCTTTTCCTTCTTCTCTCTTCTCTTCTCTTCTTTCCTTCTCTTACCCATCATCCAACACTACCAAACACCATTGATAACCATTCCTTTTAGATAGTTAGTTGTTTAGTTAGTTAAATTTTCATTTAATTTTTTTTATTTTTCATTATAAGTGTTGGATTATTAATTTTGTTTACTGTTTATTGCTGCTGATTATTGATGCGATGTTAGTTTAAAATCCTTGTTGTTAATTGTCATTGTTGGATTCTTTGTTGAGGTTATATTTTGTTACTTGGTTTTGAACTTTTCATGCGTAACTTTTATGAACACCAAGTGAATGACATTGCCTTCAAGCTTCTTAAACCTTTTGAATTGCATGATTTGGCCACCATGTGATTTGAATCCTTTTCTTTGATTAGGCAATTTCTTGGTGGATGTTGTGCATTTATCTTAATGCATTATATTTCTTGATCATATGCATCCATAGGTGTTTGGCTTGAATGCTTTCTTGCTTCTTTATTGCTTGTTTGGTTGTCATACCCCACAAGTTTAGAGCATCTCAAGCACACTAGAATGAGTGAAGTGCATGTCTGTTTTTGTGTAACTGTGACATAGTTTTTTATGTTAGTATGTGTGTTATAAACCGCGCGCAACTTATAGTGCACACTTACCTTTTATTCGTGTCACACATTGGGTCACTCACTCCATTCTAGTGATTATTACCTCATTCCAACAATGTATGCTTCGTTGCTTTTGCATTTACTTTTCTTACTATCATGTCTTCAATTTTTAGGATGAGTCGTTATAAGCTAAAATGGAAGCGAAAGGAAGAACACGCAGTAACCGGTTGACCTACCAGCTGAAGGTGGCAATCCGGAGAGTCGCCATACCACTTGCTCATCTTTGAAAGCACTGAGGACGGTGCAAACTTTTAAGTGTAGGGAGGTCGTCCGACCGAATCGGCATTTTTGGATGACAAATTTCTAATCCCAACACTTTTGCATTTCATTCTTTAGGTCTTTTAGGATTTTTAGTTGCACTCTCTTATTTTGCATATATATAATAAGCTTAGTCAAAATAACGAAATTTTCCAAAAAAATTTATCTTTAGGGCAACCCAATTAATTTGAGTAAAAAAAAATTTCATTTAACTTGCTTGAATTGTATATATATTGTGGAACATGTTTTGAGTTAAGAACATAAGCTTATGAGTTTTGAGCCTAATTGTGTGGTTACATCTTATAACCACTTATTTTCCTTCTTGTATGCATTGTTCTCTTTCTATGATTGTAATATTTGATTTGTTTGATTCTTTATGTCCATTATTTTGTGTATACATGCATTTATATGATTGAGGCCATCATTTCTTTAGCTCACTTACCCAAATAGCCTTACCTTTCATCTTCCATTGTTAGCCAACTTTGAGCCTACGATTAACCCACTTGTTCTTAATTTAGCACATTACAAGCCTTAAAGTGAAAAATAATAAATGTCCTTTATTTGGATCTTTGATTAGCTTAGGCTAGTGAGTGTGTGTATCATTCAAGTGTGGAAAAACTTGGGACATTGGTTGAGAAAAAAAGGGTAGTTTTGTATTTCTGTTGAAAATATTGGGAAATGGGTACATACTAATGTGTTAATTAAATGTAAAACCATATGCATTGATATTTTTGTATATACTTTATTGTAAAAAGAAAAAAAATAAGAAAAGAAAAAGAAAAAATATATATATATAAAAAAATAGAAAAAGAAAGAAAAAGAAAATCAACAAAAAGGGGACAAATTGCACCAAAGTGAAGTCCAATAATAATCAATGCATATGAGTTGTGATCAAAAAAAGAATGCATGAGTATGTGAAAAAGTGAGGAATGGGTAGTTAGGTTAGCTTTGAATTTGTATTGGTTGTTATATAGGTTAGGTGGGAAGTTTAAGCTTGTCAAAGATTCAAATTTCAAGTCCACTTGACCATATACATCCTTACCTTGACCCTAGCCCCATTACAACCTTGGATAAGACCTCATGATAGATGTATGCATGCATAAAATGATTGTGGATTGTTAGATGAAGAATAAATCTTAGAAAGCATGATTAGAGGAGAATTGAGTGGATCGACCCTATACACTTGAGCGAATAGAGCGTATACACATCCGGTGAGGGTTTGATTGCTCAATTACATGTTTTCACTTACGATCATCACTTTTCTGGCAAGTTTATAAAATCTTTAATAACTCAATTCAATTGTGGTTTGGCTTGGTTGTTACTACCTTTAGCCCTTATGCTTATATTGGTTTTGTTGGAAGTTGATTTGTTTTGACCAAGCAATTGCATTCATTTAGATTGTTGCATGTAGGTAGATTGCATTTAGTTAGTTTACATTTTAATAAATATTGACACCCTTTGTCTCTTTCTTGGTTTAGTATGAGGACATGCTATGGTTTAAGTATGGGGAGATTTGATGCACCACTATTTGGTGGTGCATTTTATGCTGAATTGAGGGGGGTTTTATCACCCTTTTCTCACACTTATTCAATGAAATAGCATGATTTCATAACTTTCTCCTAATTTGTGCTTAAGTTTAAAACATGCTTTTTAGGCCTTTAATTTGCTAATTTTAATTCACCTTTAATTCTACTAGATGCCTTGATGCATTTGTTGAGTGATTTCATGTTCAAAAGGCTAGGAAAGGATCAAAGGAATGAAGAGAAAAGCATGCAAAATGGAAAACTCATGAAAAATCAAGGATTTGGGATGCATTCCTCGATGCCCACGTGTAAGAGATGCGCACGCGTGGAATGTGAAGTTGCATGGTAACGCGTACGCGTGGAAAGCAAAATGCCAAGCGACGCATGCGCGTGACCCACGCGAACGCGTTGATGCTCGCAAGTGACCTCATTAAAGTGAAAATGCTGGGAGCAATTTCTAGGCTTCCCAGGCCCAAATCCAACTCATTCATGAGCCTATTACATGCAGAAATCAAGAGGAGTCAAAGGGGGGGGGGATCACATAGTTGAGTTTTCATCATGCTTTAGTTAGTTTCTAGAGAGAGAAGCTCTCTCTTCTCTCTAGAATTAGATTAGTTGTAGATTAGGATTTCTTAGATCTAGGTTTAATTCATGCTTTGATTTACTTTTCCTTCTCAATTTCTTGTTTTTCTACCTTTGCTTTCTTAGTTTTATACTTTAATTCTTGTAATTGTTTACTTTGTTATTGATGCACTCTTGTTCCTTCTATTCTTCTTTAATGCAATTTATGTTTGATTTCTTTTATTGTTGATTTGCGTTGTTGATTGTTAATTCCTTGCAATTAGTAGTTGTAGATTTACTTTTCTTGCAATCTTATTTTAGGTTCCTTTTATGCTTTTCAAGTGTTTGATAAAATGCTTGGAAGGATGTTAGAGTAGATTTTTGCATTCTTGGCTTGGATGGTAACTTAAGTGAAATTGAGTTGCTAATGTCCAAGTCTTGATAATTGGTGTCCATTGACTCTAGCTTCCACTAAGTTAATTAGTGGGTGGTTAGGACTTATGGATTGAGATTGGTGTAGCTCATTTGACTTTCCTTCACTTGTTAGAGGATGAATTAATGAGATTGATCCTTACAATTATCATGTTGTGGTTAGTAACAAGGATATAGATCCTTAACCATCATCCCTTGCCAAGACCTTTTTATCATTTGAGTTTCATTTACTTTCTTGCCATTTATCTTTCATGTTCCTTATTCAAAACGCCAAAATACATGTCCCATAACCAATAGCAAGAACACTTCCCTGCGATTCCTTTGAGAGACGACCCGAGGTTTGAATACTTCGGTTATTATTTTTATTGGGGTTTGTACTTGTGACAAACAAATTTTTACATGAAAGGATTATTTGTTGGTTTAGAAACTATACTTGCAATGAGATTTTATTTGTGAAATTCTATACCATCAAAAATCTCTTCATCAAACTACTAATAAATAAAAACACACAAATAAAAATAAAATAAAAAAATGCAATTATGTAAATATAAAAATATTTACATCAACCAATAATTTAGCACACTGTTGCAACTCCCCGGCAACGGCGCCAAAAATTGATGGGCGGAAAAATGCCGGTTAAGAATTTTATAATAAAAATAGCGTTGCAAGTACAACTCTTAACCAACGAAAATTTTACTTATCAATTTAAAAAGAGTTGTCACAATTTAGAATCAATTAACTGGGAGTAGAATTCCCAGGTCGTCTCCCAAGAGTTGACAAAAAAGTGCAATTTATTGGTTAGGAATCGTTTAAGAAATTTTAGAAGTTGAAAATGGAAAAGTAAATAAATAAGAATTAATCAAGGAGCAATTAACAAGAGATGTTGTGTATTCAAGATGAAAAGCCTTGGCTAGGAGAAGATCAATTGGAATTTCTATCCTTGTCGACTTCCTCAAGTATAATAGTAAAAGGTTGTTACTTCTGCTAAGTTATCCTCTAACTAATAAAGGAAAGTTAAGCAGGTAATACCAATTCTAATTCACGAGTCCTAATCACCTCCAAATGAAGGATTAGAGTTAGTAAAAATCCAATTGGCAGCAAGTTCCAATTACATATCAACACTTGAGTATTCCAACTCAAGGGTTTCCAATTAATCAACTCTCAAGCTTGGCTTGAGAGTTTTAAATCATAACATCAATGTCATTTTCACTCAACATGGAATAAAAGCAAATATGAGACATGATAATTAAAATAAATTAATAAAAGACAATTTTAAAGTTGATAATTAATTGAAGGGAATTAAACATGAAATGAAATTAAATGTGAAAATTGTTCATTGTATTAATAAATTGCAAAATCGAAAATATCCATATCTGAGCACGAGCAATGTAAATAAAAGACAAAAGAGTAGAGTAATAGAAAAGCAAACTATAATAATGGAGACTTCAATCGAAGGTAGTAACTCTCTCAAGATCCAATCCAAAAGCATAAAACTCAAAATCTAAGAATTTAAAAAACCCAAGAAGAAGTAGTGTTTTTTTCTCTAGAATTCAAAAACTAAAAAGCTAAAACTAAGTGAATGTGAATGTGTGTTGAGCCTCTGCCTCCCCCTGGCTCTAGTATGTGTTTTTGGGATGAAAACTAGGTCCAAAACCAGCCCAAAATCGCCCCTTGCGAGTTCTGATTAATGCAACACGTCGCTCTATCACGCGTACGCGTCAGTCACGCGTACGCGTCGATGGTCTTTTGCGCTTGTCACGCGTACGCGTCAGTCACGCGTATACGTCACTGTGCAACTTTGCTGGTCATACGTACCTGTCAGTCACGCGCACCTGTGAACCATGCGTGCGCGTCGATCCTCGCTGGTCAGCTCCTTTGCTTCTTGTGTTCCTTCCACTTTTGCATGCTTCCTCTCCATCCTCTAAGTCATTCCTGCCCTATAAAGCCTGAAAACACTTAATGCATAGATCACGGCATCGAATGGTATAAAGAGGAATTAAAAATTATCAAATTCAAGGCCAAGGAAGCATGTTTTGAATCATAGTACAAAATTAGGAAGGATTTGTAAAACCATGCAATCTGTATGAATGAGTGTCCGAAGAACTGATAAAAACCACTCAATTTAGCACAAGATAAACCATAAAATAGTGGTTTAACTTTCCATGGCCGTTGAGAATGCTCCATTTGGACTTCTGTACCTCCAGAAAAGCTCTTTCGAGTGCAAGGACGTCAGATATAGACAGCATCTGCAGTGATTTCTCTGTCTCTGAATCTGACTTTTGCTCCAGCTCCTTAATTTAAGCCAGAAAATACCTGAAATTGCATAAAAACACACAAACTCAAAGTAGAATCCAAAAATGTGAAATTTGCACTAAAACCTATGAAAACTTAATAAAACTTAAACAAAACATACTAAAAACTACATGAAAATAATGGTAAAAACGTATAAAATATCCGCTCATCAGAACACCAAACTTAAACTGTTGCTTATTCCCAAGCAACCAAAAACAAAGTAGGATAGAAAGAAGTGTAAGATAAAATAAATCTCTGAGTTTTCAATGAAGCTCAGTGTCAATTAGATGAGCGAGACTTAGTAGTTTTTTACTTCTGGATAGTTTTGGCATCTCACAATCCATTGAAACTCAGAAGTGTTGGTTTCTTTAGGAACTTAGAATCCAGATGATATTATTGACTTTCCTAATTCAGTTCTTTTTTATTCTTGAACACAGCTTTTAGAGTCTTGGCCGTGGCCCTAAGTACTTTGTTTTTTTCCAGTATTACCACCGGATACATAAATGGCACAGACATTTAACTGTGATTCAGCTTTGCTTGAATCCCCAGATAGAGTTGTCTAGAGTTCTTAAGCACACTCTTTTTGCTTTGGATCACGACTTTAACTACTCAGTCTCAAGCTTTTTACTTGACACATTCACACCACAAGCATATAGTTAGGGACACTTCTCATTTGGAGTGCTTAGGCCATGATTTTATTTCTTTTATGCCCTTCTAACCATTGATGCTCAAAGCCTTGGATCCTTTTACCCTTGCCTTTTGGTTTAAAGGGTTATTGGCTTTTTGCTCTTGCCTTTTGGTTTAAAGAGCTATTGGCTTTTTCTGCTTTTTTATTTCTTTCTTTTATTTTTTCGCATGCATATATATATATATATATATATATATATATATATATATTTTTTTTTTTTTTTCTTTTGCAACATGCTTTTTTTTCTTTTTCTTTTTGCTGCTTTTTCTTGCTTCAAGAATCAATTTTTGAATTTTTCAGATTATCAATGATACTTTTCCTTTTTCATCCTTCTTTCAAGAGACAACATTCTAAAATTCCAACTTCAAATATGCACTGTTTATTCATACATTCAATAAACAAAAGCAATGCCACCACATCAAGATAATTGAACTATTCTTATTATAGAACTCAAAATTCATGTATCTCTCAATTCTTTTCAAATAAAATTTTCTTTTAAGTAAGGTGATAGATACATGGAATATTTTATAGCTTTAAGACATAGATAGAAAATGATCATGAAATAAAAACAAGAGAACAGACAATAAAACATAGTAGAAAATAGAGGGAAAAAACATAAGAAGAGGGAGTCAAGAGAACGAATCCACCTCATTGATGGCGGCTACTACTCCTCCTTGAGGATCCAATATAGTGCTTGATCTCTTCAGTGTCACGCCCTTTTCTCTGTTGTTCTTCCCTCATAGCCCTTTGATCTTCTCTTAGTTCATTAAGGATGTGGGAATGCTCTTGATGCTCCATCCTCAATTGCTCCATATTAGTGTTCAATTCTCCAAGAGAATTATGCAGTTGGTTTCAATAGCCTTGAGGAGGAAATTGTATCCCCTAAGGTATCTCAGGGATTTCTTACTGAGGCGATTGCACAAGCACACGTGCATGGTCTCTAGTTTGCTCCATCCTCTTCTTAGTGATGGGCTTGTCCTCCCCAATGAATATGTCTCCTTCTACGATAATTCCTGCTGAATTGCTTAAGTGACAAATGAGGTGAGGGAATGCCAACCTTGCTTGGGTGGAAGGTGGTGCACGAATTCCCACACTTTGTACAACTGAACCAGCAAGTGCACTGGGTCGTCCAAGTAATACCTAAGTGAGTCAGGGTTGATCCTATAAGGATTGTGATTTGAAGCAAGCTATGGTTATCTTGTAGATCTTAGTCAGGCAGATAGAAAAGTTGATTGTTTGTTTAAAGCACATAAAAGTAAAATAAAGAAAACGTTACTAGGTTGATGTGTTTGCAATGATAAGAAGATGGTTAAGGCTTGGAGATGCCTTGTTCTTCTGGATTAATCCGGTCTTACTATCTTCTTCAACTGTGAAGGATTTCTTCTATGGTAGGCTGTATGTGATAAATGCCTTTCTTACAAGGTCACTAAAGCTCCTCCAGATTTGAACCCCAGGGTTAGTGCAGATCCATTCTGATTGAGGGTGAAGCTCCTGCAGTTCATTCTCCTTGGTGATCCTACTGATGAGGGAAAAACGATTCCACACAAACTCACTGGCAAGTGTACCGGGTCGATCCCACAGGGATTGATGGATCAAGCAACTTTACTGAGGTGATTAGTTTAGTTAAGCTAACAGTGATGAATTGAGTGAAATTAAACTAACAGAGAGTAAATTGCAAGAATTGTAAATTACAAAAAGTAAAATTACAGAAGCTTAAATGGCAAGAAAAGTAAATTGCATCAAATGTAAAGGGAATTGGGAGGCTGGGAAATTAAAGAAAGCAATGAATCAAGCAATCAAAAAGAACTTGAGAACAAGTAACTGGAAATTCAAATGGCAGGAAGGTTAAATCAGACTGAATTATGAACTGAAATGTAAAATTTGCAGAAAAAGAAATTGTAACAGAGGATTGCAGAAATTGAAATTGCATAAACTGAATTCAATACAATTGAAATGTAAAAATGTATCAACTATACTAAGCTCCCTGGAGTCTCTAATCCTCCAAGAGAGCTCTGGAGTCTCTAATCCTCCAGCCTGAGCCTCTATTCTACTCCTACTCCTACTGTCCGTGATGCCCCTACTAACTGTGAACTGAAGCCTTTTTATAGGCATTCCTAAATTACAAATGAAATTAAAATCGAAAACAAATTACAATTCAAATGAAATTCCTATCCTAATTGTTTCTTTTGCCTTTGAGTCATGTCAATGGGCACTGCCTGCTTTGGAGTTTCAATGGGCTTTGAATCAGATTAATTGTGCCAAAGTTGCACTTCCAGGAGAGCGTAGTGTTCATTAAGTGAGCGGAACACTTTTACAACCACGCGTACGCGTCCTCTGCACGTGCGCGTCCCTTTTGCATTTTGGGCCTACCACGCGTATGCGTCCCTCACGCTTACGCGTGTTTTGGCAATCTGGCACATCGACGCATGCGCGTTCCTTGCAGCATTCTTCAAACGAGCATAGCGTTCTTCAATTGATCACTACGCCACGCGTACGCGTCATGTATGCGTATGCATGGATTACAAAAATGTAATTTCCACGCTGATACTCCATCCACGCTTGCGCGTGCTTTTTCAAGTATTCTCCATCGACGCATGCGCGTCGATTGCAAAAGCTTCAACTCCAGATTTGAACGTGCCCAAAAATGCTCACTTAATGAATGTAGCGTTCTCTTTGAAAATGAGCGCCAATCACTTTCATGAGTACTGATGAACGAGATTTGTCGTGTCGGTCTAGAATTTCTCTTATAGAAACAAGAACTTCGTTGTAAGCATAGCTCCAAACTAACAAACAATTCTTACATCAAAAATATTGGTTGTCACAAGTACAAACCCCAATGAAAATTTACCGAAGTATTTAGACTTCGGGTCATCTCACAAGGAATTGCAATGAAGTGGTCAATTATTGGCTATGAATAACAAAGGGGGGGTTTGATTTGATAAGAGGACAAGAAAATAAATGGCAAGAAAAGTAATTCAAACAAGCAATGAAAGGAAGCAATTAATAAAGAGAGACATTCATGACAAGAATTGAGATCATAGGCTTTCCATCCTAGTCACTAATAACAATAATTAATAAGAATTTATCTTATTTCATCATCCCCAATGTTGGAAGAAGGTGTAAGGTATCTTCCATTAGAGAAAGTCAAACAAGACTAGTTAACCTCAATCCAAATGTCCTAATCAACTCACTAATAGAATTAGCAAGAGATTAGAGTCAATTAAAATCATATTAAATAACAACTCTAGATACCAACATAAGTTGGGTTTTCATGACTCAAGATTGCCTAATTACTCTTTCCAAGCCAAGAATGCTCAAAATCTACTCTAACATCCAACCAAGCATTTTGTCAAACACTTGGAAGGCATAAAAGGAAAGCATGATAAATGGCAAGAAATAGTAAAATCTACCAACTACAAATTGCAAGGGGACAAGATCAACAACTCAAATTCACAATAAAAGAACATCAAACATCAAATTTCATTAAATGTGAACCAAATCCAACAAGAGAATCCATGAACATAAAAGAGAGCAAAAAAAAGGAAATTAACACTACAAATCATGAGAATAAAAGAGTAGAAGCAAGAATTCATAAAAAAAAACAAGATGAAAACATGTAATTGAACCTAGATCTAGGAGAAATTAACCTAACCTAATTCTAGAGAGAAGAGGGAGCTTCTCTCTCTAGAAACTAACCTACATGATGCTATACTACCAAACAATTGCTCCCCCCTTGCCCAAGCTTGAATTTAGCATGAAATAGAATTAGAAATGAGTTGGATTGGGCCCAAAATGAGTTGTAAATCGCTGGTCACGATTTCACTTTAGTGAAACACGTGCTCCATCAGTGTGCACGTGTACAGTGCGCTTGCGCGCCCCTATACGTTAGGCAACTATGAAAAATTTTATATCATTTTGAAGCTCCGGATGTTAGCTTTCCAACGCAACTAGAACTGCCTCATTTGGATCTCTGTAGCTCAAGTTATGATCGATTGAGTGCGAAGAGGTCAGGCTTGACAGCTTTACAGTTCCTTCATTTCTTCATGAGTTCTCCCACTTTGTATGCTTCTCTCCTCACTTCTTCCATCCAATACTTGCCTTATGAACCTGAAATCACTCAACAAATATATCAAGGCATCGAATGGAATTAAAGTGAATTGAATTTAGCTATTTTAAGGCCTAAAAAGCATGTTTTCACATTTAAGCACAAATCAATGGAGAATTACAAAACCATGCTATTTCATTGAAGAAATGTGAGAAAAGTTGATAAAATCCCCCAAATTAAGCATAAGATAAACCACAAAATTGGGGTTTATCAAATCTCCCCACACTTAAACTAAGCATGTCCTCATGCTAAGAATAAAGAAGGACAAGAAAAGGGTATGAACATTTATACAATGTAAAGGAACTATATGCACTTATCTATATGAATGCAACTAAATGCAAAATGCTTCTACCTACTTGGTTAAAAGTAAATCAATCCTCAAGAACACATATGAACAAGTAGGGCAAAGGTCATATGATGACTCACAAACTCTACCAATTCAAATATCAAAATGAAGTTCAAATAGACTTGCAAGAGGAACGCTCATGAAAGCCGGTAACAAGGAATTGAGCATCGAACCCTCACCGGAAGTGTATCCGCTCAAGTCGCTCTAGTGTATAGGGTCGATTCACTCAATTTTCTTCTACTCATATTTTCTAAGAATTATTTTTCATCTAACAATCAACAATTATTCAATGCATGCATACATTCATCATGAGGACTTATTCATAGGTTGTAATGGGCCTAGGGTAAAGGTAGGATGCATATGGTCAAGTGAGCTTGAATAACACATATAACAACCTATACAATTCTAATACACAACCTAGCTACCCATGATTCTCACTTTTTCCACATACTCATGCATTCCTTTTAATTACCATTCCATATGTATTGATTTTTATTGAACTTTACTTTGGGGCATTTTTGTCTCCTTTTTATTTCTTTTTCTCTTTTTTTATTTTTCTATATTTTTTTATTATATATATATATATATATATATATATATATATATATGTTCTTTTTCTTTTTCTTTATCATTTTTTTAAAGTATATACAAATGTATCAATGCATATGGTTTTACATATAGTGCATGAATATGTACCCAATTCCCAATATTTTTAACAAAAATAAAAATTACACTTTTACCTCAACCAATGTCCCAAGTTTCCCATACCTAAATGATACACACCCTCACTAGCCTAAGCTAATCAAAGATCCAAATTAAGGGATATTTATTATTTTTCACTTTAGGGGTAGTGATGTGCTAACATTAAGAACAGAGGGATTAAATAGGCTCAAAATTGGCTAACAATGGTTGATGAAAGGTAGGCTATTTGGGTAAGTGAGCTAAATGAAATGATGGCCTCAATCATATAAATGCATGTATACATGGAATAATGGACATATAGAATCAAACAAATCAAAGATTACAATCATAGAAAGAGAACAATGCACACAAGAATGGAAAATAAGTGGTTATATGATGTAACCATGCAATTGGGCTCAAAACTCACATGCTTGTGTTCTTAGATCAAAAACCATGTTCCAAAATAAATTCTTCAAGCAAGTTCATCACAAAATTTTTTTTTTCAAATTGGTAGGGTACCCTAGAACAATTTTTCTTGAAAAAGAAATCATCACCCTAACCAAGTAGTCCTAACATAAAAAGAAGTGGTGAAATATGTACAAATTCTAACTAACATGCAACCTATCATGCAATGCAACAACTAACTAGGAAAGAAAATCAAGAATTGGTGTTGAAAGAAAGAAATTGTTACCCATGGAGATCGGTCAGACGACCTCCCCACACTTAGAAATTTGCACCGTCCTCGGTGCATACAAAGAAGAGCAAGGTGGACGGGTTGCTACAATTGATGAACTCCTTCCAAAGGTTGTGCGGATGAACTTATTTGTTGCCCCATTTAGAAGCATTTCCATTCCTTTCCTTCTTGGTGGCCAACCTAAAAGGAAAGAAAGAGAAAGAAAATTAAGCCTATAACAAAGATATCAAAGCAAATAGAACATAGGCGGGGCTAATGCCAAATAAAAGTAAGGTTCTTACTATATGTTAGCTACGCATGTAAGCGAGAGAGCAATATATGTAAAGGGCATATCAACTAATACTTGATGCAAGAGTAAAGTCAAAGCATAAAGAGCACTCAAAAGCATCAAGTTCAACTAGAAAGAGTGGGTCATGGAAGACATGCAAGTTCATATCAATGCACAAAGGATACAAGGATCATCAAGGGTTAAGCATTGAATTAGAAATTTCATTACCTATCAATATCAAACAAGTCAAGAAGCACCAAGATTAACCAAGAAATTCTCAACAATTGAGTGAGAAAATTCAACACCATTATTCAAATAAGAAGCTCAAAAAAAATAAAGTAAAAAGAAGCTATAAAAACAGAATGAAAATGCAAAGAATAAAAGTATGCGAATGCAATGGACAAAAGAAAATGGATGATGAGAAAAAAACTTTTTTTTGCGACGCGGATGCGTCATGCACGCCCACGCGCCGATGCGCAGATTGGCAGAAGGAAAAAGTGATGCGGACGCAGACGCGTCACGTACTCTTGCGCGTCAGGTTGCGGGCACAAAGTAGGCACAACTTTGGCACAACTCTCTAGTTTGTGTACCAGGAGTGTGAAATGCACCACCGACGCGCGCGCACACAGCACGCTCGTGCCCATTTTTTTTAAAGGTGCTTAGAACAAAAACATGGCACTCTTCTAATCTACAAGCATTCTAAAACAATCAAAAATCAAATTTAACAACAAATCTTTTTAGTTTTTGAAAAATTTTCAAATATACTAAAAATAAAACTTATACTACAAGCAAAACACTACTCAACAACAACTAAGCTACAACTTAAGGCACAAATCTAATCAAACAAACCAACAACAAAAATATTAAAACAAGAGTATGCAAAGAAGAAAACTACCTAACAAAGGCAACCCAATTCATCCATTGATTGTATTTACAAGAGAATGGAAAGTGTTTACCTTGGTGGGCTGTCTCTCACCTAGCACTTTTATTTTAAGTCCTTAAGTTGGACATTTGGGAAGCTCCTTGTTATGGTGGCTTATGCTTGAACTCATCTTGAAACTTCCACCAATGCTTGGACTTCAAGTAAGCTCCAAAATTCAAGATCAATGGCACCAAGCTTTGATGAAGTTCCATACAAGCCTTCCAAAATTGGTCTTCATATATTCCCGGATCCCAAATCTTGTTTCCACACCCATCTTCAAGTTGATCATCACAATTCTAATTGGGTGAGAAGTGATCCGAATTCTCAAGTAAACACCAAAGCATCTTCCTAGACCCCTTTAGTTGAGAACTATACCAACCATTGCACTTAGACTTTGAGTTTCCAACCACAAGGAACCTTGATTGGCATTTCCACCCACTAATAAATTCTCTTTTGCTCTTAACCCCACAAAGAGCTCTAAGTTGCCCATCCGTCTCAATCAAACCATATTCAAGTGGGAAAGTAAAGATTAAAGATAAGAATTTTACCCACTTGAATGTTATGTTAGATGGTGACTTAGGAAGGGACGTCTCCAATGGTCTTGTAAGTTCCATTCTCTTGTGCTCTTCTTTAAATACCTCCACCTCTTGGCAAGCTTCTTCCATGTTCACCTCTTGACAAGGCTCTTCATGTCCAATTACTTCCTCACCAACCTCTTCTAGCTCTTCTTCATTCTTCATATCACAACTTGGAGGTAATGTGGAACTTGTCTCAACATCTACCTCAATTTCAAGAGGAGAAGAATCCTCAAATACCAAAGGATCATGTGTTAGTGTGTGCTCATCTCCAAGAGGAAGATTTGTTATTTGCTCACCTTCTTCCAATTCTTCATCATTCATTATATGCCTAGGAGGTTGCGCATTATCCTCCTCAACACCAAATTTAAGCTCATTGGAGGAAGGTTCAACAACTTCCACAAATTCATCAACAACATCACTTGGTGTGGAAGTGCTTTCAAGCTTGAAATTCACCTCTTGTTCAACTTTGCCTAGGCTTTCAACCACTTCTTCTTCATTAACAATCTCTTCACTCTCCACTTGTTGCAAGATATATCCCATCTCCTTGTCCTCGTGTTGAGATTCTAAAATCTCCTTCATGCTCCTTTCTTCGGTTGATTTCTCACATTCATCCGTGGAGATGCTTTGCTTGTTGTATGAGTCCCATGAGTCCAAGTTGGCTTTAATTTTGGCAAGGTTATCCTCGATAGTTTCGTGTCTCTTTTGGGCTTCCTCTTGCTCCTTTTGACGGATTATTGCTTGAAGTCGATCCCATTGCTTCCTTGAGACGATCCATTGGCTCTTGTTCCACTTGGCTAGTATAAGTAGGATCATATTGCTCTTGGATTGATGGATATGGGTATTCTTCTATAGAGGGTTGTGGAAGGGGAATTCATTTTGTGGTTGAAAGTTATCAGACATGGGAGGTAATTTATCTTGGTAAGAATAGTGAGGTGGTGGTTCTTGAGGGTATTGGTGGTTGAATTGGGGTGGTTCTTCATATGGTTCATATGGTTCACAAGGTGGTTGGTATGGTGGGTAAGGATTAGGGTCATATGGAGGTGTTTGGTGAAAAGGGGCTTGTGAGTAAGGTAGCTCAAAACTATGTTGGGGAGGTGATTCATAGGCATAGGGTGGTGGTGATTGTGATTGACAACTACAATAAGGATCATCACACACACTAGATAGATATACATTAGGATTAAGATTATACCCATATGAATCCGGAGAGTAGTTATGTTGGGGTGACGCTTGGACGGCTCGGGTGGCATAGAATGCCCTTTGGTCCTTATGTTTCTCCATGAGGATAGTAGTTATGTCCCCAAGCACTCTTGTCAGACTTGATTCGGAAGGAGGTTGTTGCCAAGAAGGTTGTCCATAAGCTTGGGGCTCCTCCCACCTTTGATCTCCAAATCCTTGATGCATGTCCTCATTAAAGCTTTCATTCCCTACAACATAGTTTGAACCAAATTCTTAGCCAAAGTGATGAGAATTCATAGTGGCAAGAGAAAATAAAAATAAATATTAATAAGAACTAATAAAACTAACTCTTAAAACAAGCAAAAACTAGCAAAGAATCATATTAACATATATACAATAGCCAATAACATAACATCATTGCAACTCCCCAGAAATGGCGCCATTTTGATGAACGAGATTTGTCGTGTCGGTCTAGAATTTCTCTTATAGAAACAAGAACTTCGTTGTAAGCATAGCTCTAAACCAACAAACAATTCTCACATCAAAAATATTGGTTGTCACAAGTACAAACCCCAATGAAAATTTACCGAAGTATTTAGACTCCGGGTCATCTCACAAGAAATTGCAATGAAGTAGTCAATTATTGGCTACGAAGAACAAAGGGGGGGTTTGATTTGATAAGAGGATAGGAAAATGAATGGAAAGAAAAGTAATTCAAACAAGAAATGAAAGGAAGCAATTAATAAAGAGAGACATTGATCATGGCAAGAATTGAGATCATAGGCTTTCCATCCTAGTCACTAATAACAATAATTAACAAGAATTTATCTTATTTCGTCATTCCCAATGTTGGAAGAAGGTGTAAGTTATCTTCCATTAGAGAAAGTCAAACAAGACTAGTTAACCTCAATCCAAATGTCCTAATCAACTCACTAATGGAATTAGTAAGAGATTAGAGTCAATGGAAATCATATTAAATAACAACTCTAGATCACCAACATAAGTTGGGTTTTCATGACTCAAGATTGCCTAATTACTCTTTCCAAGCCAAGAATGCTCAAAATCTACTCTAACATCCAACCAAGCATTTTGTCAAACACTTGGAAGGCATAAAAGGAAAGCATGATAAATGGCAAGAAATAGTAAAATCTACCAACTACAAATTTCAAGGAGACAAGATCAACAACTCAAATTCACAATAAAAGAACATCAAACATCAAATTTCATTAAATGTGAACCAAATCCAACAAGAGCATCCATGAATATAAAAGAGAGCAAAAAAAAGGAAATTAACACTACAAATCATGAGAATGAAAGAGTAGAAGCAATAATTCATAAAAGAAACAAGATGAAAATATGTAATTGAACCTTGATCTAGGAGAAATTAACCTAACCTAATTCTAGAGAGAAGAGGGAGCTTCTCTCTCTAGAAACTAACCTACATGATGCTATACTACCAAACAATTTCTCCCTCCTTTCCCAAGCTTGAATTCAGCATGAAATAGCATTAGAAATGAGTTGAATTGGGCCCAAAATGAGTTGCAAAATGGCTTTGGCCACGATTTCACTTTAGTGAAACACGTGCTCCATCGGTGTGCACGCGTACAGTACGCGTGCGCACCCCTATACATCAGGAAACTATGGCAAATTTTATATCATTTCGAAGCCCCGGATGTTAGCTTTCTAACGCAATTAGAACCGCCTCATTTGGACCTATGTAGCTCAAGTTATGATCAATTGAGTGCGAAGAGGTCAGGCTTGACAGCTTTAGAGTTCCTTCATTTCTTCATGAGTTCTCCCACTTTGCATGCTTCTCTCCTCACTTCTTCCATCCAATACTTGCCTTATGAACTTGAAATCACTCAAAAAATACATCAAGGCATCGAATGGAATTAAAGTAAATTGAATTTAGCTATTTTAAGGCCTAAAAAGTATGTTTTCACATTTAAGCACAAATCAAGGGAGAATTACAAAACTATGCTATTTCATTGAATAAATGTGAGAAAAGTTGATAAAATCCCCCAAATTAAGCATAAGATAAACCACAAAATTGGGGTTTATCACGTACACGTCATTCACGCGTACGCGTGGTTCATCAAAATTTGTTGCCTAACGCGTAAGCGTCCTGTATGCGTGCGCGTTGTAACGTTTTCGCGCCAAGGGCGCTCCTTGTTTAAATGATGGGCCACACTTTTAAAAGGGTGGCCTAAGGCTTCAAAGCATTCCCAAATTCCAAAAAGTGCCTCAGAGTTCCTCTTTTCTCCTCAAAGAAATATACTATTTAAGCACAAAAGCATTTAATATTTAAGCGCTAATCATAAATTTCTTGTATGAAAAAGCATAGAAAAACATGACATGATGACATGTCATCACCTACTCAAAACGCAACAAACAAGGTTGAATTTTCCAGATCAGAGGATGCTGTGCCTTTGGTTCTAGCCTCTACCATAAAGACTCTAATCTTCTCGTACCTCGGCTGAACTGGTGTCTCGAGAAGTCCCCAATGAAGTCGTGAATTATCCGTCTAAGAGATGTATGATCAAGCTTGTGGCTCATCACTGTCCAATGAAAGACTCACTCTGAACCCATGTAGAATGAGATAACCTTGTGCCGGTTCAATGCATTCATAATGATGAAGAACGGATATACATCTTAGAATAGAGAATCAAACACGTATTGAGATAGAACAGTTGTACCTTATTAATCCATAAAACTCAACAGAGCTCCTCCCCTCAACCTAAAAGGTTTAGAAACTCATACTGATAGAAAATACAATGACAAACGTGTAAAGTGTCAAAAGGTTCTTCAGATTGTAAAAGTTCTTAATTAAATACTAAACTAATGACTAGGGATTACATAAGAAGGGTAAAACAATCTTTTAGTGCTAAAATCTACTTATGGGGCCCACTTGGTGAGTGTTTGGGTTGAGCTTGATTGAGATCCACTGCTAGGAGGCCTCTAGGGTGTTGAACGCTGGCTAGGGGGTCCTTCTAAGCGTTGGACACTGGTCTCTTCTCCTTTGGGCGATGGACGCTAGAATAGTGCAGGAGGCTGGCGTTGAATGCCAATTTTGAGCCTTCAATTCTGAAGCAAGATATGAACTATTATACATTGCTGGAAAGTTCTAGATGTTAGCTTTCCATGGCTGTTGAGAACATTCCATTTAGACTTCTGTAGCTCCGAAAAAATTCTTTCGAGTGCAAGGAGGTCAGATCCAGACAGCATCTGCAATGCTTTCTCTATCTCTGAATCAGACTTTTGCTCCAGCTCTTCAATTTCAACCAGAAAATACCTGAAATTGTATAAAAACACACAAACTCAAAGTAGAATCCAAAAATGTGAATTTTGCGCTGAAACCTATGAAAACTTAATAAAACTTAAACAAAATATACTAAAATTTATATGAAAATGATGCCAAAAGGCGTATAAAATATCCGCTCATCACAACACCAAACTTAAATTGTTGCTTGTCCCCAAGCAACCAGAAATAAAGTAGGATAAAAAGAAGAGTAAAATACAATAAATTTCAGAGTTTTCAATGAAGCTCTGTTTCAATTAAATGAGCGGGACTTAGTAGCTTTTTGTTTCTAAATAGTTTTGGCATCTCACTATCCATTGAAACTCAAAAGTGTTGGTCTCTGATGAGCGGATAATTTATACGCTTTTTGGCATTGTTTTTAGGTAGTTTTTAGTATGTTTTAGTTACTTTTTATTATATTTTTATTAGTTTTTGTGCAAAAATCACATTTCTGGACTTTACTATGAGTTTGTGTATTTTTCTGTAATTTCAGGTATTTTCTGGCTGAAATTGAGGGACCTGAGCAAAAATCTGATTCAGAGGCTGAGAAAGGACTGCAGATGTTGTTGGATTCTGACCTCCCTGAATTCAAATGCGTTTTTCTGGAGCTACAGAAGTCCAATTGGCATGTTCTTAATTGGGCTGGAAAGCTAACATCTTGAGCTTTGAATAAATGTATAATAGTCCATACTTTACTCGAGATTTGATGGCCCAAACTGGCGTTAAACGCCAGCCAGAGACCCTTTTCTGGCATAAAACGCCGGAACTGGCACCAAAATTGGAGTTGAACGCCCAAACTGGCACCCAAGCTGGCATTTAACTCCAAGAATGGCCTATGCACATGAAAGCTTCAAAGCTCAGCCTAAACACTCACCAAGTGGGCCCCGGAATCGGATTTCTGCACTATCTGCACTTAGTTACTCATTTTCTATAAACCTAAGTTACTAGTTTAGTATAAAAACTACTTTTAGAGATTCATTTTGGGGACGGATGACATTTTACATCTCATATCGTATCTTCTACGGCATGAGTCTCTAAACCCCATAGGTGTGGGTGAAGAGCTCTGCTGTGTCTCAATTGATTAATGCAATTACTATTGTTTTCTATTCGATCACGCTTGATTCTGTTATAAGATACTCACTCGTACTTCAATATAAAGAATATGATGATCCGTGACACTCATAATCATTCTCAAATTTATGAACGCGTGCTTGACAACCACTCCCGTTCTATCTGAGCTCAACGTAGTCATTGGGCGACAGCTTGACTGCGTATCTCTTGGGTTTCTAATCCACGAGTTTGACTTGCATCTCCTGACAATAGAGCATTTAAACACATGAGATCAGAACCTTCGTGGTAGAGGCAAGAACCAATTGGCAGCATTCCTGAGATCTAAAAAGTCTAAACCGTGTCTGTGGTATTCTGAGTAGGATCTGGGACAGGATGACGGCGACAAGCTTCAAACTCACGAATGTTGGGCGCAGTGACAGTGTGCAAAAGGACAGAGAGATCCTATTCCGATACAAGTGAGAATCGACAGATGATTAGCCGTGCGGTAGCTGTGCCTGGTATTTTTCATCCAAGATGAGAGATCCGACAGTTGGTTAGCCGTACAGAAACCGTGCCTGGACCATTTTCACTGAGAGGACGGATGGTAGCCATTGACAACGGCGATCCACCAACATACAGCTTGCCATGGAAGGAAGCCATGCGTGTTTAGAGAAGAAGACAGTAGAAAAGTAGAGATTCAGACGACAGAGCATCTCCGAACCTCAACCTGTTCCTCCTTACTGAATCACAAGTATCATTCATTTCATGTTATTTACTCTTCAAAAACAAAATCATTCACATCATTTGAATCTCCTGACTAAGATTTACAGGATAACCATAGCTTGCTTCAAGCTGGCAATATCTGTGGGATCGACCCTTACTCACGTAAGGTATTACTTGGACGACCCAGTGCACTTGCTGGTTAGTTGTACCGGAGTTGTGAAAAGTGTGATCACAATTCCGTGCACCAAGTTTTTGGCGCCGTTGTCGGGGATTGTTCGAGTTTGGACAACTGACGGTTCATCTTGTTGCTTAGATTAGGAAAAATTTATCTTTCTTTGGTTTAGAGTCACTAAATTTGAGTCTTTTATTTTCTTTTCAGAAATCTTATTTTTCTTTATAAATATTTAATTTTCCTTTGAGTCTTTTATTATTGTTTTTGTTAAAATTTTAAAATCCTTGTTTTCTTTTTCTAGATTTCTTTTGAAAATTTTTAATAAATAGATAAAAACCAATAAACTAATAATTGAGTCTTCTATTTGAGTTTATTTTCATGTTTTAAGTTTGGTGTCAATTGCATGTTTTTATTTTCCTTCAATTTTTTGAATTACATGTTTTTATTTTTCTTCATATTTTTAATTACATGTTCTTAGTTCTTTCTTGATCTTCAAATTGTTCTTGATAATTTTCCTTATTTGATCTTTAAATTTTCTTGTTTGGTATCTTTTGTTGTTTATCTTATACATTTTTGAATTATTAGTATCCAAAGTATAAAAATTTTTAAGTTTGGTCTTTTTTGTGTCCTTATTTCCTTAAAAATTTTCAAAATTTCTTCTTGGTGTTCATCTTGATCTTCAAAGTGTTCTTGGTGTTCATCTTGACATTCAAAGTTTTCTTGTTTGTTTTCTTTGTTTTGATCTAAAAAATTCTAAGTTTGGTGTCATTATATTATTTTTCTCTTTCCTCATTAAATTCAAAAAAATATATTTTCCTCTATTTACTCCTCATTTTCGAATTCCTTAGGTTGACTTAGACAAAATTTTTAAAATTTGGTAGTTTTTTATTGGTCAAGTCAAAATTTTAATTTTAAAAATTTATCTTTTTAAATCTTTTTCAAAACTTCCTAACCACTTTCTCTCTCCTCATTTTTTTTTTTCGAAAATCCACACCAAAAATTTTCAAATCTTTTTAATTAATTAATTAATTAATTTAGTTTTCTAATTTCTTTTATTTCTTTTTCTTTTCTTAATTTTCAAAACTTGCATTAATTTTTTTGTTTACTTTATTTTAATTTCTTTAATTTCAAAAAAAAAAGGAATAAAATTTTTATTTACAATCCACATCATCTTCCTTTCACCATCATGGACCTAAGTGGAAATGAACAGTCCAGAAGGACTCTGAGATCATATGCTAACCCCACTACTGCTTCATATGGGAGTAGTATCTGTATACCCCCTATCAGAGCCAGCAACTTTGAGCTGAACCCTCAGCTCATTATCACAGTACAACAAAATTTTAAGTATTCCGGTCTTCCACAGGAAGAACCTACTGAGTTTTTGGCACAGTTCTTACAAATTGCTGACACAGTATGTGATAAGGAAGTAGATCAAGATGTCTACAGATTATTGCTGTTTCCATTTGCTGTAAAAGATCAAGCTAAGAGGTGGTTAAATAACCAACCCACAGCAAGCATAAAAATATGGAAACAGTTATCAAACAAATTTCTAAATCAATATTTCCCTCCAAAAAGGATGACATAGCTAAGGCTGGACATCCAAGGTTTTAAACAAGAGGATAATGAATCTCTTTATAATTCCTGGGAGAGGTATAGAGAGATGCTAAGGAAATGCCCCTCTGAAATGTTTTCAAAATGGGTGCAGTTAGATATCTTTTACTATGGGCTTACAGAAAAGGCACAGATGTCTCTAGACCACTCAGCTGGTGAATCTATACATATGAGAAAGAAAATTGAAGAGGCTCAAGAGCTCATTGATACAGTTTCCAGAAATCAGCACCTGTACTCAAGTGATGAGACCTCCATGAAAGAAGAGGCTGAGGCATCATCCGCTGAACTTAGTCCTCCAGACCAAATTGCTGCACTCAATCAGCAACTATTTTCTATAACAAAACAGTTAGCAGAATTTAAAGAGATGCTACAAGAAACCAAAGATGCTAACCAGAATATGGAAAAACAATTGAATCAGACAAGACAGAAGTTATCTAAACAGATAACAGAAGAATGCCAAGCTGTTCATTTAAGGAGTGGAAAGACATTGAATGTCTCAACTCAAAGTAGCAGGAAGCCAAGAAAGGAACATCTGACAGAGGATGACCAACCCACTGCCCAAAATCCCTCTGAGGATAGTAGGAGCCCAGAGAGGAATGGTTCTGGCATTCAAATGCCTGAAAAGGGTCAGAAGTTGGCATTGAACGCCCAGTGGATGGCCAATTCTGGCGTTCAAATGCCAAAAAAGGGTGGCAATCTGGTGTTGAACACCCAAAAAGCACCCAATTTTGGCGTTCAAACGATAATGAGGGATCAGACACCTGCAAGTGCTGATAGCAACCCCCTTAAGCAAGCATCCCCAATAACTTCTGTAGGAAATAAACCTGCAGCAACTAAGGTTGAAGAATATAAAGCCATGATGCCTTATCCTTAGAAACTCTGCCAAGCGGAACAGGATAAACAATTTGTCTGCTTTGCAGACTATCTCAGGACTCTTGAAATAAAGATTCCGTTTGCAGAGGCACTTGAGCAAATACCCTCTTATGCTAAGTTTATGAAAGAGATCTTAAGTCATAAGAAGGATTGGAGGGAGACTGAAAAAGTTTTTCTCACTGAAGAATGCAGTGCAGTCATTTTAAAAAAGCTTACCAGAGAAGCTTAAAGAACCCGGAAGCTTTATGATACCATGCACATTAGAGGATGCTTGTAGCAAGACAGCTTTATGTGATCTTGGGGCAAGTATCAACCTGATACCTGCATCCACTATCAGAAAGCTTGGTTTAACTGAAGAAGTCAAACCAACCCGAATATGCCTCCAACTTGCTGATGGCTCAATTAAAATTCCATCAGGCATAATTAAGGACATGATTGTCAAGGTTGGGCCATTTGCCTTTCCCACTGACTTTGTGGTGCTGGAAATGGAGGAGCACAAGAGTGCAACTCTCATTCTAGGAAGACCTTTTCTAGCGACTGGACGAACCCTCATTGATGTCCAAAAAGGGGAGGTGACCCTGAGAGTCAATGAGGATGAGTTTAAGTTGAATGCTGTCAAAGCTATGAAGCATCCAGACACATCAAAAGACTGCATGAACATTGATATTATTGACTCCCTGGTGGAAGAAGTCAATATGACTGAGAGTCTCGAATCAGAGCTAGAGGATATTTTTAAAGATGTTCAGCCTAATCTGGAGGAACCAGAGAAAACAAAAGAACCTCTGAAGACTCCTCAGGAAGCGGAGAAGCCTCCTAAACCCGAGCTCAAACCACCATCCCTGAAATATGCATTTCTGGGAGAAGATGACACTTTCCCGGTAATCATAAGCTCTGCTTTAGAGCCACAGGAAGAGAAAGCACTAATTCAAGTGCTAAGGACACACAAGACAGCTCTTGGGTGGTCCATAAGCGATCTTAAGGGCATTAGCCCAGCCAGATGCATGCACAAGATCCTATTGGAGGATGATGCTAAGCCAGTGGTTCAACCACAGAGGCGGCTGAATCCAGCCATGAAGGAGGTGGTGCAAAAAGAGGTCACTAAGTTACTAGAGGCTGGAATTATTTCTCCTATTTCTGATAGCCCCTGGGTGAGCCCTATCCAAGTTGTCCCGAAGAAGAGAGGCATGATAGTGGTTCATAATGAAAAGAATGAACTGGTTCCCACAAGAACAGTTACAGGGTGGTGTATGTGTATTGACTACAAAAGGCTTAATACAGCCACCAGAAAGGATCATTTCCCTTTACCATTCATAGACCAGATGCTAGAGAGACTAGCAGGTCATGAATACTACTGCTTTTTGGATGTCTATTCAGGTTACAACCAAATTGCAGTAGATCCCCAGGACCAAGAGAAAATAGCATTCACATGTCCATCTGGAGTATTTGCCTACAGAAGGATGCCATTTGGTCTGTGCAATGCACCTGCAACCTTTCAGAGGTGCATGCTCTCTATCTTCTCTGATATGGTAGAAAAATTTCTTAAAGTCTTCATGGATGACTTCTCAGTATTTGGAGACTCATTCAGCTCCTGTCTTGACCATCTAGCACTTGTTCTGAAAAGGTGCCAAGAGACTAACCTGGTGTTAAACTAGGAGAAATGTCACTTTATAGTGACTGAAGGAATTGTCCTTGGGCATAGAATTTCAAACAAGGGAATAGAGGTGGATCAAGCTAAAGTAGAGGTAATTGAAAAATTACAACCACCTGCCAATGTTAAGGCAATCAGAAGCTTTCTGGGACATGCAGGATTCTATAGGAGGTTTATAAAGGATTTTTCAAAAATTGCAAAACCTCTAAGCAATCTGCTAGCTACTGATACACCATTTGTCTTTGATACAGAGTGTCTGCTAGCCTTTGAGACTCTGAAAGCTAAACTGGTCACAGCACCAGTCATTTCTACACCAGATTGAACATTACCATTCAAACTAATGTGTGATGCCAGTGACCATGCCATTGGTCCAGTATTGGAACAGAGGCATGACAATCTTCTGCATGTTATTTATTATGCTAGCCGTGTTTTAAATGACACGCAAAAGAATTACACAACCACAGAAAAGGAGTTGCTTACAGTGGTTTATGCCATTGACAAGTTCAGATCTTATTTAGTAGGATCAAAAGTGATTGTGTACACTGACCATGCTGCTCTAAAATATCTCCTCACAAAGCAGGATTCAAAACCCAGACTCATAAGATGGATGTTGCTTCTGCAAGAGTTTGATATAGAAATAAGAGACAGAAAAGGGACAGAGAACCAAGTAGCTGATCACCTGTCCTGGATAGAACCAGTAGCAGGAGCATCCCTCCCTCCTACTGAGATCTCTAAAACCTTTCCGGATGAGCAACTCTTTACCATTTAGGAAGTACCATGGTTTGCAGACATTGCAAACTATAAAGCTGTGAGATTCATACCCAAAGAGTACAGTAGGCAGCAAACAAAAAAATTGGTTTCTGATGCAAAGTACTATTTGTGGGATGAACCATATCTCTTTAAGAGATGTGCAGACGGAATAATCCGTAGATGTGTGCCTAGAAAAGAGACACAGAAGATCCGATGGCATTGCCATGGATCACAATATGGAGGACATTTCGGAGGTGAGCGAACAGCCGTAAAGGTTCTCGAATGTGGCTTCTATTGGCCTACTCTCTATAGAGACTCCCGAGAGTTTATACGTAACTGTGATATTTGCCAGTGATCTGGTAATCTGCCTCACGGTTATGCCATGCCTCAGCAAGGGATCTTAGAGATTGAGTTGTTTGATGTATGGGGTATTGACTTCATGGGGCCTATCCAACCATCATATTCAAACACTTATATTCTGGTGGTAGTAGACTATGTATATAAATGGGTAGAGGCAATTGCAACACCCACTAATGATACTAAGACAGTGATGAAGTTCCTCCAGAAGCATATCTTCAGCAGGTTCGGTGTCCCTAGGATACTGATCAGTGATGGAGGCACTCATTTCTACAATAAACAGCTTAACTCTGCTCTAATCCAATATGGAATTAACCACAAAGTGGCAACTCCATATCATCCACAGACAAATGGGCAGGCTGAAGTCTCAAATAGAGAACTAAAACGAATCCTGGAACGGATTGTAAGTACCCGTAGAAGGGATTGGGCAAGAAGTCTGGATAATGCTCTGTGGGCATACAGAACCGCATTTAAGACTCCTATAGGGACCTCTCCATACCAGCTTGTGTATGGAAAAGCCTATCATCTGCCAGTGGAACTGGAACACAAGGCCTACTGGGCAACCAGGTACCTAAACCTTGATGCTAAGGTAGCTGGAGAGAAAAGATTACTCCAGTTGAATGAGCTGGAGGAGTTCAGACTCAATGCTTTCGAAAATGCTAAAATTTACAAGGAGAAAGCAAAAAGGTGGCATGACAGAAAGCTGTCATCTTGAGTCTTTGAGCTAGGACAGAAGGTTCTGCTATTTAACTCTAGGCTCAGATTGTTCCCTGGGAAATTGAAATCCTGGTGGAAGGGACCATATGTGATTACAAGTGTGTCACCATATGTGATTGGCTTCAGGATATTGACTCTGACAAAAAGTTCATTGTTAATGGACATAGAGTCAAACATTATCTTGAAGGCAATGTTGAGCACTCTGGCAATGTTGAGCAAGAGTGCTCAAAACTGAGACTAAATTAAAAGCTCAGTAAAGTCCAGCAAAAGACAGTAAAGAAGCGCATACTGGGAGGCAACCCAGCCATTATAAAAAATTAGATGTTTATAACAATTATATGAGTCTATTTAATTTTGTTATTCATGTTCGTTAATGCATTTCAGTGAATAAGTCAGGGAAATGAAGGTTCAGGACATAAAGCAGAGGAATCACAAAGAAAAAGAGCTCACTAGCGTCAAAACGCTAGTAAAGGGGCATTTTGGGCGTTAAACGCCAGAATGGCTATCATTCTGGGCATTTAACGCTAGAAACAGCAGCATCTTGGGCGTTCAGAAAAAAAGCCCCGTAACAAAGAAATTCTGGCGTTTAACACCAGCCAGGTATCCTGGCTGGGCGTTAAACGCCCAAATTGGCTGCCAGATGGGCGTTAAATGCCAGAATGGCTATCATTCTAGGCGTTTAACGCCAAAACAGCAAATGGGAGGTAATTTTGTTTCCAATTCGATTTTTTTAATTTTTCATGTTTTAATTCATAATTTTTTTTTTTGCATAAAAAATATTTCAAATGTTCATCTTTCAATTTCTATTTTCAAAAACTAATAATCCTTTCAATTATTTTTAATTCTTTTTAATTCTTATCCATGTCTTTTTCCAAACTTACATATCTTCTCAAATTCTTTTCAAATCCTTTTAATTTTTTTTAACATTAACAAGTTTTTCAAAATTAATTACCTCATTCTTCTTCTACTCCCTTCTATCTTATTTTGCTCGAGGACGAGCAAAGCTTTTGAGTTTGGTATGGAAAAGTTCTGCTTTTTGCTTTCCATTACCACTTATATCACCTAAAGTCGGAGAATCCTCTAGAAAGAGGAAAGGGAAGGCAATTGCTTCCGCCTCGGAACCTTGGGAGATGGAGAAATTCATCACCAAAGTCCATCACTAAGAAAGAGGATGGAGCGAACTAGAGGAGCTCAAGCACTCCATTGGACCATCAAGTGGAAGAAGTAGCCGCCGTCACTAAGGTGGACCCGCTCCTTAATTTCCTTGCTTTTATTGTTATTTGTCTTTTTTTATGTTTATTTTCTGTCTAAGTCTTGTTTTTATTACATGATCATTAGTGTTTAGTGTCTATGTCTTAAAGCTATGAATGTTCCATGAATCTTTCACCTTTCTTAAATGAAAAATGTTTTCTGAAAAAGAAAAAGAAGTACATGAATTTCGAATTCTATCTTGAAAATAGTTTAATTATTTTGATGTGGTGGCAATACTTTTTCCTCTTGATGGTCCAATGGAGTGCTTGAGCTCCTCTAGTTTGCTCCATCCTTTTTCTTAGTGATGGGCTTTGGTGATGAATTTCTCCATCTCCCAAGGTTCGGAGGCGGAAGCAATTGCCTTCCCTTTCCTCTTTCTAGAGGATTCTCCGACTTTAGGTGCCAAAAGTGGTAATGGAAAGCAAAAAGTAGAACTTTTCCACACCAAAATTAAAAGTAGCCTCCGTCACTAAGGTGGACCCGCTCCTTAATTTTCTTGCTTTTATTGTTATTTGTCTATTTTTATGTTTATTTTCTGTCTAAGTCTTGTTTTTATTACATGATCATTAGTGTTTAGAGTCTATGTCTTAAAGCTATGAATGTTCCATGAATCTTTCACCTTTCTTAAATGAAAAATGTTTTCTGAAAAAGAAAAAGAAGTACATGAATTTCGAATTCTATCTTGAAAATAGTTTAATTATTTTGATGTGGTGGCAACACTTTTTTTTTCTGAATGAATGCTTGAACAGTGCATTTTTTTTATAGTGAAGTTCATGAATGTTAAAATTGTTGGCTCTTGAAAGAATAATAAAAAAAAAGAGAAATGTTATTGATAATCTGAAAAATCATAAAATTGATTCTTGAAGCAAGAAAAAGCAGTGAAAAACACAAAGGTTGCGGAAAAAAAAATGCCAAAAAATAAAGAAAAAGAAAGAAAAAGAAAAAGCAAGAAGAAAAAGCCAATAGCTCTTTAAACCAAAAGGCAAGAGCAAAAAGCCAATAACTCTTTAAACTAAAAGGCAAGGATCCACGGCTTTGAGCATTAATGGATAGAAGGGCCCAAAGGAATAAAATCTTGGCCTAAGCGGCTAAATCAAGCTGTCCCTAACCATTTGCTTGTGTCATGAAGGTCCAAGTGAAAAGCTTGAGACTGAGTGGTTAAAGTCATGATCCAAAGCAAAACGAGTGTGCTTAAGAACTCTGGGCACGTCTAACTGGGGACTCTAGCAAAGCTGAGTCACAATCTGAAAAGGTTCACCCAGTTATGTGTCCGTGGCATTTATGTATCCGGTGGTAATACTAGAAAACAAAATGCTAAGGGTCACGGCCAAGACTCATAAAGTAGCTGTGTTCAAGAATCAACATACTAACTAGGAGAATCAATAACACTATCTGAATTCTGAGTTCCTATGGATGCCAATCATTCTGAACTTCAAAGGATAAAGTGAGATGCCAAAACTGTTCAGAAGCAAAAAGCTACTAGTCCTACTCATCTAATTGGAACTAAGCTTCATTGATATTTTGAAATTTATTGTATTTTCTCTTCTTTTTATCTTATTTTGTTTTTCGTTGCTTGAGGACAAGTAACAATTTAACTTTGGTGTTGTGATGAGCAGATAATTTATACGCTTTTTGCCATTGTTTTTAGGTAGTTTTTAGTATGTTTTTGTTACTTTTTATTATATTTTTATTAGTTTTTATGCAAAAATCACATTTCTGGACTTTACTATGAGTTTGTGTATTTTTCTGTAATTTCAGGTATTTTCTGGCTGAAATTGAGGGACCTGAGCAAAAATCTTATTCAAAGGCTGAGAAAGGACTGCAGATGCTGTTGGATTCTGACCTCCCTACACTCAAACGCATTTTTCTGGAGCTACAGAAGCCAATTGGCGCGTTCTCAATTGGCTCTCAACAATTTTCCTTCGGCAAATATACTGAATTGTTGTCAAGTAAAAACTCACAATAGAGTGAGGTTGAATCCCACAGGGATTGATTGGTCAAGCAACTTTAATTAGAGGGATGTTCTAGTTGAACTAAGCAGAATTGGATTTGAGATTTGCAGAAAATTAAATGGCGGGAAAGTAAATAGCAGAAACGTAAATGCTGGAAATAAAGAGCGGAATGTAAATAGCGGAAATTAAATTGCAGAATCTTAAATGGGGAAGGGGAGTTTAGCATGAAAGTAAATAGCAGAAAGTAAAGAGAATGGGTAAGATCAGAAATGGGGAATTCATTGGGCTTAGGAGATGTTGCATTCTCCGGATCAAGTTCATTTTCATCTCTTCCTCAATCAATGCATTCATTGATCTCCTTGGCAATCTTAAGTGATCAAATTCCAATTTCTTGGAAATTCAATCTCTCAAATCTTGATCAATAGCCAATTCCTTGGTCAATTGCTCATGAGAAGAGATGAAGTATGGTCACTGATTATACCACATGTATTTCCAAATCAAACATGTATTTCCAAATCAAAGTGTTGGTAGGATTATATGTCACTATATCCATCCAAATCCCAATTTAGTCCAACATGAGAAAGCATTTCTAGCATGATCTCTTCATTCCTCTTCCAAAGTTCCGAAGAGATCCAAGTATGAATAGCTTATTTTCCAAGATAACTACCCAATTGAATGAAGATTGAAAGCTTTCTAGTAAAATCAAGAGAAAAGATAGAAGAAGAATAATGAAAACTAACATTGATCCATCAAATTACAACAGAGCTCCCTAACCCAATGAAAGGAGTTTAGTTGTTCATAGCTCTGGGAATGAAAAACAAAGATGGAAAATACATTATGAAAAGTAAACTAGAAGCTGCAGAGAAAGTAAAATACAGAGAGTAGTTCTCAAATTTTCAACCCCCTTTCTAATTCAAAACTACCCCTATATATACTACTCTTCTGATCTTCTAGTTGGTTCTTCAAATCTTGGATACGGGCCTTTGGATCTTGAGTTTGAAGCAGTTATCTTCTTCAGTGGGCTTAGCTTTACTTGCAGAGAGAAAGTATGAAGTGGGCAGGGACTTTTAGCTTAGGACGTTAGTGGCGTTAACGTTAAGTGAAAGTGTGGGTTCGAGAACGTTAGTGGCAGTCACCTTTTTCACTAACGTTCCTAACCAAAGGATAATTCACGTTAACTTCAACGTTAGTGGCACCAACGTGACCACTAACATTGCCTCTTGGTCCTTCGCACACGTTATTGGGACTTACCTTTTCCAATAACGTTGAGAATCCTCCCTTCCCTCTACGTTAGAGTTCACGTTAGTGTGGCTAACGTGACCTCTAATGTAGGCATGCCAAATCTTCGAAAACGTTAGTGACACTTACCTTTGTCACTAACATTTCAAAACGCCCCTACTTCCCACGTTAGAGTTCACGTTAACTAGGTTAACGTGGCTTCTAATGTGGTGGTGATAGCCATCTCCAATGTTAGTGACAGTCACTAACTTTGGCTCATCATTCTTCAATCCACGTTAGCTTCCACGTTAACTAAGTTAACGTGGGAGTTAACGTTGCTCATAGTGGCTCATTCCAACGTTAGTGACAAAGGTGAGTGTCACTAACGTTGGCGATTCTTGCTCCCTCCACGTTAGCTTCCACGTTAACTAAGTTAACGTGGCAACTAACGTGGCTCAAACTGGCTTAGTCCAACGTTAGTGACAAAGGTGAGTATCAATAACGTTGGCCATTGTTTTGCTTCCCCACGTTAGAGTCCACGTTAACTGAGTTAACGTGACTTTTAACGTGGCCAATATGAGCTTGGTCCAACGTTAGTGACAAAGGTGAGTGTCACTAACGTTGGCTTCATTTTCTTCTTCCACGTTAGAGTTCACGTTAACTTAGTTAACGTGACTCTTAACGTGGACTATGATGGCTTCGAGGACGTTATTGGCGATTACTTTTCTCATTAACGTTGCAAGCTAGCTCCCATTCCACGTTAGTGGTTACGTTAGTTAGACTAACGTGGCTGCTAACGTGGTTCTTCCTTGCTTCCTTTGTCCTAAAATCAAGCAATACAGTGCCTCAAAGTTCTAATCCAAATCATGAGACATGCATCATCCAATTTTTCATTCAATTCTTGCATAATTCTCATGAAATCATGTAAAGTGCACAATGTTTGCTTGAATCAAGATGTAAGTGAAATTCTACCCAAAACTTGCTTATTTCCTAAGAAAATGCATGAAACTATCCTAAAATAGTAAAGAAAAGGTCAGTGAAACTGGCCAAAATTCCCTAGCATCAACGGATGGTAGCCATTGACAACAGCGATCCACCAACATACAGCATGCCATGGAAGGAAGCCATGCGTGTTTGGAGAAGAAGACAATAGGAAAGCAGAGATTCAGACGACAGAGCATCTCCGGAACCTCAACCTGTTCCTCATTACTGAATCACAAGTATCATTCATTTCATGTTATTTACTCTTCATAAACAAAATCATTCATATCATGTAAATCTCCTGACTAAGATTTACAGGATAACCATAGCTCGCTTCAAGCCGGCAATCTCCGTGGGATCGACCCTTACTCACGTGAGGTATTACTTGGACGACCTAGTGCACTTGCCAGTTAGTTATACCGGAGTTGTGAAAAGTGTGATCATAATTCCGTGCATTAGTCTCTTTAGGAACTTAGAATCCATATGATATTATTGTCTCTCCTAGTTCAGTCTTTGTTGATTCTTGAACACAGGTTTTAGAGTCTTGGCCATGGCCTTAAGCACTTTGTTTTTCAGTATTACCACCGGATAAATAAATCCCATAGACACTTAACTGGATGAATCCTTTCAGATTGTGATTCAGCTTTGCTAGAATCCCCAGGTAGAGGTGTCCAGAGTTCTTAAGCGCCCAGCACTAACTCGTCGATATATTTCTTGTTGGAAGTATCCCTGATCCCATTGATAACGAGTGGGGCCAAATAATTCAATCGGAGTTGAACACTCTTTTTGCTTTGGATCACGACTTTAACTACTCAGTCTCAAGCTTTTTACTTGACACCTTCACACCACAAGCATATAGTTAGGCACCCTTTTTATTTGAAGTGCTTATGCCAAGATTGTGTTTCTTTTAGGCCCTCCTAACCATTGATGCTCAAAGCCTTGGATTCTTTTACCCTTGCCTTTTTTTTAAAGGGTTATTGGCTTTTTGCTCTTGCCTTTTGGTTTAAAGAGCTATTGCCTTTTTCTGCTTTTTTTTCACATGCTTTTCTTTTTCTTTTGCTGCTATTTCTTCCTTCAAGAATCACTTTTGGATTTTTCAGATTATCAATAATACTTCTCCTTTTTCATCATTCTTTCAAGAGCCAACATTCTTAATTCCAATTTCAAATATGCACTGTTCATTCATACATTCAGAAAACAAAGCAATGCCACCATATCAAAATAATTGATTATTCTTATTATAAAAGTCGAAAATTTATGCATCTCTGATTCTTCTAAAAAAATCACTATTTTATTTATGTTTAATAACGATAAGAGGAATATTTTATAGCTAATTGGAAAATTAATTACTACTAAGGCTTATGTAATTCTAAAATTAAAAGATAGAAAAAATAAAAATAAAGACTTAAATACTACTAGTGATCATGTAAACCTAAATATGGAAGACAGGAATTAGAATAATAGAAATATGAAAAATAGGAATTGGAATAGTCACAAGGCTGAAACTCAACAACCTCAAGCTTGAGGGGCGCTGGGCTCTTCAGGGGAGAGCTTCTGGTGTTTCAACTCCTCTATCTCACGCCCCTGCTTCTCTTGTTCTCTGACCAATTTGCAAATCATGCTAGTCTAATCTTTCTGCTCCTCTCTTAGTTGATCCAAGGTGACTTGCAGTTGCATCACAGATGCTTTCAGCTGATCCCAATATTCAATTGGAGGGATCTCTTGGGGAGGCTCAGGTGCCTTCCTTTTGGGATGATCCCTTTCCATCACCTGCTTGGTGATTGGGCTTTCCACTAGAATAAATGTGTCTACATAAAGCAGGACTTTAGCCTCTTGGCATAGGCGAAAGATAAGGTTTGGATAGGCCAGCATGGCATGAGTAGACATCCTGTTTGCCAACTTGTACATCTCATAGGGGATTATTTGGTGAACTTCTACATCATTCTTCATCATGATGCAGTAAACAATCACAGCTCTCTGAATAGTGACTTCAAAATAGTTACTTGTAGGGAGTATAGAACGTCCAATAAAGTCTAGCCATCCTCTACCAATTGGCTTAAGGTTCATTCTTTTTAGCTGGTTTGGTTTGCCTTTTGCATCCTCAATCCATTGAGTTCCAGGTAGGCAGAGGTCCTCTAGCACTTGATCCAGCTTAGGGTTAGCTACCACTCTTTTATTGTAAGAAACAGGGTCATCCCTTTGTAAGGGTAATTTAAAGATCTCTCTCACCCTATCCAGATAAAAATAGATGATCTTTCCCCTGACCATAGTGAAAAAAGTATGGAATGTTGTTCCATCTTTTTTTGTTTATCTGTCATCCACATATTTGCATACAATTCATGGATCATGTTGGATCCAATAGTGATCTTAGGATTTGCTAGAATCTCCCAGCCTCTCTTTTGAATTTGTTTTTGAATCTCCGGGTATTCATCTTCTCCTAATTCGAATATGACCTCAGGGATCACTGGCCTCTTACTCATTATTTTGTGATAATAGTTCTTCATGTTACTTGGTGTAAAATCTGATAGGTTTGAAAACAACTGTTGGGTCATCTTCTTTCTCATTTTTAGGAGCGGTTGATGAGCGGATAATTTATACGCATTTTGGCATTGTTTTTACAAAGTTTTTAGTATGATTTAGCTAGTTTTTAGTATATTTTTTTTAGTTTTTAAATAAAATTCAAATTTCTAGACTTTACTATGATTTTGTGTATTTTTCTGTGATTTCAGGTAATTTCTGACTGAAATTGAGGGACTTGAGCAAAAATCAGATTCAGAGGCTGAAGAAGGACTGCAGATGCTGTTGGATTCTGACCTCCCTGCACTCAAAGTGGATTTTCGGGAGCTCCAGAACTCCAAATGGTGCGCTCTCAATTGCGTTAGAAAGTAGACATCCAGGGCTTTCCAGCAATATATAATAGTTCATACTTTGCCTCAGTTTAGATGACGCAAACTGGCGTCCAACGCCAGTTCCATGTTGCATTCTGGAGTTAAACGCCAGAAACATGTTATAAACTGGCGTTCAACTCCAAGAGAAGCCTCTACACATGTAAAGCTCAATGCTCAGCCCAAGCACACACCAAGTGGACCCCAGAAGTGGATTTCTGCATCATTTACTCATTTCTATAAACCCTAGTAACTAGTTTAGTATAAATAGGACTTTTTACTATTGTATTTACATCTTCAGATCATCTGTGATCAGTTTTATGCTATCTTAGACCTTTATGGGAGCTGGCCATTCGGCCATGCCAGGACCATTATCACTTATGTATTTTCAATGGTAGAGTTTCTACACACCATAGATTAAGGTGTGGAGCTCTGCTGTTCCTCAGGAATTAATGCGAAGTACTATTGTTTTTCTATTCAATTCAAGCTTATTCCTATTCTAAGATGTTCATTCGCACCCAAGAACATGATGAATGTGATGATTATGTGACGCTCATCACCATTCTCACCTATGAACGCGTGCCTGACAACCACTTCTATTCTACATGAAGATGAGATAGAATGAGTATTTCTTAGGTATCTAATACAGGAGACCGAGTCCGAGATATTAGAGTCTTCGTGGTATAAGTTAGAACCCATGGACGGCCATTCTTGAGATCCGCAAAGTCTAAACCTTGTCTGTGGTATTCCGAGTAGGATCTGGGAAGGGATGGCTATGACGAGCTTCAAACTCGCGAGTGCTGGGCGTAGTGACAGACGCAAAAGGATAGTAAATCCTATTCCAATATGATCGAGAATCGACAGATGATTAGCCATGCAGTGACAGCGCATTGGACCATTTTCACAGAGAGGACGGGATGTAGCCATTGACAACGGTGATGCCCAACATAAAGCTTTCCATGGAAAGGAGTATGAAGGATTGGATGAAGACAGCAGGAAAGCAGAGGTTCAGGAGGAACAAAAGCATCTCTATACGCTTATCTGAAATTCTCACCAATGAGTTACATAAGTATCTCTATCTTTATTTTACGTTTTATTTGTCTTTTAATTATTATAACTCTATAACCATTTGAATCCGCCTGACTGAGATTTACAAGGTGACCATAGCTTGCTTCAAGACGACAATCTCCGTGGGATCGACCCTTACTCACGTAAGGTTTATTACTTGGACGACCCAGTGCACTTGCTGGTTAGTTATGCGGAATTGTGACAAAGTGTGATTCACGTTTGAGAGCTCCAAGTTTTTGGCGCCATTGTTGATGATCACAATTTCGTGCACCAAGTTTTTGGCGCCGTTGCTGGGGATTGTTCGAGTTTGGACAACTGACGGTTCATCTTGTTGCTCAGATTAGGTAATTTTATTTTAATTTTAACCTTTTTGTTTTTATTGTTCTTATTTTTGAAAAAATAAAAATAAAAAAAGTAACAAAAAAAATTAAATATTTTCAAAAATATATTTTTCTTCAGAATTTTTAAGAATGAATTCTAGAGTTTCATGAAGCATGTTGAAGCCTGGCTGGCTGTAAAGCCATGTCTAATTCATTTGGACTGGGGCTTCCACCTATCAGCATAGAATGAAGTTGGATGAAGTATCAGCTGTTGTATGCCTGATTTGTATGCTAAATCTTGGCTAGCCATTGGCCATGTCTAGTGTTTTGGACCGGAGCTTTCACTGAAAGCTTGGCTGGCTAGTGAGCCATGTCTAATTCCTAGACTGGAGCTTTAGACTAACATTGCAAGATTCCTGGAATTCCTATTAAAAATTTTGAAATCCTTATTTTGCAAATTCCAATTAATTTTCAAAAAATACCAAAACTTTTAATAAAATCAAAAAAATCAAAAATAATTTGATGTTTCTTGTTTAAGTCTTGTGTCAGTTTTTAAGTTTGGTGTCAATTGCATGTTTATCTCTTTCTTGCATCTTTCGAAAATCCATGCATTGCATTTTTCATGATCTTCAAGATGTTCCTGGTAAGTCTTCTTGTTTGATCTTTAAAATTTCTTGTTTTGTGTCTTTTCTTGTTTTTTTTATATGCATTTTCAATTTGTTAGTGTCCATACATGAAAAATTTTTAAGTTTGGTGTCCTGCATGTTTTTCTTTTCTTAAAAATTTTCAAAAATAAGTTCTTGGTGTTCATCTTGACATTCAAAGTGTTCTTGGTGTTCATCTTGATATTCATAGTGTTCTTGCATGCATCATTTATTTTGATCCAAAATTTTCATGCATTGAGTCTTTTTGATGTTTTTCTCTCTCATCATTAAAATTCAAAAATAAAAAAATATCTTTCCCTTATTTCACTCATAAACTTTTGAATATCTGAGTTGAGTTTTTCAAAAATTTTTAAAATCTAGTTGTTTCTTATGAGTCAAATCAAATTTTCAATTTAAAAAATTTCTATCTTTTTCAAAAATCAAATCTTTTTTTATGATTTTCGAAAATTTTAAATTGATTTTCAAAAATCTTTTTCTTATTTCCATTTCATAATTTCAAAATCTTTACTAACAATTAATGTGATTGATTCAAAAATTTTTCAAGTTGTTACTTGCCTATTAAGAAAGGTTCAATCTTTAAATTTCAAAATCATATATTTTTGTTTCTTGTTAGTCAAGTAATCAACTTTAATTTTCAAAATCAAATCTTTTTAAAGTTCTTTTTCAAATCCTTTTTCAAAATAAGTTTCAATCACATCTTTTTCAAAATTAATTTCAAAATCTTTTCTAACTTATTTTCTAGCTTCTTATCTTTTCAAAATTGATTTTCAAATCTTTTTCAATTAATCTTATCTTTTTGTTTGATTCATATCTTTTTCAAAACTACCTAACTAACTCTCTCTTTCTAATTTTTGAAAATCCCTTCCCTCTTTTTCAAAATTCCTTTTTTATTAACTAATTGTTTTAATTTTTACTTTAATTTAATTTAATTTTTCTTTTTTGTATTTTCGAATTCTAACTTTAAATTTAATTTAAAACAAAAATATTTTTTATTTAATTTATTTAATTTTTGAATTCTCTCATTTCTCATCCCCTTCTGTTTATTTATTCATCTACTAACACCCCTCTTTCACCCAAGAATTCGAACTCACTCCTCTCCCTTGTGTTTGGATGTTTATCTTTTCCTTCCTCCATTATTCTCTTCTTATACTTACATAAGGAATCTCTATACTGTGACATAGAGGATTCTATATTTTCTGTTCTCTTCTTTTTCATATGAGCAGGAACAAGGATAAGAGCATTCTTGTTGAAGCTGATCCTGAACCTGAAAGGACTCTGAAGAGGAAGCTAAGGGAAGCTAAAGCACAACTCTCTGGAGAAAATCTGACAGAAATTTTTGAAAAAGAAGGAGACATGGCCGAAAATAATAACAATGCAAGGAAGATGCTTGGTGACTTTACTGCACCAAATTCCAATTTTCATGGAAGAAGCATCTCAATCTCTACCATTGGAGCAAACAATTTTGAGCTGAAACCTCAATTAGTTTCTCGGATGCAACAGAACTGCAAGTTTCATGGACTTCCATCAGAAGATCCTTTTCAGTTCTTAACTGAATTCTTGCAGATCTGTGACACTGTTAAGACCAATGGAGTTGATCCCAAGGTCTACAGGCTTATGCTTTTCCCATTTACTGTAAGAGACAGAGCTAGAATATGGTTGAATTCTCAACCTAAAGATAGCCTGAACTCTTGGGATAAGCTGGTCACGGCTTTCTTAGCCAAGTTCTTTCCTCCTCAAAAGCTTAGTAAGCATAGAGTGGATGTTCAAACCTTCAAACAAAAAGAAGGTGAATCCCTCTATGAAGCTTGGGAGAGATACAAGGAACTGACCAAAAAGTGTCCTTCTGATATGCTTTCAGAATGGACCATCCTGGATATATTATATGATGGTTTGTCTGAGCTATCAAAGATGTCACTGGACCATTCTGCAGGTGGATCCATTCACCTAAAGAAAACGCCTGCAGAAGCTCAGGAACTCATTGACATGGTTGCAAATAACCAGTTCATGTACACTTCTGAAAGGAATCCTGTGAGTAATGGGACGCCTCAGAGGAAGGGAGTTCTTGAAATTGATACTCTGAATGCCATATTGGCTCAGAACAAAATATTGACTCAGCAAGTCAATATGATCTCTCAGAGTCTGAATGGATTGAAGGAATCATCCAACAATACTATAGAGCCATCTTCTGAAGAAAAAGCTTATGATCCTGAGAACCCTGCAATAGCAGAGGTGAATTACATGGGTGAACCCTATGGAAACACATATAATCCCTCATGGAGAAATCATCCAAATTTCTCATAGAAGGATCAACAAAAGCCTCAACAAGGCTTTAATAATGGTGGAAGAAACAGGTTTAGCAATAGCAAGCCTTTTCCATCATCCACTCAGCAACAGACAGAGAATTCTGAGCAGGATCCATCTAGCTTAGCAAATATAGTCTCTGATCTATCTAAGGCCACTGTAAGTTTCATGAATGAAACAAGGTCCTCCATTAGAAATTTGCAGGCACAAGTGGGCCAGCTGAGTAAAAGAGTCACTGAAACTCCTCCTAGTACTCTCCCAAGCAATACAGAAGAGAATCCAAAAAGAGAGTGTAAGGCCATTACCTTACTTGGTGTGGCCGAACCCAGAGAGGAGGAGGAGGACGTGAATCCCAGTTAGGAAGACCTCCTGGGACGTTCAGTGACCAATAAGGAGTATCCCTTTGAGGAACCAAAGGAATCTGAGGCTCATCTAGAGACCATAGAGATTCCATTGAACCTTCTTCTGCCCTTCATGAGCTCTGATGAGTATTCATCCTCTGAAGAGGATGAAGACATTACTGAAGAGCAAGTTGCTAAGTACCTTGGTGCAAACATGAAGCTGAATGCCAAATTATTTGGTAATGAGACTTGGGAAGATGAACCTCCCTTGCTCACCAATGAACTAAATGTATTGGATAGGCAGAAATTACCTCAAAAGAAACAGGATCCTGGTAAATTCTTAATACCCTGTAACATAGGCACCATAACCTTTGAGAAGGCTCTGTGTGACCTGGGGTCAGGAATAAACTTAATGCCACTCTCTGTAATGGAGAAACTTGGGATCTTTGAGGTGCAAGCTGCCAGAATCTCATTAGAGATGATAGACAACTCAAGAAAATAGGCTTATGGACTAGTAGAGGACGTGCTAGTAAAGGTTGAAGGCCTTTACGTCCCTGCTGATTTCATAATCCTAGACACTGGGAAGGAAGAAGATGAATCTATCATCCTTGGAAGACCCTTCCTAGCCACAGCAAGAGCTGTGATTGATGTGGATAGAGGAGAGTTGGTCCCCCAACTGAATGAGGACAACCTTGTGTTTAAAACTCAAGGATCTTCTTCTGTAACCATGGAGAGGAAGCATTAAAAGCTTCTCTCACTGTAGAGTCAACCAAAGCCCCCACAGTACAACTCTAAGTTTGGTGTTGGGAGGCTACAACCAAACTCTAAGTTTGGTGTTGAACCCCGACATTCAAACTCTAAGTTTGGTGTTGGGAGGTTCCAACCTTGCTCTAATTATCTGTGAGGCTCCATGAGAGCTCACTGTCAAGCTATTGACATTAAAGAAGCACTTGTTGGGAGGCAACCCAATGTTATTTAATTATATCTATTTTCTTTTTATTGTTATTTCGTGTTTTATTAGGTTGATGATCATGTGGAGTCACAAAAACTACTAAAAAATCAAAAACAGAATGAAAAATAGCATTAAAAATAACACACCCTGGAGGAGGAACATTCCGGTATTTAAACGCCAGAAACAAGCATCTGTCTGGCGTTTAACGCCAGAAACAAGCACCAAGCTGGCATTTAACGCTAGAAACAAGCATCTACCTGGCGTTAAACGCCAGAAACAGGCTATATTTGGGCGTTTAATGCCAGAAACAAGCAGCAGTCTGGCGTTAAACGCCAGGATTGCACAGTAAGGGCGTTTTACACGCCTAATTGGAGTAGGGATGTTAAGTCCTTGGCCCTCCAGGATCTGTGGACCCTACAGGATCCCCACCTACCTTCTTCTCTCCTCTTCACACCTTTTCATAACGCTCTTCCCCAAATACCCTTCACCAATCACCTCACTCACTCTTCTCCATCATCTCTTCACCACTCACATCCATCCCCTCTTCCCCAAAAACCCCACCTACCTTCAAATTCAAACTATTTTCCTTTCCAAACCCAACCCTAATGGCCGAACCCTAACCCTCCCCCTACTCCTATATAAACCCCTCATTCCTTCTTCATTTTCACACAACACAACCTTCTCTTCTTCCCCTTGGCCGAAACCACCTTTCTCTCCCCCTCCTTTATTTCTCTTCTTCTTCTTCTTCTTTCTTTCTTCTTTTGCTCGGGGACGAGCAAACATTTTAAGTTTGGTGTGGTAAAAGCATTGTTTTTTGTTTTTCCATAACCATTAATGGCACCTAAGGCCAGAGAAACCTCTAGAAAGAGGAAAGGGAAGGCAATTGCTTCCACCTCTGAGTCATGGGAGATGGAGAGATTCATCACAAAGGTCCATCAAGACCACTTCTATGAAGTTGTGGCCAAGAAGAAAGTGATCCCTGAGGTTCCTTTCAAGCTCAAAAATAATGAGTATCCGGAGATCCGACATGAGATCCGAAGAAGAGGTTGGGAAGTTCTCACCAACCCCATTCAACAAGTCGGGATCTTAATGGTTCAAGAGTTCTATGCAAATGCATAGATCACTAGGAACCATGATCAAAGTGTGAACCCGAATCCAAAGCATTGGCTTACCATGGTTCGGGGGAAATTCTTAGATTTCAGTCCAGAAAATATAAGGTTGGTGTTCAACTTGCCAATGATGGAAGAGAACGCATGCCCCTACACTAGAAGGGTCAATTTTGATCAAAGGTTGGACCAAGTCCTCATGGACATATGTGTAGAAGGAGCTCAATAGAAAGTTGACTCAAGAGGCAAGCCGTTCAATTGAGAAGACTGAACCTTAAGCCTGTAGCTAGAGGATGGTTGGAGTTTATTCAACGCTCAATCATTCCTACTAGCAACCAGTCTGAAGTTACTATAGATCGGGCCATCATGATCTATAGTATCATGATTGGAGAGGAAGTGGAAGTTCATGAGATTATACCTCAAGAACTCTACAATGTGGCTGACAAGTCCTCTACTTTGGCAAGGTTAGCCTTTCCTCACCTTATTTGCCACCTCTGCAATTCGGCTGGAATTTACATAGAGGGAGACATTCTCATTGATGAGGATAAGCCCATCACTAAGAAAAGGATGGAGCAAACAAGAGAACATGGATCTCAACAAGAGCATAAGGAAATTCCTCACCATGAAATCCCTGAGATGCCTCAAGGGATGCACCTTCCTCCATAAAACTATTGGGAGCAAATCAACACCTCCCGAGGAGAATTAAGTTCCAACATGGGACAACTAAGGATGGAGCACCAAGAGCACTCCATCATCCTCCATGAAATTAGAGAAGATCAAAGAGCTATGAGGGAGGAACAACAAAGACAAGGAAGAGACATAGAGGAGCTCAAGAGCACCATTGGTTCTTCAAGAAGAGGAAGACGCCACCCTCACTAAGGTGGACCCGTTCCTTAATCTCCTTGTTCTTGTTTTCCTGTTTTTTGGTTTTATGCTTCATGTTTATTTATGTTTGTGTCTTATTACATGATCATTAGTATTTAAGTGTCTATGCCTTAAAGTTATGAATGTCCTATGAATCCATCACCTCTCTTAAATGAAAAATGTTTTAATTACAAAAGAACAAGAAGTACATGGTTTCGAATTCATCCTTGAAACTATTTTAATTATTTTGATATGGTGACAATACTTTTTGTTTTCCGAATGAATGCTTGAACAGTGCATATGTCTTTTGAAATTATGGTTTAGGAATGTTAAATATGTTGGCTCTTGAAAGAATGATGAAAAGGAGAAATGTTATTGATAATCTAAAAAATCATAAAAATTGATTCTTGAAGCAAGAAAAAGCAGTGAATAGAGAAAAGCTTGCGAAAAAAAAAGAGAAAACAAAAATGGCGAAAAAAAAAGAAAGAAAAAGAAAAAGCAAGCAGAAAAAGCCAAAAGCTCTTTAAACCAAAAGGCAAGAGCAAAAAGCCAATAGCCCTTAAAACAAAAAGGCAATGGAAATAAAAAGGATCCAAGGCTTTGAGCATCAGTGGATAGGAGAGCCTAAAGGAATAAAATCCTGGCCTAAGCAGCTAAATCAAGCTGTCCCTAACCACGTGCTTGTGGCGTGAAGGTGTCAAGTGAAAACTTGAGACTGAGCAGTTAAAGTCGAGACCCAAAGCAAAAGAAGAGTGTGCTTAAGAACCCTGGACACCACTAATTGGGGACTTTAGCAAAGCTGAGTCACAATCTGAAAAGGTTCACCCAGTTATGTGTCTGTGGCATTTATGTATCTGGTGGTAATATTGGAAAACAAAGTGCTTAGGGCCACGGCCAAGACTCATAAAGTAGCTGTGTTCAAGAATCAACATACTGAACTAGGAGAATCAATAACACTATCTAAATTCTAAGTTCCTATAGATGCCAATCATTCTGAACTTCAATGGATAAAGTGACATGCCAAAACTATTCAAGAGGCAAAAAGCTACAAGTCCCGCTCATCTGATTGGAGCTAAGTTTCATTGATATTTTGGAATTTATAGTATATTCTCTTCTTTTTATCCTATTTGATTTTCAGTTGCTTGGGGATAAGCAATAATTTGAGTTTGGTGTTGTGATGAGCGGATAATTTATACGCTTTTTGGCATTATTTTTACATAGTTTTTAGTATGATTTAGCTAGTTTTTAGTATATTTTTATTAGTTTTTAAATAAAATTCACATTTATAGACTTTACTATGAGTTTGTGTGTTTTACTGTGATTTCAGGTAATTTCTGGCTGAAATTGAGGGACTTGAGCAAAAATCAGATTCAGAGGCTGAAGAAGGACTGCAGATGTTGTTGGATTCTAACCTCCTTGCACTCAAAGTGGATTTTCTGGAGATACAAAACTCCAAATGGCGCGCTCTCAATTGCATTAGAAAGTATACATCCAGGGCTTTCCAGCAATATATAATAGTCTATACTTTGCCCGAGTTTAGATGACGCAAACTGGCGTCCAACGCCAATTCCATGTTGCATTCTGGAGTTAAACGCCAGAAACAGGTTACAAACTGGCGTTCAACTCCAAGAGAAGCCTCTACACGTGTAAAGCTCAATGCTCGGCCCAAGCGCACACCAAGTGGGCTCCAGAAGCGGATTTCTGCATCATTTACTCATTTCTGTAAACCCTAGTAACTAGTTTAGTATAAATAGGACTTTTTACTATTGTATTTACATCTTCGGATCATCTTTGATCAGTTTTATGCTATCTTAGACCTTTATGGGGGCTGGCAATTCGGCCATGCCTGGACCATTATCACTTATGTATTTTCAACGGTAGAGTTTCTACACACCATAGATTAAGGTGTGGAGCTCTACTGTTCCTCAAGAATTAATGCGAAGTACTATTGTTTTTCTATTCAATTCAAGCTTGTTCCTATTCTAAGATGTTCATTCGAACCCAAGAACATGATGAATGTGATGATTATGTGACGCTCATCACCATTCTCACCTATGAATGCGTGCCTGACAACCACTTCTGTTCTACATGAAGATGAGATAGAATGAGTATCTCTTAGGTATCTAATATAGGGGACCGAGTCTGAGATATTAGAGTCTTCATGGTATAAGTTAGAACCCATGGACGGCCATTCTTGAGATCCAAAAAGTCTAAACCTTGTCTGTGGTATTTCGAGTAGGATCTGGGAAGGGATGGCTGTGACGAGCTTCAAACTCGCGAGTGCTGGGCGTAGTGACAGATGCAAAAGGATAGTAAATCCTATTCCAGTATGATCGATAACCGACAGATGATTAGCCATGCAGTGACAGCGCATTGGACCATTTTCATAGAGAGGACAGAATGTAGCCATTGACAACGGTGATGCCCAACATAAAGCTTGCCATGGAAAGGAGTATGAAGGATTGGATGAAGACAGCATGAAAGCAGAGGTTCAGGAGGAACAAAAACATCTCTATACGCTTATCTGAAATTCTCACCAATGAGTTACATAAGTATCTCTATCTTTATTTTACATTTTATTTGTCTTTTAATTATTATAACTCTATAACCATTTGAATCCGCCTGACTGAGATTTACAAGGTGACCATAGCTTGCTTCAAGCTGACAATCTCCGTGGTATCGACCCTTACTCACGTAAGGTTTATTACTTGGACGACCCAGTGCACTTGCTGGTTAGTTGTGCGGAATTGTGACAAAGTGTGATTCACGTTTGAGAGCTCCAAGTTTTTGGCGCCACTGTTGATGATCACAATTTCGTGCACCAGTGGTCCTGCCACTTTTTTGAGCCGTAAGATTCGAATCTCAATGAGAAAAAAGGGCTCCTTCCACACCAAACTTAAAAGGTTTGCTCGTCCTTGAGCAAAAGGTAAGAAAGGAAGAAGAAAAAAGTGAAGGAAGGGAGAATAGAAGAAGAGAATTCGAATGGGGAGGTGGTGAATAAGTGAGAGGGGAGCACGGATATATATAGGAAGGGGGGAGGGATTTTCGAATTCAATCTTAAAAGAAAGATAAAGAAGTTTTGAAAAAGATAGAAAAAGATAAGTTGTTAAACTTGAAAGATATGAAAAAGATAAAAAAGATATAAAAGATAAGATAAGAAGTAAGAAGAAGATTTTAAAGTTTAATAAAAGATATGAACACGAATTACTAAAGATAAGAAAAGATTTTGAAAGAATTTAAAAACTAGTTGAAAAAGATTTGAAAAGATTTGAAATTATTTTAAAATTGAAATTTATTTGAATTTGAAATATTTGAACAAAATTTGATTTAAAAATCATTGAATTCAAAAATTGAAATTTAAAAAGATAGGTTGAATGAAGAAGAGATAAGGTTTTGGAAATTACCTTCCTTGCTGTCTTTCTGGCGTTAAACGCCGAGAATGGCTGCATTCTGGCGTTTAACGTTGCTGCCCTCCTTGCTGGGCATTGAACGCCCAGAATGGCACCCATTCTAGCGTTCAACACTAGGCTACCCTCCTTATGGGCGTTTGAACACCCAACCAGGCTCCCTGGCTGGCGTTTAACGCCAGGCTGTCTACCTCCATGGGCGTTTAAACGCCGAATTACCACCCTTTTCTGGCGTTAAACGCTAGAGAGATGCCTCCTCCAAGGTATTCTGTTTTCTGTTATGCATCATTCTGTCTCTATTTAAACACTGTTCATGATTACTAACATTAAAAAGCAAACTAATTAGAAACTAATTATACGGAAAACTAATTAAAACAAAAATAATTAGAAAATTAGAAAATAATAATATACTATTAATCATTGGGTTGCCTCCCAACAAGCTCTTCTTTAATGTCCTTAGCTGGACTGCACTGTACTTAACTTAGTTGAAGTGTTGACCCTCCTAGCTCAAAATCTCCTTCAAAGTAATGATTGACCCTCTGTTCATTGATAGTGAACCTGTTGTCTGGATCTTTACCTTGAAGTTCTATGTGCTCGTAAGGTGATATACTAGTAATCACATACGGTCCCTTCTAACGGGATTTAAGTTTCCCAGGGAATAATTTGAGTCTTGAGTTAAAGAGCAGGACCTTCTGTCTGGGTTCAAAGACTCCGGAGGATATCTTCTTGTCATGCCATCTTTTTGCTTTTTCCTTATAGATCTCTGCATTTTCAAATGCAGCTAAGCGAAATTCATCCAACTCATTTAGTTGGAGCAGCCATTTTTTTCCTGCTTCTTTAGCATCAAAGTTGAGGAACCTAGTAGCCCAATAAGCCTTTTGTTCTAGTTCCACTGGCAAATGATAGGAATTCCCATACACCAGCTGGTATGGTGATGTTCCAATAGGGGTTTTGAAAGCTATTATGTATGCCCACAGAGCATCATCAAGCTTCCTAGCCTAATCCTTTCTAGAGGCGCTTGTTGTCCTTTCTAGGATTTGCTTTAGTTCTCTATTTGAGACTTTAACTTGCCCATTTGTTTGGGGATGATATGTTGTTGCCACTTTATGGCGAACTCCATAACGGCTTAAGACAGAATCAAGCTGTCTGTTGCAGAAATGAGTACCTCCATCACTAATCAGTGTCATAGGAACACCAAACCTACTGAAGATGTTCTTTTGGAGAAACTTCATCACTACTCTAGCGTCATTCGTGGGTGATGCTATTGCTTCAACCCATTTAAACACGTAGTCTACTGCTACGAAGATGTAGATGTTTCAGTAGGAAGGTAGGAAGGGTCCCATGATGTCTATACCCCCATACATCAAACAACTCAATCTCTAGGATTCCCTGTTGAGGCATGTCATGGCCGTGAGGGAGATTACCAGCTCTTTGGCAACTATCACAGTTACGGACAAACTTTCTAGAGTCCTTAAAGAGAGTGGGCCAGTAGAACCCACTTGGGAGAACCTTTGTGGCTGTTCGCTCACTTCCAAAGTGTCCTCCATAGTTTGAGCCATGGCAATGTCATTGAATTCTCTGTGCCTCTTCTTCAGACACGCAGCGTCGGATTATTCCATCTGAGCATCTTTTGAAGAGATATGGTTTATTCCGCAAGTAGTACTTTGCATCATGTATGAGTTTTTGGGCTTGCTGCCTATTGTACTCTTTGGGAATGAATCTTATAGCCTTGTAATTTGCAATGTCTACAAACTAAGGTGCTATTTGGATGGCATAGAGTTGCTCATCTGGAAAGGTTTCGGATATGTTAGCAGAGGGGGGAAAGGTCTCTGCCACTGGTTCAATCCGAGACAAGTGGTCAGCCACTTGATTTTCTGTACCTTTTCTGTCTCTGATTTCTATATCAAAGTATTACAGGAGTAATACCCATCTTATGAGCCTGGGCTTAGAATCCTGCTTGGTGAGTAGATACCTCAGAGCAGCATAGTCAGTGTAGATAATGACCTTAGATCCTACTAAATAGGATCTAAACTTGTCAATAGCATAAAGCACTGCAAGTAATTCCTTTTCTCTGGTGGTATAGTTCTTCTGTGCGTCATTCAGAACACGACTGGCATAATAAATGACGTGCAGAAGCTTGTCATCTCTCTGCCCTAGAACTGCACTAGTGGCATGGTCATTGGCATCACACATCAGTTCGAATGGTAAGTCCCAATTCGGTGCAGAAATGACAGGTGTAGTGACAAGCTTGGCTTTCAGGGTCTCAAAGGCATGCAGACATTCTTGGTCAAAGACAAATGGAACGTCAGTGGCCAAGAGGTTACATAGGGGCTTTACAATTTTCGAAAAATCCTGCATGTCCTAGGAAACTTCTGATTGCCTTGGTATTAGTACGTGGTGGCAATTGTTCAAACACCTCCACCTTAGCTTGATCCACTTCTATCCCCTTATTTAAAATCCGGTGCCCAAGAACAATGCCTTCAGTCACCATGAAGTGGCATTTTTTCCAGTTTAAAATCAGGTTTGTCTCTTGGCATCTTTTCAGAATTAGGGCCAGATGGTCAAGGCATGATTCAAATGAATCTCCAAAGATAGAGAAGTCATCCATGAACACTTCAAGGAACTTTTCCACCATGTCAGAGAAGATGGAGAGCATACATCTCTAGAAGTTGGGAGGTGCATTGCATAGGCCGAATGGCATTTGCCTATAGGCAAACATGCCATATGGGCATGTAAATATTGTCTTCTCTTGATCCTATGGATTCACTGCTATTTGATTGTACCCGGAATATCCATCTAGGAAGCAATAAAAAGCATGCCCTACTAGTCTCTCTAGCATTTTATCAATAAATGGTAAAGAAAAATGATCCTTCCTAGTGGCGTTATTGAGCCTTCTATAGCCAATGCACATACGCCACCCCATAACTATCCTTGTAGGGATCAGTTCATTTTTTTCATTATGAACCACTGTCATGCCTCCCTTTTTAGGAACAACTTGTACAGGGCTCGCCCAGGGACTATCAGAAATGGGATAAATAATTCTAGCCTCCCAAAGCTTAGTGACTTCCTTCTACACCACTTCCTTCATAACTGAATTTAGTTGCCTTTGTGGTTGCACCACTGGTTTGGCGTCATCCTCTAGTAGGATTTTGTGCATCCATCAGGTTGGGCTAATGCCTTTAAGGTCACTTATAGTCCACCCAAGGGCAGTCTTGTGAGTTTTGAGCACTTTAATTAGTGCGTCTTCTTCCTGTGGTTCTAAGGCAGAGCTTATGATTACAGGATAAGTGTCTCCATCTCCTAGAAATGAATATTTTAGAGAGGATGGTAATGGCTTGAGCTCAAGTTTTGGAGGCTTCTCCTTTTCCTTACTAGTTTCCAGAGGTTCCTTTAAATTAGGTTGGGCATCAGTAAGGATGTCATTCAGCCCTTCTTTGAGTCCCACAACCATGTTTACTTCTTCTACCAGGGAATCAATGAGGTCAATGCTCATGCATTCCTCTGGGGTGTCTGGATACTGCATATCTTTGACAGTATTTAGCACGAACTTTTCCTAATTGACTCTCAGGGTTACTTCCGCTTTTTCAACATCAAAAAGGGTCCATCCTGTAACTAGGAAGGGTCTCCCTAGGATAAGGGATGCACTCTTGTGCCCTTCCATATCCAACACCACAAAGTCAGTGGGAAAGGCAAAGGGTCCAACCCTAACAATCATGTCTTCAACTACGCCTGATGGTATCTTAATAGAACCATCAGCAAGTTGAAGGCATATGCAAGTTGGTTTGACTTCATCAGTCAAGCAAAGCTTCTTTATTAATGAAACAGGTATTAGGTTGATGCTTGCTCCAAGGTCACATAGAAATGTCCTTGTGCAAGCATTCCCTAGAGTGCATGGTATCATAAAACTTCCAGGATCCTTAAGTTTCTCTGGTAAGTTGTTTTGAATGATTGCGCTACACTCTTCAGTGAGGAGGACTATTTTGAATGAATGTTTCCAAGTTTTCAAGCTAGATCTGGGCTGGTTGTCTAACCACCTCTTTGCTTGGTCCTTTACAGTAAAAGGAAAGAGCAATAGTCTGTATACATCTTGGTCTACTCCCTCATTGTGTACTATGTCAGCAATCTTTAAGAAATCTGCCAAGAACTCAGTAGATTCTGTTTGTGAAAGTCTAGAATACTGGCAGTTTTGCTGTACTAAAGTAATGAGTTGAGGGTTTAGTTCAAAGCCAACTGCTCTGATGGGAGGTATGCTAATACTTCTTCCATAGAAATTAGCAGTGGGAATTGTATAAGACCTAGGAGTTCTTCTGAACTCTTCATTCCCATTTGGGTTCATGATGAAGAAAGGTAGGGGAAGAAGAAGAATCAAGGATGAAGATGTAAATTATGATTAAAATATTTTTATTTTTTGTTTTATTTATTTAATTAATTCAAAAATAAAGGTTAATTAATTAAAAAATTGAAAATTAATTAATAAATTTCGAAAAAGAGGAAAGAGAAATAGAAGAGGGATTTTCAAAAATAGAAGAGAGAGAGAAATTAGTTAGGAAGTTTTGAGAAAGAAGAAAGAGAAAACAAGTAACTAATTAATAAAGATTTGAAATTAAGATTTAAATTTGAAAAAGATTTAATTTGAAATTTAAAATTGAAATTTGAAATTTGAAAATTTGAATTTTTAAAATTTGAAATTTGAAAATTTGAATTTTAAAATTTTGAAATTTGAATTTTAAATTTTGAATTTTGAATTTTAAAATTTGAATTTTGAAAATTGAATTTGAATTAGAATTAAGATAAGATAAGATTTTGAAAAAGATTTGAAAGAGATAAGATTTGAAATTTGATTTTTTTTTTTTTAAAAAAGATTTGAATTTGAAATAAGATAAGATAAGATTTTGAAAATTGAATTTTAAATTTTAAAATTTGAATTTGAAACAAGATAAGATAAAGATTTGAAAAAGATATGACTTTTGAAATTTAAATCTTGACTTGACTAACAAGAAAATACTAAATTTAAAAATTTTTAAGGTAAATTGGCAAGATTTTCGAAAATTATAATTAAAGATAAGAAAAGATATTTTATTTTTTTTATTTTTGAATTTAATGAAAAAAGAGAAAAAAACACACAAAAGACACCAAATTTAAAATTTTTAGATCTGAGGACACTACTATGCGAAAATTTTAAAGAAAAACACAATAGGACACCAAGCTTAAAAATTTTAAGATCAAAACAAGAAGAAAAACAAGAATACTTTGAAAATCAAGAAGCACACCAAGAACAAAACACAAAGAATTCAAAGAAAACAAGAACATGCAAAGGACACCAAACTTAAAATTTTTGAAAACCAAACACACAATTTTCAAAAATTATAAAGAAAAGACACAAGAAGACACCAAACTTAAAAATTGAAACAAACTCAAACAAAAGACACTATTTTTGAAATTTTTTCGAAAAAAGACTCAAAGAAGTTTGAACAGGAACAAGAACAAGAATAAAAAACTCAAACCAAAAATAAAGATTGATAAAGAAAAGAAAAGATTTTTCAAAACCTTTTGAAAAGAAAATAAAAGACTCAAATGAAATAAAACTAAACCCGTAAAGAAAAGAAAATTCCCTAATCTAAGCAACAAGATAATCTGTCAGTTGTCCAAACTCGAACAATGCCTGACAACGGCGCCAAAAACTTGGTGCATGAATTCCCACACTTCGTAGAACTGAACCAGCAAGTATACTGGGTCGTCCAAGTAATACCTGAGTGAGTCTGAGTTGATCCCACGAGGATTGTGATTTGAAGCAAGCTATGGTTATCTTGTAGATCTTAGTCAGGCGGATAGAAAAGTTGATTGTTTGTTTAAAGCGCATAAAATTAAAATAAAGAAAACGTTACTAGGTTGATGTGTTTGCAATGATAAGAAGATGGTTAAGGCTTGGAGATGCTTGGTTCTTCTGGATTAATTTGGTCTTACTGTCTTCTTCAACTGTGAATGATTTCTTCTATGGTAGGTTGTATGTGATCAACACCTTTCTTACAACGTTGCTAATGCTCCTCCAAATTTGAACCCCAGGGTTAGTGCGGATCCATTCTGATTGAGGGTGAAGCTCCTGCAGTTCATTCTCCTTAGTGATCCTACTCAAAATGCCACAAACAAGGTCGAATCTTCCAAATCAGAGGATACTGCGCCTTTGGTGCTAGCCTCTACCACAAAGACTCTAATCTCCCTGTACCTCGGCTGAACTGGTCTCTCGAGAAGTCCCAACGAAGTCGTGGATTAGCCGTCTAAGAGATGTATGATCAAGCTAGTGGTTCATCACTGTCCGGTGAAAAACTCACTCTGAACCCTTGTAGAATGAGATAACCTTGTACCGGTTCAACGCATTCATAATGTTGAAGAACGGATATACATCATAGAATAGAGAATCAAACACGTATTGAGATAGAACAGTAGTACTTTATTAATCCATAAAACTCAGCAGAGCTCCTCGCCTCAACCTAGGAGGTTTAGAAACTCATACTGATAAAAAATACAATGACAAATGTGTAAAGTGTCAAAAGGTTCTTCAGATTGTAAAAGTTATCAATTAAATACTAAACTAATGACTAAGGATTACATAAGAAAGGTAAAACAGTCTTTTAGCGTTAAAATCCACTTTTGGGGCCTACTTGGTGAGTGTTTGGGCTGAGCTTGATTGAGATCCACATGCTAGGAGGCCTCTAGAGCGTTGAACGCTGGCTAGGGGGTCCTTCTTGGGTGTTGGACGCTGGTCTCTTCTCCTTTGGGCGCTAGATGCCAGAATAGGGCAGGAGGCTGGCGTTGGACGCCAGTTTTGGGTCTTCAATTCTGAAGCAAGGTATCAACTATTATACATTGCTGGAAAGCTTTGGATGTTAGCTTTCAATGGCCATTGAAAAAGCTCCATTTGGACTTATTTAGCTCTAGAAAAGCTCTTTCGAGTGCAAGGAGGTCAGATCCGGATAGCATTTGTAGTGCTTTCTCTGTCTTTGAATCACACTTTTGCTCCAGCTCCTCAATTTCAGCCAGAAAATACCTGAAATTGCATAAAAACACACAAACTCAAAGTAGAATCCAAAAATGTGAATTTTGCACTAAAACCTATGAAAATTTAATAAAACTTAAACAAAATATACTAAAAACTATATGAAAATGATGCCAAAAAGCGTATAAAATATCCACTCATCACAAGGCTTCTCAGCTATCTAGTACAGTTCTTGAGGTATCACCTCATGTACTTTCACCTCACTCCCAATCATGATGCAATGGATCATAATGGCTCTTTAAATGGTCACTTCTGACCGATTGCTAGTAGGGATGATGGAGCGTTGGATGAATTCCAACCATCCTCTAGCTAAAGGCTTGAGGTCAAGCCTTCTTAGATGAATGGGCTTGCCTTGGGAATCCTTTTTCCAATATGCTCCTTCCACACAGATGTCTGAGAGCACTTGATCCAGTGTAAGGATGTGGGTCTCCTTGCATCAAAGGCTAGTTGAACGCCAACCTCACACTTTCCGGACTAAAGTCCAAGATTCTCCCTCGGACCATGGTGCTCCAATTCTTGGGATTTGGGTTCACACTAGTGTCATAGTTTTTTGTGACCCATGCATTCTTGCACCATTAAGATCCCAACTTCTTGAATGGGATTGGTTAGGACTTTCCAACCTCTTCTCTGGATCTCTCTTCAGATTTCTGGATACTCATTCTTCTTAACCTAAAAGGGACCTCAGGGATCACCTTCTTCTCTGCCACTACTTCATAGAAGTGGTCTTGGTGGGCTTTGGTGATGAATCTCTCCATCTCCCAACATTCGGAGGTGGTGGCTACGGCCTTTTCTTTCCTCTTTCTAGAGGGTTCTCCAACCTTAGGTGCCATAAGTAATAATGGAAAGCAAAAAGCAATGCTTTTCCCATACCAAAATTAAAAGCTTTGCTCGTCCTTGAGCAAAAATAAATAAAAGAGAAGAATGGAGTAGAAAGTAATTTGGCCAAGGGGGCTTTGATGTGTGTGAGAGGTGTGTGTATGAAGGGTTAGTTAGAGGGGTATTTATAGGAGTGGGCTAGGGTTAGGTTCAGTCATGGGTGGGAAAATGGGAGGGAAATTTGATTTTGAAGTGGGTGGGGGTTGGTGAAAGTTATGATGGTTTTGGGGAAGTGATATGGATGTGATTGGGCTAGGGTTTATAGGGAAGAGTGTACGGAAAAGTGTGAAAAAAGAAGAGGGAAGAAGTGGGATAGGTAAAGATGCTGTGGGACCCACTGGTCCTGAGTGGCTAGGGAATTCAGATTCCCTACCCTCTGCATGGGCGTTGAACGCCCAGCATTGTGCTCTTGGCTGGCGTTTAACGCTAGCAAGACACTCCATCCAGAGTGTTCTGTTTTCATTGCTGAACCTTTCTATCTCTATTCTGACTGCTGCACATGATCATGAACCTAAAGAAATAACTAAAAGAAAATAAACTCAAGGAATTAAAAGAAATAGAAATTACTAAATAAGATTAGGTTGCCTCCCAACAAGAGTTCCTTTAACGTCGCTAGCTTGACGGTTAGCTCCTTACGAAGAGTGATATGGGCTTAGAATTTTGCTCCTTACAGTGAACTTTCTTCCTGTCTTCTCATGGATGAGCTCCACATGCTCTAGAGACAGGACACGACTCACTGTATGTGGTATGACTGGCTTCTTGGTGAAGAAAACTCTCATGCCAGGTGAAAGGCCTTCAGTGGGGACCTTCTTGTCCCTCCAGCCTTTAGGTACTTTCTTCTTAGTACCTTTGTTCTCAGTGCTTGTTGATGGTCGCCTAACACCAAACATAGAATTTATGTTTAGGGGCTCAGTAAAGCTTTGCACTGAAAGAGATGGTTGGAACACTAAGTGTTGCACAGTTATCTCTCTTTTTTTCAGAGGGAGAGTTGGAGTGAGGCATCTTGAACAAGATGTGATCCTCTCCTAGTTGTAGAATCAGTTCTCCCTTTGCTACATCAATGATAGCATTGGCGGTGGCTAGGAAAGGTCTTCCAAGGATGATGGATTCATCTTCATCTTCCCCAATATCTAAGATAATGAAGTTTGCAGGGATGTAAAGGTCTTCAACCTTTACCAATACATCCTCTACTAAGTCATATACTTTCTTCATTGCCTTGTCTGCCATCTCTAGTGAGATGTTTACAACTTGTACCTCAAAGATTCCCAGCTTCTCCATTACAGAGAGTGGCATGGGATTTATACTTGACCCTAGGTCACACAGAGCCTTTTCAAAGGTCATGGTGCCTATGAAGCAAGGAATTAGGAAGCGTTCGGGATCCAGAAGCTTTTGAGGCAACTTCTGCTGAACCAAAGCATTGAGTTCTTTGGTAAGCACTGGAGGTTCTTCCTCCAAAGGTTTTATACCAAACAGCTTGGCGTCCAGCTTCATGAGAGCTCCTAGGTACTGAGCAAATTGCACTTCCCTAGGGTCCTCATCCTCATCTGATTATGAATATTCATCAGAACTCATGCACTACAGGAGTGCATGCAAGGGAACCTCTATTGTCTCTACATGAGCCTTGGCTTTCTTTAGTTTTTGGATAGGAATTTCTTCAGTGGATGCTGAGCACTCAGTAGGTATGCCTTTACTAGCATTCAACGCCAATTCTGGTGGTTCTTTGGGCGTTGAACGCCCATCATGCATCCCTTCACTGGCGTTCAACGCCAGTTTTTTGCCAAGTTGGGCGTTGAACACCCAGGAGGGACCTCCTTCCTGGCGTTCAATGCCAGTCCTAGTGCCATTTTGGGCGTTGAACGCCCAATAAGGGCTCCCTCACTGGCGTTCAACGCTAGCTTTGATGCCTATTTAGGCATTGAATGCCCAGTGAGTTATTCCTCACTGGCGTTCAACGCCAGCTTTTGTGCCAGCTTGGGCGTTGAACGCCCAGTGAGATGCTCTTCACTAGCATTCAATGCCATCCCAGTCTCTCCAGATTCGGCCTCAGCCTCTATGGTGATGGCCTTGCACTCTTCTCTTGGGTTTACTTCAGTGTTACTAGGAAGAGTGTCAGGAGGAGTCTCAGGGATCCTCTTACTCAGCTGACCAACTTGTATCTCCAAATTTCTAATGGGGGATCTCGTTTCAATTATGAAACTATGAGTGGTCTTAGAGAGGCTGGAGACTAGAATGATTAAGTCAGAAAGGTTCTGCTTAGGAGTCTCCATATTCCCTTGAGGAGATGGGAATTGTGGTCTGTTGTTGAACCTATTTTGGTTCCTTCCACCTTGATTGTTGTTGAAGCCTTACCGCGGCTTCTGTTGATCCTTCCATGAGAGGTTAGGATGATTCCTCCATGAGGGATTGTAGGTGTTTCCATAGGAATTGATAAATCGCTATTTTACGGTTTATCTTGCCTTGAATTGAGCGGATTTTTTCAATTATTCTCACACTTATGCATATAATTTGCATGTTTTACATTTTCCTTCCTAATTTTATACTATAATTGAAAACATGCTTCTTTGGCCTTAAATTTGCTAATTTTAATCCTTCTTTATTACCATTCAATGCCGTGATATGTGTCTTAAGTGTTTTCAGATTTTATAGGGCAGGAATGGCTTAGAGGATGCAAAGGAAGCATGCAAAAGTGGAAGGAACAGAAGAAATTGAAGTTTGGAGAAGCTAGCAACGATGCGCACGTGTAGACGATGCGCACACGTGGACGATGCGTACGCATGATCAACGCGTCAGGCAAGCGACGCGTACGCATTACAAAGCGTCACGTGTTGCATTAAACAGAAGACGCTGGGGTCGATTTCTGGGCTGCTTTTGGCCCAATTTCAAGCCCGAAAGTGAAGCTTAGAGGCTGCAGAGTGGAGCTGGATGGGGGAATCAATCATTCACAGTTTCAATCAATATTAGTTAGGTTTTAGATGTAGTTTTCTAGAGAGAGAGAGGCTCTTTCCTCTCTCAAAGTTTTAGGTTTCTTAGTCTTAGTTCCTCTTAATTTCAGAATTCTATCTTGTTTTAATTTAATTTTCTCCTACTCTTATATGTTCTAGCACTTTAGTTTATTTTCTCTTGTTGATTTATTTATTTTCCAATTTAGTTTACGAACTCTTGATGTTAGATTCAATTTCCATATTAATGCAATTTATGTTTTTCATGGTTATTGCTTCTTTCTTCATTTGTTGTTAGTGATTCCTTGCAATTGGTTGTTTAGATTTTATTATTTCTTATTGATTTTCTATGCTTTCATTTTGTACCCACCAAGTTTTTGATAAAATACTTGGTTGGATTTTAAATTAGCTTTTTATGTTCTTAGCTTGGATTGAGTAAATTGGAGACTCTTGAATTGTCAATGTTTCTTGTTGGTTGGTGATTGAAAGTTGCTAGTTGGCTTGAGCTTTACTAACTCTAGTCTTTGATTAGAATTTGTGAACTCAAGTCGAATTGCTCACTTGACTTACTTTCAATTGTTAGAGGTTAACTAAGTGAGAGCAAAAAGCAATTACCATCACAAGTAACTATGATAATGGGGATAGGAATTCCAATTATCAGTCCTTGCTAGGAATTTTCTTAGTTGTTATTTTATTTCCTTGTTATTTACATTACTTGTTCCTTATTTCAAAACCCAAAAATATACTTTTCCATAACCAATAATAGCTACACTTCCCTGTAATTCCTTGAGAGACGACCCGAGGCTTAATACTTCGGTTTATTTTTATTGGGTTTGCTTTAGTGACAAACAAATTAAATGTTGATTGAGGATTGTTGTTGGTTTAGAACTATGCTTACAACGAGATTTCATTGAGAAATTCTTTACCGACAATTTTCCTTTGTCAGTTTTCCCATGTAATTCACCTTTTCCACGGTGGGTTGGTCAGGATCATAAGCTTCTACTTCAGAGGAAGCTTCTTGAGTGCTGCCAACTGCAGCTTGCATTCCAGTCAAATGCTGAGAGATCATATTGACCTGCTGGGTCAAGATCTTATTCTGAGCCAATATAGCATTCAGAGTGTCAACTTCAACAACTCCTTTCTTCTGAGGGACCCCATTGTTCACAGGATTTCTCTCAGAATTGTACATGAATTGGTTGTTTCCAACCATCTCAATGAGTTCTCTTGCTTCTGCAGGCATTTTCTTTAAGTGGAATGATTCACCAGCTGAACTGTCCAATGATAATTTGAACATCTCAGACAAACCATCATAGAAGATACCTAGGATAGACCGTTCTGAGAGCATGTCAGGAGGACACCTCCTGATCAGTTGCTTGTATCTTTCCCAAGCTTCATAGAGGAATTCACCTTCTCTTTGTTTGAAGGTTTAAACTTGCACTCTGATTTTACTCATCCTTTGAGGAAGGAAGAATTTGGCCAAAAAAGCATTGACCAACTTTTCCCAAGAGTCTAGGATCTCTTTTGGTTGAGAATCCAACCATATTTTAGCTCTGCCTCTAATAGCAAAGGGAAAGAGCATAAGTCTTTAGACCTCAGGATCCACTCCATTGGTCTTAACAGTATTACAGATCTGCAAAAATACAGATAGGAACTGATATGGATCTTCCAGTGGAAGTCCATGAAATTTGCAATTCTGTTGCAGAAGATAGACTAACTGAGGCTTAAGCTCAAAGTTTTTAGCGCTAATGGGAAGGTATGGAGATACTTCTTCCATAGAAATCAAAGGTAGGTATGGTGTAGTCACCAAGAACCTTTCTTACATCTCCTCCATTATTAGCATTGTCTGCCATGTCTTCAGCTTCTTGTTTGAAACTTTCTGAGATGTTTCTTCCGAAGTGTTGTACTTTAGCTTGTTGTAAACACCTCCTTAGAGTTTTCTCAGGTTTAGGGTCAGGATTAAAGAGAGGTTCTTTATCTCTGTTCCTGGTCATAAACAAGAAAAAGAAAACAAGAAAGAAGAAGAATGGGAGCTTTATGTTCAAGAACAGAGGACTCCCTGTGAGATGTGAAGAAGAAAGAAAAGAAGAATGAAAATACAAAGGAGAGAAGAGGAATTCGAATAAGAGAGAAGAAGAATTCAAAAGTTAGAAGTAAAAAGAGAAAACATTTTTGTTTTTATTTTTACTTATTAATTAAATTCAAAAATTAAAGCTAACTAATTAAAAAGATTTTAAAATTAAATGATGAATTTTCAGAAAAGAACAAAGAGAAATTAAGAAGATATTTCCGAAAATTAGAAGAGAGAAGAATTAGTTAGGAAGTTTTAAAAAAGAAGAAACAGAAAATAAGTAACTAATTAAGAAAGATTTGAAAACAACACAAGATAGAAGATTAGAAAAGATTTGAATTTAAAATTTAAAATTAGAAAAGATAAGATAGAAATTGAAAAGTTTTGAAAAAGATTTGATTTAAAATTTGAAATTAGAAAAGATAAGATAAGAATTTGAAAAAAATTTAAAAAAGATAAGATTTGAAATTTGATTTTTGAAAAAGATTTGATTTTGAAATTTGAATTTTGAAAATTTAAATTTTAAATTTTGAAAATTGAATTTTAAAATTTGAATTTGAAATAAGATAAGATAAGATTTTTGAATTTTTAAAGAAAGATAGAAATATAAGATAGTAAATTGAAAAAGATATGATTTTTGAAAAGATTTAAATTTGAAATTTAAAACTAAGATAAGATAAGATAATGATTTTGAAATTAAAACTTGAAAAATTTGTTGTAATTTTCGAAAAAATTGAGATAAAGATAAGAAAAGATATTTTGTTTTTTTTTTTAATTTTTGAATTTAATGAAGAAAGAGAAAAACAAAAAAAAGCACCAAGCTTAAAATTTTTAGATCTAAAGACACTACTATGCGAAAATTTTAAAGAAAAACACAAAGGAACACCAAACTTAAAAATTTTAAGATCTAAACAAAAATAAAAACAAGAACACTTTGAAGATCAAGAAGAACACGAAGAACAAAACTCAAAGAATTCAAAGAAAACAAGAACATGCAAAGGACACCAAACTTAAAAATTTTCAAAACCAAAGACACAAATTTCGAAAATTTAAAAGAAAAGACTCAAGAAGACACCAAACTTAAAGACTAACACAAGACTCAAACAAAAGACACTATTTTTGAAAATTTCTGGAAAAACACTCAAGAAATTCAAAAAAGACTCAAACAAAAACAAGAACAAAAGACTCAAAAAGCAAAGATTAAATAAAGAAAAGAATTTTTTTTGAAAATTTTTTTTGATTTTTTTTTGAAAAAGAAGAGGAAAATAAAAGACTCAAACAAAAGATCAAGATAAATAGAGAAAAGAAAATTTTTGAAATGAAAATAAAAGACATACATAAAATAAAACTAAACCTATAAAGAAAAGGAAATTACCTAATCTAAGTAACAAGACAATCCGTTAATTGTCCAAACTCGAACAATCCCCGGCAACGGCGCTAAAAACTTGGTGCGCAGAGTTACACTTCGCACAACTGAACCAGCAAGTGCACTGGGTCATCCAAGTAATACCTGAGTGAGTCAGGGTCGATCTCATGAGGATTGCGATTTGAAGCAAGCTATGGTTATCTTTTAGATCTTAGTCAGGCGGATATAGAAGTTGTTTGCTTGTTTAAAGCGCATAAAAGTAAAATAAATAAAACATTACTCAGTTGATAGTGAATGCAGTGATATGGAGATGGTTAAGGATTGGAGATGCTTTGTTCTTTTAGATTACTCTGGTCTAGCTGTCTATTCCAACTGTGAATGATTTCTTCTATGGTAGGTTGTATGTGATCAACGCCTTTCTTAAGGGATCGCCAATGCTTCTCTAGATCTAAACCTCAGGGTTAGTGCGGATCCAGTCTAATTGAGGGTGAAGCTCCTGCAGTTCATTCTCCTTAGTGATCCTACTCAAAAAGCCATAGATAAGGTCGAATCTTCCAAATCATAGAATGATATGCCTGATGAGCGGATAATTTATACGCTTTTTGGCATTGTTTTTAGTATGTTTTTAGTAGGATCTAGTTACTTTTAGGGATGTTTTTTATTAGTTTTTATGTTAAATTCATATTTCTGGACTTTACTATGAGTTTGTGTGTTTTTCTATGATTTCAAGTTTTTTTTGGCTGAAATTGAGGGACTTGAGCAAAAATCAGATTCAGAGGTAGAAGAAGGACTGCTGATGCTGTTGGATTCTGACCTCCCTGCACTCAAAGTGGATTTTCTGGAACTACCAAACTCAAACTGGCGCACTTCCAATTGCGTTGGAAAGTAGACATCCAGGGCTTTCCAGCAATATATAATAGTCCATACTTTGGCCGAGTTTAGATGACGCAAAAGGGCATTGAACGCCAGTTCTATGCTGCAGTCTTGAGTTAAACGCCAGAAACACGTCACAAACCAGAGTTGAACGCCAAAAACACGTTACAACTTGGCGTTCAACTCCAAAAGAAGCCTCTGCACGTGTAAACTTCAAGCTCAGCACAAGCACACACCAAGTGGGCCCCGGAAGTGGATTTATGCATCAATTACTTACTTTTGTAAATCCTAGTAGCTAGTTTAGTATAAATAGGACTTTTTACAATTGTATTTACATCTTATGATTTTTAGTTCAACTGGGGATCATATTGATCACATATGGGGGCTGGCCATTCGGCCATGCCTGGACCTTCATCACTTATGTATTTTCAACGGTAGAGTTTCTACACACCATAGATTAAGGTGTGGAGCTCTGCTGTTCCTCATGAATTAATACAAAGTACTACTGTTTTTCTATTCAATTCAACTTATTCCGCTTCTAAGATATCTATTCTCACTTCAACATGAATGTGGTGATCGTGACAGTCATCATCATTCCCTATGAACAAGTGCCTGACAACCACTTCCGTTCTACCTTAGATTGAATGAGTATCTCTTGGATTCCTTAATCATAATCTTCGTGGTATAAGTTAGAACCCATGGATGGCCATTCCTGAGATCCGAAAAGTCTAAACCTTGTCTGTGGTATTCCGAGTAGGATCTGGGAAGGGATGGCTGTGACGAGCTTCAAACTCGCGAGTGCTGGGCATAGTGACAGACGCAAAAGGATCAATGGATCCTATTCCAGTATGATCGAGAACCGACAGATGATTAGCCATGCAGTGACAGCGCATTGGACCATTTTCACTGAGAGGATAGGATGTAGCCATTGACAACGGTGATGCCTGACATACAGCTTGCCATGGAAATGAGTAGGATTGGTTGGATGAAGACAGCAGGAAAGCAGAGGTTCAGAGGAACGAAAGCATCTCTATACGCTTATCTGAAATTCTCACCAATGAATTACATAAGTATCTCTATCCTATTTTATGTTTTATTTACTATTATTATTCGAAAACTCCATAACCATTTAATATCCGCCTGACTGAGATTTACAAGATGACCATAGCTTACTTCATACCAACAATCTCCGTGGGATCGACCCTTACTCACGTAAGGTTTTATTACTTAGACGACCCAGTGCACTTGCTGGTTAGTTGTATCGAAGTTGTGACAAATTATGAATTAAGATTAAAGCACCAAGTTTTTGGAGCCATTACCAGGGATCACAATTTCGTGCACCAAGTTTTTGGCGCCGTTGCCGGGGATTGTTCGAGTTTGGACAACTGACGGTTAATCTTGTTGCTCAGATTAGGTAATTTTCTTTTTGTTTTATTTACAAAAAAAAATATTTCTTCAAAAATCTTTCAACCAAAAACTTTTCCTTTTGTTTTCGTAAATTATTCAAAATTTTTAAGAATGAATTCTAGAGTTTCATGGTAACATGTTGAAGCTTGGCTGGCTGTAAAGCCATATCCAAATTCTTTTGGACTGAGGCTTCCAAACCATCAGCATAAAGGCAAGTTAATTTGATGACTTAGCTGCTGAATGTCTGATTTGTATCTTCTAAAGCTTGGCTGGCTATTAAGCCATGTCTAACCCTTGGATTGGAGCTTTAGGCTAACATTGAAAGATTCCTGAAATTCTTATTAAAAATTTTTGAATTTCTTATTTCCTTTTTCCTATATGTTTTTCGAAAAAAATATTCAAAAAATCCAAAAAAAAAATTTAATAAAATCATAAAAATCAAAAAAATATTTTTTGTTTCTTGTTTGAGTCTAGAGTCAATTTTTAAGTTTGGTGTCAACTGCATTTTTTCTAAAAAATTATGCATTTTTCGAAAAAATTCATGCATTCATAGTGTTCTTCATGATCTTCAAGTTGTTCTTGGTAAGTCTTCTTGTTTGATCTTGTTGTTTTCTTATTTTGTGTCTTTTGTTGTTTTTCATGTGTATCTTTGCATTCATAGTGTCTAAGCATTAAAGATTTCTAAGTTTGGTGTCTTGCATGTTTTCTTTGCATCAAAAATTTTTCAAAAATATGTTCTTGATGTTCATCATAATCTTCAAAGTATTCTTGGTGTTCATCTTGACATTCATAGTGTTCTTGCATGCATTCATTGTTTGATCTAAAAATTCTCAAGCATTGAGTCTTTTTCATGTTTCTCTCTTTCTTCATTAAAAATTCAAAAATCAACAAAATATCTTTCCCTTTTTCACTCATAAATTTTCGAAAATTTCTTTTTCAAAACTTTTTAAAATTTAGTTGTTTCTTATGAGTCAAATCAAATTTTCAATTTAAAAATCTTATCTTTTTCAAAATCTTTTTCAAAAATCAAATCTTTTTCATTTTTCTTATTTATTTTCGAAAATTTTAAAAATATTTTTTCAAAAATCTTTTTCTTAATTTTATATCATATTTTCAAAAATATCATCAACAATTAATGTTTTGATTCAAAAATTTCAAGTTTGTTACTTACTTGTTAAGAAAAATTCAAACTTTAAGTTCTAGAATCATATATTATGATTTCTTGTGAATCAAGTCATTAATTGTGATTTTAAAAATCAAATATTTTTCAAAACTAATTTCAATCATATCTTTTCAAAAATATCTTTTTATCTTATCTTTTTCAAAATCATATCTTTTTAATCATACCTTTTCATATCATATCTTTTTCAAATATCTTTTCTGACTTCTTATCTTCTTATCTTTTCAAAATTGATTTTCAAATCTTATCTTTTTATTTCAATCATATCTCTTTCAAAACTACCTAACTAACTATCCCTCTCTAATTTTCGAAAATACCCCCCCTCTTTTTCAAAAATTCTTTTTAGTTAATCAATTGTTTAAATTTTAATTTTAATTTTAATTCTACTTTAATTCTCGAAAATCATCAACCCCTTTTCAAAAATTATTTTCGAAAATTTCTCTCTCTCATCTTCTTCTATTTATTTAATTACTTACTAACACTTCTCTTCATCTCATATCTCTGCTCTCCTCACCTTTGTGTTTGGATTCTCCTCCTTTCTCTTTCCTTACATTACATTCTTTTCTTCTTCTACTCACACAAAGGAATCTCTATACTGTGACATAGAGGATTCCATATTTTCATTGTTATTCCCTTCTTTGTCATATGAGCAGGAGCAAGGACAAGAACATTCTTGTTGAAGCAGATCCTGAACCTGAAAGGACTCTGAAAAGGAAACTAAGAGAAGTTAAAATACAACAATCCAGAGACAACCTTACAGGAATTTTCGAACAGGAAGAGGAGATGGCAGCCGAAAATAATAATAATGCAAGGTGGATGCTTGGTGACTTTACTGCACCTAATTCCAATTTATATGGAAGAAGCATCTCCATCCCTACCATTGGAGCAAACAATTTTAAGCTTAAGCCTCAAATAGTTTCTCTTATGCAACAAAACTGCAAGTTTTATGGACTTCCATCTGAAGATCCTTTTCAGTTCTTAACTGAATTCTTGTAGATATGTGATACTGTTAAGACTAATGGAGTAGATCCTGAAGTCTACAGGCTCATGCTTTTCCCTTTTACTGTAAGAGACAGAGCTAGAGTATGGTTGGACTCTCAACCTAAGGATAGCCTGAACTCTTGGGATAAGCTGGTCACGGCTTTCTTAGCAAAGTTCTTTCCTCCTCAAAAGCTTAGTAAACTTAGAGTGGATGTTCAGACCTTCAGACAGAAAGAAGGTGAATCCCTCTATGAAGCTTGGGAGAGATACAAGCAACTGACCAAAAAGTGTCCTTCTGACATGCTTTCAGAATGGACCATCCTGGATATATTCTATGATGGTCTGTCTGAGTTATCAAAGATGTCATTGGATACTTCTGCAGGTGGATCCATTCACCTAAAGAAAACGCCTGCAGAAGCTCAACAACTTATTGACATGGTTGCTAACAACCAGTTTATGTACACTTCTGAGAGGAATCCTGTGAGTAATGGGACGCCTCAAAAGAAGGGAGTTCTTGAAATTGATACTCTGAATGCCATATTGGCTCAGAATAAAATATTGACTCAACAAGTCAATATGATTTCTCAGAGTCTGAATGGAATGCAAGCTGCATCCAACAGTACTCAAGAGGCATCTTTTGAAGAAGAAGCTTATGATCCTGAAAACCCTGCAATAGCAGAGGTGAATTACATGGGTGAACCATATGGAAACACCTATAATCCCTCATGGAGAAATCACCCAAATCTCTCATGGAAGGATCAACAAAAGCCTCAACAAGGCTTCAACAATGGTGGAAGAAATAGGTTTAACAATAGTAAACTTTTCCATCATCCACTCAGCAACAGACAGAGAATTCTGAGCATAATCCATCTAGCTTAGCAAATTTAGTCTCTGAGCTATCTAAGGCCACTATAAGTTTCATGAATAAAACAAGGTCTTCCATTAGAAATTTGGAAGCACAAGTGGGCCAGCTGAGTAAGAAGATCACTGAAACCCCTCCTAGTACTCTCCCAAGCAATATAGAAGAAAATCCAAAAGGAGAGTGCAAGGCCGTTGATATAACCATCATGGCCGAATCCAAGAAGGAAGGGGAGAACATGAATCCCAAGGAGGAAGACCTCCTGGGACGTCCAGTGATCAATAAGGAGTTCCCCTCTGAGGAACCAAAGGAATCTGAGACTCATCTAGAGACCATGGAGATTCCATTGAACCTCCTTATGCCATTCATGAGCTCTGATGAGTATTCCTCATCTGAAGAGAATGAGGATGTTACTGAAGAGCAAGTTGCCAAGTTCCTTGGTACAATCATGAAGCTGAATGCCAATTTATTTGGTAAAGAGACTTGGGGAGATGAACCTCCCCTGTTCACTAATGAACTAAATGCATTGGATCAACTAAGATTGCCTCAGAAGGAACAGGATCCTGGAAAGTTCCTAATACCCTGTACCATAGGCACCATGACCTTTGAGAAGGCTCTATGTGACCTTGGGTAAGGAATAAACCACATGCCACTCTCTGTAATGGAGAAACTTGGAATCTTTGAGGTGCAAGCTGCCAGAATCTCATTAGAGATGGCAGAAAACTCAAGAAAAGAGGCTTACGGACAAGCAGAGGATGTGTTAGTAAAGATTAAAGGCCTTTACATCCCTGCTGATTTCATAATCCTAGATACTGGGAAGGATGAGGATGAATCCATCATTCTTGGAAGACCCTTCCTAGCCACAGCAAGAGCTGTGATTGATGTTGACAGAGGTGAACTAGTCCTTCAATTGAATGAGGACTACCTTGTGTTTAAAACTCAAGGTCACCCTTCTGTAAACATGGAAAAGAGGCAGAGTAAGCTTCTCTCAAAACAGAGTCAACCAGAGCCCCCACAGTCAAACTCTAAGTTTGGTGTTGGGAGGCCACAATCAAACTCTAAGTTTGGTGTTGAACTCCCATATCCAAACTCTAAGTTTGGTGTTGGGAAGTCTCAACAATGCTCTAAACATCTGTGAGGCTCCATGAGAGCCCACTGTCAAGCTATTGACATTAAAAAAGCGCTTGTTGAGAGGCAACCCAATTTTTAATTATCTAATTTTATTTTTATTTTTATTGTTCTTTCATGTTTTATTAGGTTCATGATCATGTGGAGTCACAAAATAAATAGAAAAATCAAAAACAGAATCAAAAACAGCAGAAGAAAAATCACACCCTGGAGGAAGGGCTTACTGGCGTTTAAACGCCAGTAAGGAGCATCTGGCTGGCGTTCAATCCCAGAACAGAGCATGGATCTGGCGTTGAATGCCCAAAACAAGCAGCATCCTGGCGTTCAGACGCCAGGAATGCACACTGAGGAAAGCTGGCGCTAAACGCCAGAAACAAGCATAGAACTGGCGTTCAACGCCAGAAATATGCTGCATCTGGGCGCTGAACGCCCAGAACAAGCATCAATTCGGCGTTTAAATGCCAGAATTGCATGCAAAGGCATTTTAAATGCCTCAATGGTGCAGGGATGCAAATCCTTGACACCTCAGGATCTGTGGACCCCACAGGATCCCCACATACCTCCACTCACCTTCCCTTCTCATAATCCTATATCACCCTCTCTCTCTCTCCATCCACAGTCATCCATTCTGTTCTCCATTCACCACTCACATCCATACACCCCACCTACCTTCAAAATTCAAAATCTCTTTCCCACCCAAGCCCACCCATATAGCCGAATACACACATCCCTCCATCTCCTCCATATCTTCTTCTTCTACTACTATTCTTTCTTCTTTTGCTCGAGGGCGAGCAACATTCTAAGTTTGGTGTGGTAAAAGCATAGCTTTTTTGTTTTTCCATAACCATTGATGGCACCTAAGGCCAGAGAAACCTCTAGAAAGAGGAAAGGGAAGACAAAAGCTTCCACCTCCGAGTCATAGGAGATGGAGAGATTCATTTCAAGGGTCTATAGCTCAGTGGTAGAACATTTGACTGCAAATCAAGAGATCTCTGAGATACCTCAGGGGATACATTTTCCTCCACACAATTATTGGGAGCAACTAAGGGTGGAACATCAAGAGTACTCCATCATCCTCCAGGAAATTAGAGAAGATCGAACAGCAATGAGGGAGGAGCAACAAAGACAAGGAAGAGACATAGAAGAGCTCAAGGACATTGATGAGAGGAACTTTTGCGTGGTCTAGAAATTTGCGGATAAATCCTCGTTGCAAGTATAGTTTCTAAACCTTCAAAAGTCCTTTCATACAAATGTTTTGGTTGTCACAAGTAACAAACCCCTTTTTAAAACTGATAACCGAGTATTTAAACCTCGGGTGGTCTTTTCAAGGAATTGCAGGGAGGTATGTTCTTATTATTGGTTATGAGTTTGTAAATTGGGGGTTTTGGAGTTTGGACAATGGGCACAGGTATATTTTCAAAGCAATAAAAATAAATAAATAACTGTAAAATAAACTCTTGGCAAGGTATGAGAACTGGAAGTCCTATCCTGGTTATCCTTATCAATTGTAATGAGAATTGGATTTTTCTCCCACTTTGTTAACCTCTAACTATGAAGGTAAGTTAAGTGGACGAATTAATTCGAATCCTCAAGTCCTAGTCTTTCCTTGGGAAAAGTTAGAGTTATTGGATCTCGAATTAATTCTTGAAGAATTCCAATTTTTCAATCAACAATGAGTTTGATAACTCAAGAGTCACCAATTAATCAACCAAAGCCAAAAGGGAAAAATCTAAATTATTTATATAAATAAAAGAAAGCAATCATAATTCTGAAATACCTCAATTATATTAAATAAAATATTCAAATCATAACAAGGAAAAGTTCATAAATTTAATTGGAAAAATAAATAAAAAGGAACATTGAACCTGTGATTGCAGTAGATGAAATAATCATGAAGTGAAATGAATCCTAATTCTAAATCCTAAGAGAGAGGAGAGAACCTCTCTCTCTAAAAACTACATCTAATCCTAAAATTGTGAATATGAGAGCTTGTTGTTATGAATGAATGGATTCTCCCACTTTATAGCCTCTAATCTGTGCTTTCTGGGCCGAAAACTGGGTCAGAAACAGCCCAGAAATCGCTGGTTGCGAAATTTGCCACTCTGGTTTTTCGTCACTGCGACGTGGCCGCATGGAGCACGCAGTCGCGTTGCCTAGCATCAGGGAAACTATGGCATATTATATATCAAATCGAAGCCCCAGACGTTAGCTTTCCAACGTAACTAGAACCGCGTTATTTGGACCTCTGTAGCTAAAGTTATAGCCGTTTGAGTGCAAAGAGGTCAGGCTGGACAGCTTAGCAGTTTCTCCAACTTCTTGTATTCCTTCCACTTTTGCATGCTTCCTTTCCATCCTCTGAGTCATTCCTGCCCTGTAATCTCTGAAATCACTTAACACACATATCAAGGCATCTAATGGTAATAAGAGAGGATTAAACATAGGGAACTTAAGGCCAAAGAAGCATGTTTTCAATCAAAGCACAAAATCAGGAAGGAGAATGTAAACTCATGCAAATAGTATGAATAAGTGGGTAAAGAGTTGATAAAATCCACTCAATTGAGCACAAGATAAATCATAAAATAGTGGTTTATCAACCTCCCCACACTTAAACATTAGCATGTCCTCATGCTAAGCTCAAGAGAAGCTATAAAGATGAAGAGGAATGGTAGAATGTATGAAATGCAATCCTATATATATGAATGTAACTACATGCAAAATATTTCTACCTACTTGGTTAAAAATAAATAAGTTCTCAAAGACAAACATGGATCAGATTTTACTAATTCAAATCATACAATAAAAACAAGTAAACTTGTAAGAAGACAGCTCATGAAAGCAGGGAACATAGAATCAAGCCTTGAACCCTTACTAGTAGTGTATATCACTCTAATCTCTCAAGTGTATAGGGTAATCACTCTACTCTTCTCTAGTCATGCTTTCTAAAATTTGTTCTTCACCTAACCAATCAACAAAAATTTAATGTACCAATGCAAACATCATGAGGTCTTTTCAAGGTTGTAATGGGGCTATGGTAAGGGTGAGGGTATATATATATAAGGCTAAGTGAGCTAACAAAGTGAATCATTGATTAGTCTAAGATCTCACCTAACATACACATACTTTATATAATTTAAAAATACATTACCTAGCTACCCAAATTTTTCCCGCTTTTGTATTACATGCTCATGTATCAAACTTATTTTTGAATTTTGTCCCATGTGCATTGATTCTTTTTATTTTGCATTTGGGGTAATATTATTTTTCTTTCTCTTTTTTTCTTTTTCTTTTTTTTTTATCTCCTTATTTAATTACTTAATATATTTTTTTTAATGCACATGGTAATTTAATTATTTTGATTTCACATGAGCATGTTTTCCAAATTTTCAAGTAACTTATTCAATTTAATTCCCTTTTTTTTTATCATCCTATGTTCCCATAAAATTCTCCATACTTAAATTATACACAATATCTATCTTAAGCTAACCAATGATTCAACTTGAAATTTTTAATTTGTTTTTCTGCTTAAGGCTAGTAATGTGGTTATAAAACAGAACAAATAGGGGTTAAGAGGCTCAAATGGCTGACAAGGGTGATTTAAAGGGTAGGCTTATTTGGGATAAGTGAGCTAAAATCAAACAATGGCCTCAATCATATGCAAGCATGTAACACATTAAACATTGGACATATAGATTGGAACAAAATATAGATTACAATCATAGAGAAGGAAAACACACAAGAATAAAAATTTATGGTTAAATAATGTAACCATGTAAATAAGCTCAAAATCTCACAGGTTGTGTGTTCTTTGGCTCAAAAACCATGTTCCAAATACAACTTCAAACAAGTTTTAATAGAAAAATTTTTTAATTTAAATTAGTGAAATACTATAAAAATTTCTTAAAAAAGAAAATATTACTTCAACCAAGTGGTAAAATATGCACAAAATCAAATAAACATGCAATCAAATATGCAAATGCAACAACTAACAAGAAAAATAAACCATTGGTGTTGAGATAGAAGAGTAACTAACCCATGGAGATCGGTATCGACCTCCCCACACTTAAAGATTGCACCGTCCTCGGTGCATGCTGAGATGTGCAGGTGGATGGGTTGTTCCAGCTGATGCTTTCCTTCAAGGATTGTGCAGATGGACTTGTTTGTCTCCCCTTTTAGAGGTTTTTCCCTTTTACCGTCTTCAGTGGCCAGCCTGAAAGAAGAGAAAAAGAACAGTAACCCAAAAATAAAGATAAAATAAAATATGGTTGGGTTAATTCCAGATAATGAGGATCTCAATTACATGGTAGCTACAACATGCAAATGAGAAAATAGTAGAAGTACATGGCATAACAGTGGTGCAGAATTTGCAACAAAGGAGAGAAAAATATGGGTAATGCAAGATAGTATAAGTTCATATCAATGCAAGAGAAGTACAAGTATCATAAAAGATTAGCATTGATTTAAATAATGTTACCCAATCAGAATAAAACAAGTCATAAGCACTAAGATAATACCAGAAAAGATATAACAGTTGAATAAGAATATTTGAACACCAATGGTAAAATAATAAATTTAGAAAAGAAAATAAAAATATACAAAATTAAAATGCAATGAATGAAAGTATGAAAATAAATAAAATAAAAGATAAGAAGAATGAGAAGTGAAAGAAATAAAGTAAGAAAGAAAGAAGAAAGAAGAAAAGATAGAAGAAATTAGGATAGGGGAAGAAAAGATAAGATAATTGGCTGATCTGGATAAGCTGTGCGGCGCAAGCGACGTGGACGCGTGGGGCACGCGGTCGCGTGACTTGCAATTATACGGATTGATGCGGTCGCGTCGGTCACGCGGTTGCGTGACCCGTTTTAGGCTAATGGCGCGAGGGTAGCCTCGCGCTCACACAACTCTCTATTCAAAATCATTAAATGCCAAATTTTGGGTGACGCGATCGCATGGGGCATGCGATCGCGCGAGTGGCCACTTAGTAGGATGTGACGTGGTCGCGTGAGATGGACTGCGCGTCCAGAGCCAGTCCAGCACCACTCTAGCACAACTTTCGGCTGTGCACTATTATTACGTCGAAATCCTGGTCACGCGGCCGCGTGGGGCACGCGGTCGCGTGGGAGGCCATTATTCCCATATGACTCGGTCGCGTCGGTGACGCGGTCGCATGGGACAATTTGTGCCATTGGCACGCCTCCAGCAACGCTCTCGCGTGACTCTCTGTTCGTTTTCTTTTCTTCCAAAATGCACTGGTGACGCGAACGCGTCAGCGACGCTGCTGCGTCGCGTGCGTGGTTTATATATATATATATATGCAGTATGCAGAATGCAATGCTAATGTAGATGCAATAAATAATTCCAGGTTCAATGAAAATAAAATAAAATAAAACTCGAAAACAAATAAAACTAAATAAAAATGAAAAAAGGAACGATCATACCATGGTGGGTTGTCTCCCACCTAGCACTTTTAGTTAAAGTCCTTAAGTTGGACATTTGGTGAGCTCCCTGTTATGGTGGCTTGTGCTTGAACTCATCCAGGAATCTCCACCAATGTTTGTAATTCCAGTAGCCTCCAGGATCCCAAATCTTGTTTCTACACCCGTCTTCAAGTTGATTATCATGATTCCATCCAGGTGGTTCAGCCTTAGAATTCTCACTGAAGCGTCCAACCAACTTCCTAGACCCATTCAATTGAGCTTTACACCAACCTTTGCGTTTAAACTTAAAGCTTCCAACCATAATGAACCTTGCAGGACAATTCTTACCACTAACCATCTTCCTCTTACTCTTTATGCCACAAAGAGCTCTAAGTTGACCATCCGCCTCTAGTAGCCCATATTCAAGTGGAATTAGAAAGCTAAGGGATATGAATTTTACCCACTTGAATGTTGTGAAGGATGATGGCAACTTAGGGGAAGGGGTCTCCAATAACTTTGGCAAGGTGATTTCAAGCTCCACTCCCTTGTGCTCTTTGACAACTTCCACCTCTTTGCAAGTTTCTTCAATATTAACCTCTTCCTCTTAGTAGCTTTCTTCCAATTCAATCTCTTTTTCATTGCTCACCAAGGGCATGGAAGGAGGCTCTGTGACTAGACTTTCCAATGGAGGTACAACATCTCTTAAGTCTGCAACAACTTCTTCCTTTTTAATAATTGCTGCTTTGTCCAGTTGTTTAAGTATAAAATCGTACTCATCCCCGATGATTTTCTTTCTATGACAACTCCTTTCAACTACTTTTTCATCTTCAAGGGTCTCTCCTACCTTCACCCGTAGGGCCTCCTCTAGCTCTTTATGAAGTATGGATTCGCGAAGATGATTCCTTCTTTCCTGTTCCATATCAATAGCATAATTGGGATAATCTTGCTCTTGAATTGATGGATGTGGGTGCTCTTCCATGGAGGGTGGTGATGGGATGAAAAGATCATTATGTGGTTGAAAAGGAAGTGCACTAGAGCTTGAGGGTTGAATATTGGAGGTAGAGGGTTGGTTCATGCTGGATATAAGATTTTGGAGTGTAGAGGTGAGACCAATGATGTTAGAGATGAGTGTATTGTTATCCAATGGAGGTTGGGGTGGATCTATGTATGGCTCATTCGGTTCATAGGGTGGTTGGTATGGTGGATGTGGGTTAGGGTCATATGGTGGTGTTTGGGGAAAGGGGCTTGTGAGTATGGTGGTCCAAAGTCATGTTGAGGAGAGGGTTTATAGGTATATGGTGGTGGTTGTTGATAGTCCATTGGGGGTGGTTGTTGCCATGAGGGTTGATCAAATCCTTTTGGCTCCTCCCATCTTTGATTATTCCAACCTTGATGCCTGTTCTCCTTGTAATTTCCTCTTTCTGCAATATAATTGTAACTAGACTCATAGCCAAAGGGGTGAGAGTTCATAGTAGTAAATAAAAATTAAAAACAAAAATAAAAACAAATTTACATTTTTGGAATTTGAATTTTAAATTTTTGAAATTTGAATTTTGAAATTTGAGATTTGAAATTTGAAAAATTTTTAAAATTGAATTTTAAAAATTTTTAAATTTGAATTTTGAAATTTGATTTTTAAATTTTGAATTTTTTTTTTTGAATTTAATAAGGAAAGAGAAAAACAATAAAATGACAACAACTTAAAAAATTTTTAGATCAAAACGAAGAAAACAACTAAGAACAACTTGAAGGTCAAGATGAACACGAAGAACAACTTGAAGATCAAGACGAACACCGAAAAAAAAAATTTTTGAAAAATTTTTTTATAATTAAATAAAAACCAATAACCTCATAATTTATAAAAAAAAAGCAAAAATAAAAACAAAAATAAAAATAAATAAACAAATAAAGAGCAAATATTTACAATAACCAACAATAAGGCACACGTTTGCAATTCCCCGGCAATGGCGCCATTTTAATGAGAGGAACTTTTGCGTGGTCTAGAAATTTGCGGATAAATCCTCATTGCAAGTATAGTTTCTAAACCTTCAAAAGTCCTTTCATACAAACGTTTTGGTTATCACAAGTAACAAACTCCTTTTTAAAATTGATAACCGAGTATTTAAACCTCGGGTCGTCTTCTCAAGGAATTACAGGGAGGTATGTTCTTATTATTGGTTATGAGTTTGTAAATTGGGGGTTTTGGAGTTTGGGCAATGGGCACAGGTATATTTTCAAAGCAATAAAAATAAATAAATAACTGTAAAATAAACTCTTGGCAAGGTATGAGAACTAGAAGTCCTATCCTGGTTATCCTTATCAATTGTAATGAGAATTGGATTTTTCTCCCACTTTGTTAACCTCTAACTATGAAGGTAAGTTAAGTGGACGAATTAATTCGAATCCTCAAGTCCCAGTCTTTCCTTGGGAAAAGTTAGAGTTATTGGATCTCGAATTAATTCTTGAAGAATTCTAATTTTTCAATCAACAATGAGTTTGATAACTCAAGAGTCACCAATTAACCAACCAAAGCCAAAAGGAAAAAATCTAAATTATTTATATAAATAAAAAAAATCAATCATAATTCTGAAATACCTCAATTATATTAACTAAAATATTCAAATCATAACATGGAAAAGTTCATAAATTTAATTGGAAAAATAAATAAAAAGAAAAATTGAACCTGTGATTGCAGAAGATGAAATAATCTTGAAGTGAAATGAATCCTAATTCTAAATCCTAAGAGAGAGGAGAGAACCTCTCTCTCTAAAATCTACATCTAATCCTAAAATTGTGAATATGAGAGCTTGTTGTTATGAATGAATGGATTCTCCCACTTTATAGCCTCTAATCTGTGCTTTCTGGGCCAAAAATTGGGTCAGAAACAGCCCAGAAATCGCTGGTTGCGAAATTTGCCACGCTGGTTTTCGTCACTGCGACGCGGCCGCATAGAGCACGCGGTCGCGTCGCTTAGCATCAAGGAAACTATGGCATATTATACGTCAAATCGAAGCCCCGGACGTTAGCTTTCCAACGCAACTGAAACCGCGTCATTTGGACCTCTATAGCTAAAGTTATGGCCATTTGAGTGCGAAGAGGTCAGGCTGGACAGCTTAGCAGTTTCTCCAACTTCTTGTATTCCTTCCACTTTTGCATCCTTCTACTTTTGCATGCTTCCTTTCCATCCTCTGAGTCATTCCTGCCCTGTAATCTCTGAAATCACTTAACACACATATCAAGGCATCTAATGGTAATAAGAAAGGATTAAACATAGGGAACTTAAGGCCAAAGAAGCATTTTTCAATCAAAGCACAAAATCAGGAAGGAGAATGTAAACTCATGCAAATAGTATGAATAAGTGGGTAAAGAGTTGATAAAATCCACTCAATTGAGCACAAGATAAACTATAAAATAGTGGTTTATCAGACATCATTGGATCCTCAAGAAGAAAACGCCACCATTACTAAGGTGGACTCATTCCTTGTTCTTAAATTTTCTGTTTTTCGTTTTCTTATGTTAAATGTTTATCTGTGTTTGTGTCTTTATTACATGATCATTAGTGTCTAAGTGTCTATGCCTTAAAGTAGTGAATATGAATCTATCACCTCTCTTGAATGAAAAATGTTTTAATTACAAAAGAATAAGAAGTACATGATTTCGAATTTATCCTTGAAACTAGTTTAATTATTTTGATGTGGTGACAATACTTTTTTGTTTTCTGAATGAATGCTTGAACAGTGCATATATCTTTTGAAGTTGATATTTATCAATGTTAAATATGTTGGCTCTTGAAAGAATAATGATAAGGAGAAATGTTATTTGATAATCTGAAAAATCATAAAATTGATTCTTGAAGCAAGAAAAAGCAGTGAATACAGAAAGCTTACAGAAAAAAAATTGGCGAAAAAAAATAGAAAAAGAAAAAGCAAGAAGAAAAAGCCAAAAGCTCTTAAAACCAAAAGGCAAGAGCAAAAAGCCAAAAACCCTTAAAACCAAAAGGCAAGGGTAAATAAAAAGGATCCAAGGCTTTGAGCATCAGTGGATAGGAGGGCCTAAAGGAATAAAATCCTGGCCTAAGCGGCTAAACCAGGCTGTCCCTAACCATGTGCTTGTGGCGTGAAGGTGTCAAGTGAAAACTTGAGACTGAGCGGTTAAAGTCAAGGTCCAAAGCAAAAGAAGAGTGTGCTTAAGAACCCTGGACACCTCTAATTGGGGACTTTAGCAAAGCTGAGTCACAATCTGAAAAGGTTCACCCAATTATGTGTCTGTGGCATTTATATATCCGGTGGTAATACTGGAAAACAAAGTGCTTAGGGCCACGGCCAAGACTCATAAAGTAGCTGTGTTCAAGAATCAACATACTGAACTAGGAGAATCAATAACACTATCTGAACTCTGAGTTCCTATAGATGCCAATCATTCTGAACTTCAATGGATAAAGTGAGATGCTAAAACTATTCAAGAGGCAAAAAGCTACAAGTCCCGCTCATCTGATTGGAGCTATGTTTCATTGATATTTTGGAATTTATAGTATATTCTCTTCTTTTTATCCTATTTGATTTTCAGTTGCTTGGGGACAAGCAACAATTTAAGTTTGGTGTTGTGATGAGCGGATAATTTATACGCTTTTTGGCATTGTTTTTAGTATGTTTTTAGTAGGATCTAATTACTTTTAGGGATGTTTTTTATTATTTTTTATGTTAAATTCACATTTCTGGACTTTACTATGCGTTTGTGTGTTTTTCTGTGATTTCAGGTATTTTCTGGCTGAAATTGAGGGACTTGAGCAAAAATCAGATTCAGAGGTAGAAGAAGGACTGCTGATGCTGCTGGATTCTGACCTCCCTGCACTCAAAGTAAATTTTCTGGAGCTACAGAACTCAAAATGGCGCGCTTCCAATTGCGTCGGAAAGTCGACATCCAAGGCTTTCCAGCAATATATAATAGTCTATACTTTGGCCGAGTTTAGACGATGCAAAAGGGCGTTGAACGCCAGTTCTATGCTACAGTCTGGAGTTAAACGCCAGAAACACGTCACGAACCAGAGTTGAACGCCAAAAACACGTTACAACTTAGCGTTCAACTTCAAAAGAAGCCTCTGCATGTGTAAACTTCAAGCTCAGCCCAAGCACACACCAAGTGGGCCCCGGAAGTGGATTTATGCATCAATTACTTACTTTTATAAACCCTAGTAGCTAGTTTAGTATAAATAGGACTTTTTACTATTGTATTTACATCTCATGATTTTTAGTTCAACTGGGGATCATATTGATCATATGGGGGCTGGCCATTCGGCCATGCCTGGACTTTCATCACTTATGTATTTTCAACGGTAGAGTTTCTACACACCATAGATTATGGTGTGGAGCTCTGCTGTTCCTCATGAATTAATACAAAGTACTACTGTTTTTCTATTCAATTCAACTTATTCCGCTTCTAAGATATCCATTCGCACTTCAACATGAATGTGGTGATCGTGACAGTCATCATCATTCCCTATGAACACGTGCCTGACAACCACTTCCGTTCTACCTTAGATTGAATGAGTATCTCTTGGATTCCTTAATCAGAATCTTCGTGGTATAAGTTAGAACCCATGGATGGCCATTCCTGAGATCCAGAAAGTCTAAACCTTGTCTGTGGTATTCCGAGTAGGATCTGGGAAGGGATGGCTGTGACGAGCTTCAAACTCGCGAGTGCTGGGCGTAGTGACAGACGCAAAAGGATCAATGGATCCTATTCCAGTATGATCGAGAACCGACAGATGATTAGCCATGCAGTGACAGCGCATTGGACCATTTTCACTGAGAGGATAGGATGTAGCCATTGACAACGGTGATGCCTGACATACAGCTTGCCATGGAAAGGAGTAGGATTGGTTGGATGAAGACAGTAGGAAAGCAGAGGTTCAGAGGAACGAAAGCATCTCTTTACGCTTATCTGAAATTCTCACCAATGAATTACATAAGTATCTCTATCCTATTTTATGTTTTATTTACTATTATTATTCGAAAACTCCATAACCATTTAATATCCGCCTAACTGAGATTTACAAGATGACCATAGCTTGCTTCATACCAACAATCTCCGTGGGATCGACCCTTACTCACGTAAGGTTTTATTACTTGGACGACCCAGTGCACTTGCTGGTTAGTTGTATCGAAGTTGTGACAAATTATGAATTAAGATTAGAGCACCAAGTTTTTGGAGCCATTACCAGGGATCACAATTTTGTGCACCAAGTTTTTGGCGCCGTTGCCGGGGATTGTTCGAGTTTGGACAACTGACAGTTCATCTTGTTGCTAAGATTAGGTAATTTTCTTTTTGTTTTATTTACAAAAAAAAATGTTTCTTCAAAAATCTTTCAAAAAAAAATTTTCCTTTTGTTTTCGTAAATTATTCAAAATTTTTAAGAATGAATTCTAGAGTTTCATGGTAACATGTTGAAGCTTGGCTGGCTGTAAAGCCATATCCAAATTCTTTTGGACTGAGGCTTCCTAACCATCAACATAGAGGCAAGTTAATTTGATGACTTAGCTGCTGAATGTCTGATTTGTATCTTCTAAAGCTTGGCTGGCTATTAAGCCATGTCTAGCCCTTGGATTGGAGCTTTAGGCTAACATTGAAAGATTCCTAGAATTCTTATTAAAAATTTTTTGAATTTCTTATTTCCTTTTTCCTATATGTTTTTGGAAAAAATATACAAAAAAATCCAAAAAAAAAATTTAATAAAATCATAAAAATCAAAAAATATTTTTTGTTTCTTGTTTGAGTCTAGAGTCAATTTTTAAGTTTGGTGTCAACTGCATTTTTTCTAAAAATTTATGCATTTTTCGAAGAAATTCATGCATTCATAGTGTTCTTCATGATCTTCAAGTTGTTCTTGGTAAGTCTTCTTGTTTGATCTTGATGTTTTCTTATTTTGTGTCTTTTGTTGTTTTTCATGTGCATCTTTACATTCATAGTGTCTAAGCATTAAAGATTTCTAAGTTTGGTGTCTTGCATATTTTCTTTGCATAAAAAATTTTTCAAAAATATGTTCTTGATGTTCATCATAATCTTCAAAGTGTTCTTGGTGTTCATCTTGACATTCATAGTGTTCTTGCATGCATTCATTGTTTGATCTAAAAATTCTCATGCATTGAGTCTTTTTCATATTTTTCTCTTTCTTCATTAAAAATTCAGAAATCAAAAAAATATCTTTCCCTTTTTCACTCATAAATTTTCGAAAATTTGAGTTGACTTTTTCAAAACTTTTTAAAATTTAGTTGTTTCTTATGAGTCAAATCAAATTTTCAATTTAAAAATCTTATCTTTTTCAAAATCTTTTTCAAAAATCAAATCTTTTTCATTTTTCTTAATTTTATATCATATTTTCAAAAATATCATCAACAATTAATGTTTTGATTCAAAAATTTCAAGTTTGTTACTTACTTATTAAGAAAAATTCAAACTTTAAGTGCTAGAATCATATATTGTGATTTCTTGTGAATCAAGTCATTAATTGTGATTTTAAAAATCAAATCTTTTTCAAAACTAATTTCAATCATATTTTTTCAAAAATATCTTTTTATCTTATCTTTTTCAAAATCATATCTTTTTAATCATACCTTTTCATATCATATCTTTTTCAAATATCTTTTTTAACTTCTTATCTTCTTATCTTTTCAAAATTGATTTTCAAATCTTATCTTTTTGTTTCAAACATATCTCTTTCAAAACTACCTAACTAACTATCCCTCTCTAATTTTCGAAAATACCCCCCCTCTTTTTCAAAAATTCTTTTTAGTTAATTAATTGTTTAAATTTTAATTCTACTTTAATTTTCGAAAATCATCAACCCCTTTTCAAAAATTATTTTCGAAAATTTCTCTCTCTCATCTTCTTCTATTTATTTAATTACTTACTAACACTTCTCTTCATCTCATATCTCTGCTCTCCTCACCTTTGTGTTTGGATTCTCCTCCCTTCTCTTTCCTTACATTACATTCTTTTCTTCTTCTACTCACACAAAGGAATCTCTATACTGTGACATAGAGGATTCCATATTTTCTTTGTTATTCCCTTCTTTGTCATATGAGCAGGAGCAAGGACAAGAACATTCTTGTTGAAGCAGATCCTGAACCTGAAAGGACTCTGAAAAGGAAACTAAGAGAAGTTAAAATACAACAATCCAGAGACAACCTTACAGAAATCTTCGAACAGGAAGAGGAGATGGCAGCCGAAAATAATAATAATGCAAGGAGGATGCTTGGTGACTTTACTGCACCTAATTCCAATTTACGTGGAAGAAGCATCTCCATCCCTACCATTGGAGCAAACAATTTTGAGCTTAAGCCTCAATTAGTTTCTCTAATGCAATAAAACTGCAAGTTTTATGGACTTCCATCTGAAGATCCTTTTCAGTTCTTAACTGAATTCTTGTAGATATGTGATACTGTTAAGACTAATGGAGTAGATCCTGAAGTCTACAGGCTCATGCTTTTCCCTTTTGCTGTAAGAGACAGAGTTAGAGTATGGTTGGACTCTCAACCTAAGGATAGCCTGAACTCTTGGGATAAGTTGGTCACGGTTTTCTTAGCCAAGTTCTTTCCTCCTCAAAAGCTTAGTAATCTTAGAGTGGATGTTCAGACCTTCAGACAGAAAGAAGGTGAATCCCTCTATGAAGCTTGGGAGAGATACAAGCAACTGACCAAAAAGTGTCCTTCTGACATGCTTTCAGAATGGACCATCCTGGATATATTCTATGATGGTCTGTCTGAGTTATCAAAGATGTCATTGGATACTTCTGCAGGTGGATCCATTCACCTAAAGAAAACGCCTACAGAAGCTCAACAACTTATTGACATGGTTGCTAACAACCAGTTTATGTACACTTCTGAGAGGAATTCTGTGAGTAATGGGACGCCTCAGAAGAAGGGAGTTCTTGAAATTGATACTCTGAATGCCATATTGGCTTAGAGTAAAATATTGACTCAACAATTCAATATGATTTCTCAGAGTCTGAATGGAATGCAAGCTGCATCCAACAGTACTCAAGAGGCATCTTCTGAAGAAGAAGCTTATGATCCTGAAAACCCTGCAATAGCAGAGGTGAATTACATGGGTGAACCATATGGAAACACCTATAATCCCTAATGGAGAAATCACCCAAATCTCTCATGGAAGGATCAACAAAAGCCTCAACAAGGCTTCAACAATGGTAGAAAAAACAGGTATAACAATAGTAAACCTTTTCCATCATCCACTCAGCAACAGACAGAGAATTCTGAGCAGAATCTATCTAGCTTAGCAAATTTAGTCTCTGAGCTATATAAGGCCACTATGAGTTTCATGAATGAAACAAGGTCTTCCATTAGAAATTTGGAAGCACAAGTGGGCCAGCTGAGTAAGAAGATCACTGAAACCCCTTCTAGTACTCTCCCAAGCAATATAGAAGAAAATCCAAAAGGAGAGTGCAAGGCCATTGATATAACCATCATGGCCGAATCCAAGGAGGAAGGGGAGGACGTGAATCCCAAGGAGGAAGACCTCCTGGGACGTCCAGTGATCAATAAGGAGTTCCCCTCTGAGGAACTAAAGGAATCTGAGACTCATCTAGAGACCATGGAGATTCCATTGAACCTCCTTATGCCATTCATGAGCTCTGATGAGTATTCCTCATCTGAAGAGAATGAGGATGTTATTGAAGAGCAAGTTGCCAAGTTCCTTGGTGCAATCATGAAGCTGAATGCCAATTTATTTGGTAAAGAGACTTGGGAAGATGAACCTCCCCTGTTCACCAATGAACTAAATGCATTGGATCAACTGAGATTGCCTCAGAAGGAACTGGATCCTGGAAAGTTCCTAATACCCTGTACCATAGGCACCATGACCTTTGAGAAGGCTCTATGTGACCTTGGGTCAGGAATAAACCTCATGCCACTCTCTGTAATGGAGAAACTTGGAATCTTTGAGGTGCAAGCTGCCAGAATCTCATTAGAGATGGCAGACAACTCAAGAAAAGAGGCTTATGGACAAGCAGAGGATGTGTTAGTAAAGGTTAAAGGCCTATACATCCCTGCTGATTTCATAATCCTAGATACTGGGAAGGATGAGGATGAATCCATCATCCTTGGAAGACCCTTCCTAGCCACAGCAAGAGCTGTGATTGATGTTGACAGAGGTGAACTAGTCCTTCAATTGAATGAGGACTCCCTTGTGTTTAAAACTCAAGGTCACCCTTCTGTAAACATGGAAAAGAGGCACAGTAAGCTTCTCTCAAAACAGAGTCAACCAGAGCCTCCACAGTCAAACTCTAAGTTTGGTGTTGGGAGGCCACAACCAAACTCTAAGTTTGGTGTTGAACTCCCATATCCAAACTCTAAGTTTGGTGTTGGGAAGTTTCAACAATGCTCTGAACATCTGTGAGGCTCCATGAGAGCCCACTGTCAAGCTATTGACATTAAAAAAGCGCTTGTTGGGAGGCAACCCAATTTTTAATTATCTAATTTTATTTTTATTTTTATTGTTCTTTCATGTTTTATTAGGATCATGATCATCTGGAGTCACAAAATAAATAGAAAAATCAAAAACAGAATCAAAAACAGCAGAAGAAAAATCACACCTTGGAGGAAGGGCTTACTGGCGTTTAAACGCCAGTAAGGAGCATCTGGCTGGCGTTCAACGCCAGAACAGAGCATGGATCTGGCGTTGAACGCCCAAAACAAGCAGCATCCTGGCGTTCAGATGCCAGGAATGCACACTGAGGAAAGCTGGGGCTGAACGCCAGAAACAAGCATAGAACTGGCGTTCAACGCCAGAAACATGCTGCATCTGGGCGCTGAACGCCCAGAATTGCATGCAAAGGCATTTTACATGCCTCAATGGTGCAGGGATGTAAATCCTTGACACCTCAGGATCTGTGGACCCCACAGGATCCCCACATACCTCCACTCACCTTCCCTCCTCATAATCCTATATCACCCTCTCTCTCTCTCCATCCACAATCATCCCTTCTGTTCTCCATTCACCACTCACATCCATACACCCCACCTACCTTCAAAATTCAAAATCTCTTTCCCACCCAAGCCCACCCATATAGCCGAATATACACATCCCTCCATCTCCTCCATATCTTCTTCTTCTTCTACTATTCTTTCTTCTTTTGCTCGAGGGCGAGCAACATTCTAAGTTTGGTGTGGTAAAAGCATAGCGTTTTTGTTTTTTCATAACCATTGATGGCACGTAAGGCCAGAGAAACCTCTAGAAAGAGGAAAGGGAAGACAAAAGCTTCCACCTCTGAGTCATAGGAGATAGAGAGATTCATTTCAATGGTCTATAGCTCAGTGGTAGAATATTTGACTGCAAATCAAGAGATCCCTGAGATACCTCAGGGGTAACATTTTCCTCCACACAATTATTGGGAGCAACTAATGATGGAACATCAAGAGCACTCCATCATCCTCCAGGAAATTAGAGAAGATCAAAGAGCAATGAGGGAGGAGCAACAAAGACAAGAAAGAGACATAGAAGAGCTCAAGGACATCATTGGTTCCTCAAGAAGGAAACGTCACCATCACTAAGGTGGACTCATTCCTTGTTCTTAAATTTTCTGTTTTTCGTTTTCTTATGTTAAATGTTTATCTGTGTTTGTGTCTTTATTACATGATCATTAGTGTCTAAGTGTCTATGCCTTAAAGTAGTGAATATGAATCCATCACCTCTCTTGAATGAAAAATGTTTTAATTACAAAAGAATATGAAGTACATGGTTTCGAATTTATCCTTGAAACTAGTTTAATTATTTTGATGTGGTGACAATACTTTTTTATTTTCTGAATGAATGCTTGAACAGTGCATATATCTTTTGAAGTTGATGTTTATGAATGTTAAATATGTTGGCTCTTGAAAGAATAATGATAAGGAGAAATGTTATTTGATAATCTAAAAAATCATAAAATTGATTCTTGAAGCAAGAAAAAGCAGTGAATACAGAAAGCTTGCAGAAAAAAATGGCGAAAAAAATAGAAAAAGAAAAAGCAAGCAGAAAAAGCCAAAGGCTCTTAAAACGAAAAGGCAAGAGCAAAAAGCCAATAACCCTTAAAACCAAAAGGCAAGGGGAAATAAAAAGGATCCAAGGCTTTGAGCATCAGTGGATAGGAGGGCCTAAAGGAATAAAATCCTGGCCTAAGCGGCTAAACCAAGCTGTCCCTAACCATGTGCTTGTGGCATGAAGGTGTCAAGTGAAAACTTGAGACTGAGCGGTTAAAGTCAAGGTTCAAAGCAAAAGAAGAGTGTGCTTAAGAACCTTGGACACCTCTAATTGGGGACTTTAGCAAAGCTGAGTCACAATCTAAAAAGGTTCACCCAATTATGTGTCTGTGGCATTTATGTATCCTGTGGTAATACTGGAAAACAAAGTGCTTAGGGCCACGGCCAAGACTCATAAAGTAGCTGTGTTCAAGAATCAACATACTGAACTAGGAGAATCAATAACACTATCTGAACTCTGAGTTTCTATAGATGCCAATCATTCTGAACTTCAATGGATAAAGTGAGATGCCAAAACTATTCAAGAGGCAAAAAGCTACAAGTCCCGCTCATCTGATTGGAGCTATGTTTCATTGATATTTTGGAATTTATAGTATATTCTCTTCTTTTTATCCTATTTGATTTTCAGTTGCTTAGGGACAAGCAACAATTTAAGTTTGGTGTTGTGATGAGCGGATAATTTATACGCTTTTTGGTATTGTTTTTAGTTGGATCTAGTTACTTTTAGGGATGTTTTTTATTAGTTTTTATGTTAAATTCACATTTCTGGACTTTACTATGATTTTGTGTGTTTTTCTGTGATTTCAGGTATTTTCTGGCTGAAATTGAGGGACTTGAGCAAAAATCAGATTCAGAGGTAGAAGAAGGACTGCTGATGCTGTTGGATTCTGACCTCCCTGCACTCAAAGTGGATTTTCTGGAGCTACAGAACTCAGAATGGTGCGTTTCCAATTGCGTTGGAAGGTAGACATCCAGGACTTTCCAGAAATATATAATAGTCCATACTTTGGCCGAGTTTAGACGATGCACAAGGGTGTTGAACGCCAGTTCTACGCTGCAGTCTGGAGTTAAACACCAGAAACACGTCACGAACCAGAGTTGAACGCCAAAAACACGTTACAACTTGGCGTTCAACTCCAAAAGAAGCCTCTTCACGTGTAAACTTCAAGCTCAGCCCAAGCACACACCAAGTGGGCCCCGGAAGTGGATTTATGCATCAATTACTTACTTTTGTAAACCCTAGTAGCTAGTTTAGTATAAATAGGACTTTTTACTATTGTATTTACATCTTATGATTTTTAGTTCAACTGGGGATCATATTGATCACGTATGGGGGCTGGCCATTCGGCCATGCCTGGACCTTCATCACTTATGTATTTTCAACGGTAGAGTTTCTACACACCATAGATTAAGGTGTGGAGCTCTGCTGTTCCTCATGAATTAATACAAAGTACTACTGTTTTTCTATTCAATTCAACTTATTCCGCTTCTAAGATATGCATTTGCACTTTAACATGAATGTGGTGATCGTGACAGTCATCATCATTCCATATGAACACGTGCCTGACAACCACTTCTGTTCTACCTTAGATTGAATGAGTATCTCTTGGATTCCTTAATCAGAATCTTCGTGGTATAAGTTAGAACCCATGGATGGCCATTCCTGAGATCCGGAAAGTCTAAACCTTGTCTGTGGTATTCCGAGTAGGATCTGGGAAGGGATGGCTGTGACGAGCTTCAAACTCGCGAGTGCTGGGCGTAGTGACAGACACAAAAGGATCAATGGATCCTATTCTAGTATGATCGAGAACCGACAGATGATTAGCCATACAGTGATAGCGCATTGGACGATTTTCACTGAGAGGATAGGATGTAGCCATTGACAACGGTGATGCCTGACATACCGCTTGCCATGGAAAGGAGTAGAATTGGTTGGATGAAGAGAGCAGAAAAGCAGAGGTTCAGAGGAACGAAAGCATCTCTATACGCTTATCTGAAATTCTCACCAATGAATTACATAAGTATCTCTATCCTATTTTATGTTTTATTTACTATTATTATTCAAAAACTCCATAACCATTTAATATCCGCCTGACTGAGATTTACAAGATGACCATAGCTTGCTTCATACTAACAATCTCCGTGGGATCGACCCTTACTCACGTAAGGTTTTATTACTTGGACGACCCAGTGCACTTGCTGGTTAGTTGTATCGAAGTTGTGATAAATTATGAATTAAGATTAGAGCACCAAGTTTTTGGAGCCATTACCAGGGATCACAATTTCGTGCACCAATGCCTTTGGTTCTAGCCTCTACCACAAAGACTCTAATCTCCCCGTACCTCAGCTGAATTGGTGTCTCGAGAAGTCCCCAACGAAGTCGTTGATTAGCCGTCTTAGAGATGTATAATCAAGCTGGTGGTTCATCATTGTCCGATGAAGAACTCACTCTAAACCATGTAGAATGAGATAACCTTGTGCCGGTTTAACGCATTCATGATGATGAAGAATGAATATACATCTTAGAATAGAGAATCAAACACGTATTGAGATAGAACAGTAGTACTTTATTAATCCATAAAACTCAGCAGAGCTCCTCCCCTCAACCTAGGACGTTTAGAAACTCATACTGATAGAAAATACAATGTGGAATTCGAAAATATGCTAGAGGTCTCTAAAAGATATAAAAGTTCTTAAATAAATACTAGACTAATGACTAAGGATTACATAAGAAGGGTAAAATAGTCTTTTAGTGCAAAAATCCACTTCTGGGGCCCACTTGGTGAGTGTTTGGGCTGAGTTTGATTGAGATCCACGTGCTAGGAAGCCTCTTGGGCGTTGAACGCTGGCTAGGGGGTCCTTCTTAGGTGTTGGACACTGGTCTCTTCTCCTTTGGGCGTTGGACGCCAGAATAGGGCAGGAGGCTGGCGTTGAATGCCAGTTTTGGGCCTCTAATTATGAACCAAAGTATAGACTATTATCCATTGCTGAAAAGCTCTGGACGTTAGCTTTCCATAGACGTTGAGAACACTCCATTTGGACTTTTGTAGCTCCAGAAATATTCTTTCGAGTGCAAGGAGGTCAGATCTAGACAACATTTGCAGTGCTTTCTCTGTCTCTGAATCAGACTTTTGCTCCAGCTCCTTAATTTTAGCCAGAAAATACCTGAAATTGTATAAAAACACAAAAACTCAAAGTAGAATCCAAAAATGTGAATTTTGCACTAAAAGCTATGAAAACTTAATAAAACTTTAACAAAACATACTAAAAACTATATGAAAATGATGGCAAAAAGCGATAAAATATCCGCTCATCATGACTCAAGAAGGAAGATGGGCGTGCTCGAAGGTGTGACACATGATAAACCCCAATTTTGTGGTTTATCTTGTGCTTATTTTAAGAGATTTTATCACTTTTTCCCACATTTATTCAATGAAATAGCATGGTTTTGTAATTCTCCCTTAATTTGTGCTTAAGTGTAAAAACATTCTTTTTAGGCTCTTAAATTGGTGATTTTAATTCACTTTAATTCCATTCGATGCCTTGATGTGTTTGTTGAGTGATTTCAGGTTCATAAGGCAAGTATTGGATGGAAGAAATGAAGAGGAAAGCATCCAAGTGGAGAATTCATGAAGAAATGAGCTTTTAGAGAATTGAGGGCCACGCGTACGCGAGCATTGAAGATTCACAAGCCACGCACATGCGTCAATCACGCGTACGCGTGAGTAGAGGTTTTTCCAGTGATGCGCACGCGTCAAGTACGCACACGCATCGATGTTCGCACGTGACCCACTTAAAGTGAAATCGCTGGGGGCGATTTCTGAGCTGCCCAGGCCCAATTTCAACTCGTTTCTGAGGGTATTTGATGCAGAATTGAAGATTTAGCATTGGGGGAGTACTTAGTTAGTCATGATGAGCCTTTAGTTAGTTTTCTAGAGAGAGAAGCTCCCCCTTCTCTCTAGAATTAGGTTAGGATTAGGTTAATTTCTCTTAGATCTAGATTTGATTACTTGATTTCATCTTGTTTTCTCTACAATTCCTTGTTCTAATACTTCAACTCTTATTGGTTCTTTTGTTAATTTTACTTTTATGCTTCTTTCATGTTTATGAATGCTCATGTTGGATTTGGTTTACATTTAATGAAATTTGATGTTTGATGTTCTTTTATTGTTGATTTGAGTTGTGAATTTACTTTCCTTGCAATTGGTAGTCGTTACATTTTATTCTTTCTTGCAAATTTATTATGCTTTCCTTATGCACCCACCAAGTGTTTGATAAAATGCTTGGAAGGATGTTAGAGCAGATTTTGAGCATTCTTAGCTTGGAAAGAGTAATTAGGTAATCTTGAGTCATGAATACCCAACTTATGTTGGTGATCTAGAGTTGTTAGCTAATATTGTTTCCATTGACGCTAATCTTTTGCTAATTCAATTAGTAAGTGATTAGGACTTTTGGATTGAGATTAGCTAGTCTTATTAGACTTTCTTCGAGTACGAGGATAACATGATACCTTCCTCCATCGTCGGAGATGATGTAATAAGATAAATTCTTGTTTATTATTGTGATATGATTGGTTAGTCTTGTTTGACGTTCTCCCTATGTGAAGATAACATGATACCTTCTTCCATTTACCGGAGTTGACTAAATAGGATGAATTAATCATTGCATGACTAGGATAGAAAGCCTATATTCTCAATCTTTGCCATGAATGTCTCTCTTTATTAATTTCTTTCTTTCGTCACTTGCTTGATTTACTCTTCTTGTCATTTAAATTCTCACCCATTTAATTTCTTGCTCTCTTATCAATTCAAACCCCCTCTTGCACTGTCATAGCCAATAATTAACCACTTCATTGCAATTCATTGTGAGACGACCCGGAGTCTAAATACTTCAGTTAATTCTTATTGGGATTTGTACATGTGACAACCAATATTTTTGATGTGAGAATTGTTTGTTGGTTTGGAGCTATGCTTACAACGAAGTTCTTATTTCTATAAGAGAAATTTTAGACCGCCACGACAATCTTTCACTATCAAAATGGCACCGTTGCTGGGAAATTACAATGGTGCCATGTTATTGGCTATTGTAAATATTATGAATATGTTTGTCTTTTTCTTCTTTGTTAGTTTTTGCTAGTTTTAGGATTTGGTTTTCTTTGTTTCTTGTTAGTTTTTATTTTTATTTTCTCTTGTCACCATGAATTCTCATCACTTTGGCTATGAGTATGGTTCAAACTATGTTATAGGAAATGAGAGCTACAATGATAATATCCATCAAGGATGGAACAATCAAGGATGGGAGGAGCCTCAAAGGATTGATCAACCTTCTTGGAAACAAACTCCTTCGGAATCAAGTTTGACAAGAGTGCTTGGGGATATGACCACTCTCCTCCCGGAGATGCGCAAGGACCAAAAGGCATTTTATTCCATCCAAGCCGTTCAAGCGTCACCCCAACATGACTACTCTCCGGATTCATATGGGTATAATCCTAATCCTAATGCATACCAATCTAATGTATGTGATGACCCTTATTGTGATTGTCAACCATATGAACCATACCAACCACCTTGTGAACCATATGAACCATATGAAGAACCACCCCCAATTCAACCCCCAATACCCTCAAGAACCACCACCTCCATGTTATTATCAAGATGAGCCACCTCCAATGTATAAGAACTCTCAACCACAAGATGAATCACCTCCCATATTTGAAAAAATCATGGCTCAGTTTGCCAAAATCACGGCCACCTTGGAATCAGGGACTCATGCAACAAGCAAAGCACCTCCACGGATGAATATGAGAAATCAACCGAAGAGTGGAGTATGAAGGAGATTTTAGAATCCCAACATGAGGACAAGGAGATGGGGTGTGTCTTGCAGCAAGTGGAGAGTGAAGAGATTGTTAATGAAGAAGAAGTGGTTGAAGAGCTAGGCGAAGTTGAACAAGAGGTGGATTTCAAGCTTGAAGACATTTCCACACCAAGTGATATTGATGATGATTTTGTGGAAGTTGTTGAACCTTCTTCCAATGAGCTTGAATTGGTGTTGAGAAGGATAATGTGCAACCTCCAAGGCATAGTATGAAGGATGAAAGATTGGAAGAGGATGACCAAGAGGCAAGCTCCACCAATGAAGAATGTGCGGAAGAAGTTGGTGGGCAAGGAATTGAAGTTGAAGAAGCTTACCAAGAGGTGGAGGTAGTCAAAGAAGAGCACAAGGGAGTGGAACTTGCAAGATCATTAGGACCATCCCTTCCTAAGTCACCATCCTACACAACATTCAAGTGGGTAAAATTCTTATCCCTAAACTTTACTTTCTCAATTGAATATGGTTTGATTGAAAATGATGGTCAACTTAGAGCTCTTTGTGGGGTCAAGAGTAGGAGAGAGATGGTTAGTGGTTGGAAACATCATTCTAAGTTCATTATGGTTGCATGTTCAAAGTTTGATTGCAAGGTTTGTTGTGGAGCTAAATTGTATGGGTCTAGAAAGTTGTTTGGAGGCTTCTTTGAGAATTCCAAGGCTAAACCACCCAAGTGGAATCATGATGATCAACTAGAAGATAGGTGCAAGAACAAGATTTGGGACCCCGGAATTCATTTCAACAACCAATACTCTTGGGGCCTTGCCATTTACCTACGCTTACTTGAAGGATTTATGCGCCTAATTTGGGATCCCGGCGGACATTGGAGATGCAAACATTGGTGGGGATTCCAGGATGAATTCAAGCATAAGCCACCATAGCAAGGATTCCACCCAAATGTCCAACTTAAGTACTTAAACTAAAAGTGCTAGGTGGGAGACACCCCACCATGGTAAACTCTTTCCATTCTCTTGTAGTATAATAAATGAATGAATTGAGTTGCCATTGTAGGTAGTTTTTCTTATTTTCTATACTCTTATACATTTTGCTTTGATTGATAGATTTCTTGTTAGATTTATGTTTTGTTTAGAATAGTTGTTGTTAGATTGTATTTTACTTGAAGTGTAAGTTTTGTGTGTCTTGTATTTGAAAATTTTTCAAAAACCAAAAAGATTTGTTGTTAAATTTGAATTTTGGTTGATTTAGAATGTTTATAAGTTAGGAGAGTGTTAAATTATGTTTTAGGCTTCTCTTAAAAAAAAGGGGGGCAGGCACGCGTACGCGTCGATGCGTCAGTGCAGCGCCCATACTTTTTTCCGAGAGTTATGCCAACTTAGTGCCAGAATTGTGCCTCAGGCACAATTCTCATCCCACGCGTACGCGTGCAAGACGCCTACGCGTTACTCGTCTACCCTGCCACCCACGCGCATGCGTGGGCGTCGCTTACGCGTCGGTTCCGCGCCCTGCCTCCCCTATTTTTTGCTCTGTTTTCTTTTCTCCTCCTATCTTCCTTTCTTTCTTCTTTCTTCTTTCTCCTTTCTCCTTTCTTCTTCCTTTCTTACTTTCTCTCCTCCTCTCTTTTTAAACTTTCGCTTCTCATTTTTTTTCTTATTTTTCATTTTCCTTTATATGTTTCATTTGCATATTATCATCCATTGCATTTTAATTTTGTTTTTATAACTTGATTTTATTTTCCTTTCTAAGTTTTTTATTTTAATAATGGTGTTGAATTCTCTTACTCAATTGTTGAGAATTTCTTGGTTAATCTTGGTGCTCATTGACTTGTTTGAAATTGTTGGGTGATGAAATTTCTAAGTCAATGCTTAATCTTTGATGACTCTTGCATCCTTTGTGCATTGACATAAACTTTTAATGTCTCTCATGACCCACTCTTTCTTGTTTGAACTTGATGCTCAACATACTCTTCATGGCATGCTTTTCATGCTTTAACTTTACTCTTGCATCAAGTATTAGTTGATATGCCCTTTGCCTATATTGCTCTCTCACTTACATGCGTAGCTAACATGTAGTGAGAACCTTACTCTTATTTGGCATTAGCCCCCGGCTATGTTCTATTTGCTTTGATATCTTTGTTATAGGCTTAGTTATCCTTCTTTCTCTTTCCTTTTAGGCTGGCCACCAAGAAGGAAAGGAATGGAAAAGCTTCTAAATAGGGCAACAAACAAGTTCACCCGCACAACCTTTTGAAGGAGCTCATCAATTGTAGCAACCCGTCCACCTTGCTCTTCTTTGTATGCACCGAGGAAGGTGCAATCTTTAAGTGTGGGGAGGTCGTTCGACCGATCTCCATGGGTAACAATTTTTTTTTAACACCAATTTTTCAATTTTTGCCTTTGTTAGATTAGTTGTTACATTGCATGATAGGTTGCATGATAGTTAAAATTTGTACATATTTTACCACTTCTTTTTATGTTAGGACTACTTGGTTAGGGTGATGATTTCTTTTCCAAGAAAAATTGTTTTAGGGCACCCTACCAATTTGAAAATTTTTTTGTGTGAACTTGCTAGAAGAATTTATTTTGGAACATGGTTTTTGAGCTAAGAACACAAGCATGTGAGTTTTGAGCCTAATTGCGTGGTTACATCTTATAACCACTTATTTCCATTTTTGTGTGCATTATTCTCTCTCTATGATTGTAATCTTTGATTTGTTTGATTCTTTATGTCCATTATTCCATGTATATACATGCATTTATATGATTGAGGCCATCATTTTATTTAGCTCACTTACCCAAATAGCCTACCTTTCATCAACTATTGTCAGCCAATTTTGAGCCTATTTAATCCCTTTTGTTCTTAATATTAGCACATCACTACCCCTAGGTGAAAAACAATAAAGTCCTTCATTTGGATCTTTGATTAGCTTAGGCTAGTGAGGGTGTGTATCATTTGGATATGGGAAACTTGGGACATTGGTTGAGGTAAAAATGTATTTTGTATTTTTGTTGAAAATCATGGGATTGGGTACGTGCTTATGCATTAAATATGTAAAACCATATGCATTGATACGTTTGTATATACTTTGTTGTGAAAAAAATGTGAAAAAAATATATAGAAAAAGAAATAGAAAAATAAAAGAAACAAAAATATATAGAAAAAAAATGCAATAAAAAGGGGACAAAAAAGCCCCAAAGTAAAGTAGCAATAACAATGCATAGGGAATGTGAATTAAAGATAACGCATGAGTATGTAAAAAAAAGTGGAAATCATGGGTAGCTAGGCATTGTATTAGAATTGTATAGGTTGTTATATGTGTTTAGTGAGAGCTTAGGTTAATCAAAGATTCAAATTTCAAGCTCACTTGACCATATGCATCCTACCTTGCCCTAGCCCCATTACAACCTACGAATAAGTCCTCATGATGAATGTATGCATGCATTGAATAATTGTTGATTGTTAGATGAAAAACAAATCATGGAAAGCATGATTAGAAGAGAATTGAGTGATCAACCCTATACACTAGAGCGACTAGAGCGGATACACGTCCGGTGAGGGTTCGATGCTCAATTCCTTGTTCCTGGCTTTCATGAGCTTTCTTCTTGCAAGTCTATCTAAACTTCATTTTGATATTTGAATTGGTAGGATTCATGAACCGTCATATGATCTTAGCCCTACTTGTTCATATATGTTCTTGGAGATTGATTTGCTTTTAACCAAGTAGGTAGAATCATTTTGCATTTAGTTGCATTCATATAGATAGGAGCATATAGTTTATTTGCATTGAATAAATGTTCATACCCCTTTTCTTGTCCTTCTTTATTCTTAGCATGAGGACACGCTTGGTTTAAGTGTGGGGAGGTTTGATAAACCCCAATTTTTTGGTTTATCTTGTGCTTATTTAAGGGATTTTATCACTTTTTCCCACATTTATTCAATGAAATAGCATGATTTTGTAATTCTCCCTTAATTTGTGCTTAAGTGTAAAAACATGCTTTTTAGGCTCTTAAATTGGTGATTTTAATTCACTTTAATTCCATTCGATGCATTGATGTGTTTGTTGAGTGATTTCATGTTCATAAGGTAAGTATTGGATGGAAGAAATGAAGAGGAAAGCATGCAAGTGGATAATTCATGAAGAAATGAGCTTTCGGTGAATTGAGGGCCACGCGCACGCGTCATCCACGCGTATGCGTGCATTGAAGATTCACAAGCCATGCGCACACGTCAAGTACGCGCACGCGTCAAGTACGTGCACGCATCGATGTTCGCACGTGACCCACTTAAAGTGAAATCGCTGGGGGCAATTTCTGAGCTGCCCAGGCCCAATTCCAACTCGTTTCTGAGGGTATTTGATGCAGAATTGAAGATTGAGCATGGGGGAGAACTTAGTTAGTCATGATGAGCCTTTAGTTAGGTTTCTAAAGAGAGAAGCTCCCTCTTCTCTTTAGAATTAGGTTAGAATAAGGTTAATTTCTCTTAGATCTAGATTTGATTACTTGATTTCATCTTGTTTTCTCTACGATTCCTTGTTCTAATACTTTAACTCTTCTTGGTTCTTTTGTTAATTTTACTTTTATGCTTCTTTCATGTTTATGAATGCTCATGTTGGATTTGGTTTAAATTTAATGAAATTTGATGTTTGATGTTCTTTTATTGTTGATTTGAGTTGTGAATTTACTTTCTTTGCAATTGGTAGTCGTTAGATTTTAATCTTTCTTGCAAATTTATTATGTTTTCCTTATGCACCCACCAAGTGTTTGACAAAATACTTGGAAGGATGTTAGAGTAGATTTTGAGCATTCTTGTCTTGGAAAGAGTAATTAGGTAATCTTGAGTCATGAATACCCAACTTATGTCAGTGATCTAGAGTTGTTAGCTAATATTGTTTTCATTGACGCTAATCTTTTGCTAATTCAATTAGTAGGTGATTAGGACTTTTGGATTGAGATTAGCTAGTCTTATTATACTTTCTTCGAGTATGAGGATAACATGATACCTTCCTCCATCGTTGGAGATGATGTAATAAGATAAATTCTTGTTTATTATTGTGATATGATTGGTTAGTCTTGTTTGACGTTCTCCCTATATGAAGATAACATGATACCTTCCTCTGTTTGCTGGAGTTGACTAAATAGGATGAATTAATCATTGCATGACTAGGATAGAAAGCCTATATTCTCAATCTTTTCCATGAATGTCTCTCTTTATTAATTGCTTTCTTTCGTCACTTGCTTAATTTACTCTTCTTGTCATTTAAATTCTCGCCCATTTAATTTCTTGCTCTCTTATCAAATCAAACCCCATCTTGCACCGTCATAGCCAATAATTGACCACTTCATTGCAATTCCTTGTGAGACGACTCGGAGTCTAAATACTTTGGTTAATTCTTATTGGAGTTTGTACATGTGATAACCAATATTTTTTATGTGAGAATTGTTTGTTGGTTTGGAGCTATGCTTACAACGAAGTTCTTATTTCTATAAGAGAAATTCTAGACCGACACGACAATCTTTCACTATCAACACGCCAAAGTCTCAACGCTGGCATGTCCAACGGCGTGTGGTGGCGTGGCACACTAGGCCAACTTTCCAGATAAGAGAATTAGAGATTTCATTGAGGGCATGCTCACTGGCGTGTCTGGGCATGACACACTGAGATCTCAGAATGGCTGTGTGAGTTGGTGTGTCTGGGTGCGGCACTCCAGGCTTACTACACATAGAGCAATTTTGGTTCAGCACTATGAGCGTGGCACGCCAAGCATTGGCGTGGCACGCCAGGTCATTTTTCCAGAAGAGGGAAAGGAGGATGTTATTGAAGGCGTGCTCGAAGGCGTGGCACGCCCAAGCCCCCATCATGGGCGTGTCCAGGGGCGTGCCTGGGCATGCCACGCCAGTGTTATTGAGCTGAGAAGCATTGAAGTAGGCGTGCCAAGTGGCACGCTAGGCCATCTTAAGGGGCGTTCACCCTCAAGTGGCATGCTACTCTACACTCCTTTCTGGGAGTTCGTTAGGGAATGTGTAATTTTCATTTTCTTTTAATTGTAATTTTTAGTTTCAAAAGTAGGAGTAGTATAAGTACCCCTAAAAAGGTACTAAGTAGGGACTTTTGGACTTGGACACTTAGATACTTTTACTTTCACTTTGAGCTAGACTCCACTCCATCTCTTGTACTTTCTTAAGCTATGAGTAGCTAAAATCCCTCTCATTAGGGGAGGGAACTCTGTTGCATTTGATGGATCAATAGTGAATTGACTTTCTTCTTCTCTTCATCTCTTTTTGATTTACTAGAAAGTATTTCGTTTTTCATTTTAACATTCAATTATCTTGAGAGAGATATTGAATGTAATTCTGTTTTATGTGAACCTTGAAAGAGGAATCATAAAATCATGCTTGAAATCCTTTCTCATATTGAGTAGATCTGGCTATTGGGATTGTATATTGTGACGCTAGATCTACCCACAACCTGGATCTATGAGAATGTGTGGTAAAATCAGGGACCAAGCTTCATCTCTCTTCATGAGCATTTAGATCAAGGAATTGGCTATTGATCAAGATTGGGGAGATTGAATTACCAAGAGATTAGGATTCAATCAATCATGATTGCCAAGAGGTTAATGAGTTGCATGATTGAAGAAGAGATATGAGATTGATCCGGAGAATACAATATCTCCTAACTCCAAGAATCCTCCATATTCTTATCTTCTCATTCTTTATAGCTTTGTTTAATTTCTGTTCATCACCCCTTCCCTTTACATTTCCAGTCTTTTACTTTCTTTTACTTTCTGCAATTTACATTTTCAGCACTTTACATTCTACACTTTAATTCAAGTCATTTACATTTCAAGTTATTTACTTTTCCCGCCATTTAAATTCTTGCACTCTATACCCATTGATGCTTAGTTCAACTAGGAATTTTAGTTGACTAAAGTTGCTCAACCAATCAATCTCTGTGGGATTCGACCTCACTCTTTGTGAGTTTTTACTTGACGACAATTCGGTATACTTGCCGAAGGGATTTTGTAGAGATACATTAATTTCAGTGATCAGCTGCGATATTAAGAGCTATGAATGCTATGGCCGTTGCCATGCGTGATTCGGTGGCTGCTACCAACCGAGTAACAGAGTGTATGGAGTGTCAGAATGGGAATGGGAAAGGTCATAGAAACAAAAATGGGAATGATTACGACAATAAAAACCTAGAAGGCAACAGACTTATGACTTTAGCTTCTTTCCCAAAGGTCAACCCACCTCTGTTCCATTGTGGTACCAGTGCTACAAAGGCAGACGACTAGTTTCAAGACATAAAGAGATCTCTATAGCCTAACAAGTCCCTGAAGGTCAATATGTAAAGTTCGCCACCTACATGTTAAAAGGAGATGCACACTACTGGTGGCAGGTAGTGCATTAGCTGAGGAGGCAAGGCAATATTGAAATCACTTAGGTTGTTTTTCAAACAGAGTTCTATAAGAAATACTTTGCTCCCTTAACTCGTGCTACGAAAGAATTAGAGCTACTACAGCTATAACAGGGGAACATGACTATTGCGAAGAACACCCGTAAATTTGAAGACATGTGTCGCTTCTCCAAAGTTTGTCAAGGAGTCCCAACTGAGTTCGAAGAATGGAAGTGTAATAAATACAAAGGGGGACTTAGAGAGGAGCTACTTGCCTCTGTGGGGCCGATGGAAATTCGCAACTTTGCAGAACCGGTCAATAAAAGTCAACTAGCTAAAGATTGCGCTAAGAAATTGGTGATGGCATAGGCGAGTCGTAGGGATTTTCCATCAAGAAACTTTAATCGGAACTTGGCATCTCAAGGGAAAAACTTTAAAATAAACAGTCAATCCCAGTATTGAACCCTCCAATGTTGGAATCCCCTTCCTCGTTTCAATACGGGCAACACCAGTAACCAGTGATAAAATTTAGGAAAATGATCTCAGTTGGCACAAGCAGGACCTGTGTGCACAAATATAGAAAGGATCACATAAATACGCCTTGTCGAGTTGGAATAAGAGTCTACTACAACTACGATGGACAAGCACACATGGCAAAGGATTTCCGCAAGAGAGGTTATGGTTTGGCTCCTACTAGTCCATAACAGCAAGGAAGGGTTTTCGCTATGATAGCTAAAGACGTTGATGAGTGAAAATAAATTTCACAGATACCGACAAGTGCACTGGATCATTTAAATAATACCAGGGTGAGTGGATATCATTTCTATGAGGATTAAAGGATTGAGCACGTAAATATCGAGTTAAATTCCTAATTAGATCATATAAAACTTGATTGATGAGGGCTGAAAACTTGTCTTGCTTGGAGTCTTGGAAGTTGAGTGCTTCAGAGGCAGTGATGTTGATTTAAGGAAAACAATGGTTGAGAGTGTCAAGGGCTTCGGAGGCATTTATTTTTTAGGAAAATTAAACCTTGTTCATTTATTTTGAAGCATGCAAAGATCTTTAACGACAAATCTTAAGTAACTGATTTCCAATTCCTTGGTCAACCGATTAATTAAAGAGATTAAGCACAAAAACTGATTTAATTAAGCACAAAGATTGATTTAGTTTCTAATAAGATTCAAAAGTAGTCCTTAGGTCGAATTATGTCACTTATTCAAGCTAGTCTTGTCCAGTTAAATCTTAGAAGAAAATATAATTTTTAAAAGTTGTTCTAATCCGAATTATATATCACTTATTCAAAACCAGAGTGATTGAAAATTATGTATGTGTCGCACACTAATTGAATCATTATTCCTAGCCAAATTCAAGAATTCATGTGAAAAAGTTTTCAAGCTATAATTCAAATATTAGTTTTTCCAAAGTAATAAAAGAATTCAAAGCAGGATTTGTATACCCTCTGATACTACTAATCCTTTAAGGGATGAATAACAAATAACTCAATCATGAAACAGATCAATGCAATACTTCAAAATAAAATAAAACTTAGATTAATAATTTATAGAAAACATAAACAGAGCTCCTAACCCTTTAATGGTGGAGGTTTAGTAACTCATGAAGAAAAGAAACTAATCCTAATGATGAGAGAGGTGTGTGATTCGGATCCGAAGATCCTCGTCCAGGGGTGCCTCCTCTTGTGAACCTTTTTCACTTATTTATATCCTAATTCTAGTTAAAATTCAAATTCAAAAACTAAATCTTTATCTTCTCTTTAGGAAGGATAAGATAACTACCTACTTGAAATTCAAATAAAAGAATAATTCAAATCTAATCTAGAAATAAATCCTAACAACCAAATTTTTATGTTTCTAGAAGGAATTAATGACAACTAATCTCTTGAATCTTGAATCTTTGGATAAGGTTAAGGTTTCTAATGATGTGTATAATTGAACTTGGGCCTTAATTGTTGCATCCTAGGAGTTAAATTCTTGGAACGTTGAGATTGAAATCTTCGTTTGGGCTTGGGCCTAATTGCATGAGGGGACGACAGGCTTGGGAGATGGAAGTTGGGCATGTGTGGTAATTTAGGGAGGCCACCGGGCGTGCATTTAAAGAAGCCGGGCATGCATGAGGAGAAGTTGGGCATGGGTATTGAGAAGTCTAGGGCGCTATTTTTGTGAGTTAAAAGATGATGGTCGTGCATGGATCAAACTAAACATCCACTATAAACATATGCATATTATTCTGAAGCTCCAGATATTAACTTTCCAACACCACTGAAACTGCTTCATTTGGACCTCTATAGCTCAAGTTATGATCAATTGAGTATGAAGAGATCAGGATTGACAACATTCACAAATCACCCTTTAGTTGTGCATTTTCTTTGTTATTTCGAGACAAAACTCTTGAAAACACAAAAATACTAACACAACTCCAAATACTTGATTATTTATGAAATTCCACTAGAAAACATAAGAAATTTGATTAAAACATAAGAAAACAAATGAAAAAGAACCCTAAAAACTACTTAAGATGCCATGTCATCAGACGTCGCTATGTCTGACTCCTTTATCCAAGGGGAGTGTTCTCTCAAGAATAACCTCCTAACTGCACTATATGATTCAGACGCCTCACATTCTTTCATATCTTTAGATCATGCTCACATGTTGGGATTAAACTTCTCTAGGTTAGATTTTGATCTGGCTGTGCATACCCCCATTGCACAAAATGTTGTGACTAGTTTAGTGTGTTGCAGGGTACCTTTTTCTATTAAGGATAAGACCATCATGCATGATTTCTGCCTATCTTTGCATGGTATTGATGTTATTTTAGGAATTAATTTGTTATCTATTCACCATATTTTTCGTGACTGCTTTAGAAAAACTGCTTTAACATTATTTGCTGATATGTCTACTAAATTAGTGAATTCTCATGCCTATTACTTAAATTCAGTAGTAGTTACCTGTAGTGGAAGTGAATGTGAGGGATACATTCTCTTAGCGGCTAGCTCAACAGATAATGAATTAGACCTAAAACAAATCCCAATAGTACGATAGTTTCCTAAGGTATTTGAAGAACCGAAGATTGATGGTTTAGAGGTTATAGCAAACTTTCGTTGTAAGTATAGTTACTAAACCAAACAATCAACCTTTCTTACAAACGTTTTGGGTGTCACACGTAACAAACCCCTTAAAAATTGTTAACCGAGTATTCAAACCTCGGGTCGTCTTCTCAAGGAATTGCAAGGAAGTATGTTCTTATTATTGGTTATAAAGGTTGTAATCGGGGTTTAGAAGGTGAGAAGCAAGCAATTTAAATGACGAGTGAATTAAATGGCAATTAAAAATAAATAATAACTGTAAAACAACTTTTGGCAAGATAAGAGAAATTAGAAGTCCAACTTGGTTATCCCTCTCAACAACAATGAAAGTTGTATCTTAATTCCACTTAGTTATCCTTTACCAGGGCAAAGGAAAATCAAGGGACTAATTAAATTGACCTTTGAATCCTAATTATTTCCTAAGAAAAGGTTGGGATTATTTAAGTTCAGCTCAATTAGCAAGATAACGATTATCAATTACGTTGAGTTTAATAACTGTTGAGTTACTGAATTCTTAACCAGAACCAAAAGGGGAAAAAGTAAAATTGATAGAATAAGAAAAATATCCTTAGATGGGAAGCAATGGTAACTTAAGTCAAAGAGAATAATCATAAACTGAAAATACCTCAAATATCATTAATTCAAATAACTGTCTGTAACATGGAAGAAGTCTTAATTCAAATTATAATAATCAATTCAAATGTTGGAATAAATAAATAAAAGTAAAGCTAAAATAAAAGAACATTAAAACCTGGATCCAGAGTTACTCCCAAAACAAGAAAAAATCCTAAATCCTAAAAGAGAGAGAGAAGATCTCCCTCTCAACTAAATCTAAATCATTGAAAAGTAAAATATGCGAGCTCTCTTTGAATGGAAGCATTCCCACACTTTATAACCTCTGGTCTATGCTGTCTGTACTTGGATTTGGGCCAAAAAGGGCTTCAGAATTCGCTGGGGGCGTATTCTGCAATTTCTGGTGCGTGGCCTCTGTCACGCGTCCGCGTGGGTCACGCGGTCGCGTCATCTGGAGCTTTTCCTCTCCACGCAGTCGCGTCAGTCATGCGGCCGCGTCATATGCGTTCTGCTTAAGGCGCACGGTCGCGTCAGTCATGCGGCCGCGTCGCTGCTGATTCGTGCTTGGCACGCGATCGCGTCATCTATGCGATCGCGTGGATACCAGTTTCTTTAAAGCTCCGTTTTGCTTTCTCCTTCCATTTTAGTATGTTTCCTTTTTCATCCTTTAAGTCATTCTACCTTAAAAAATCTGAAACTACTCAACACACTAATCACGGCATTGAATGGAAATAAAGGTAATTAAAATAATTAATTTTAAAGCTTAGGAAACATGTTTTTCACAATATGACATAATAAGGAAGGGAAAGTAAAACCATGCAATTAATGTGAATAAGTAGGTGAAGGATTGAATAAATCACTCTAATTAAGCACAAAAGAACTCATGAGATATGGGTTTATCAACCTCCCCACACTTAAACACAAGCATGTCCTCATGCTAAATCCAAGGTAAATAATTAAGGTTAAAGTGATGGAATGTCATGAAATGCAATCCTAATTTAAATGCAACTACCTAAATGAATGATGCATCATGCAACTCTAATTTCTTCACTCCTATATAAAGCTTACATGTAGTCAAGTTAATTCTCATTCTCAAGGAGTCATGTATATATATAGCCAACCCTTAAATAATAAAGCATTTTCGCAAATGAGATGGGAAAGAAAACTTTGTACAAACTTGCAAAACAATTAGTAAATTTAAGCACAGATATATGTTTATGAGTTATTGAACCCTCACTGGATTTTGTGTTTACTCTCTAGTCACTCAGTGTTTCTTGGGTTTATTCACTCTATTTTTCTTTTTATTCTTAATTTCTATAGCTTTGTTTTTCATATAACCAATCAACAATTATAGAATATAGTCATACCAAAAAGTCATGAGGTCTTTATTGAGGTTGTAATGGGGTCAAGGTAAGGGTAAGGATTTTATGTATAGGGTCAAGTGAGCTAATAAGTGAATCCTTAATTAGACTAAGATCTCACCTAACATACATATCTAGTAAAATAAAATTTCTTTACCTAATTTCCCATAATTTTCCACTTTTTGTTACATGCTCATGTTTCACTTTTTATTTTTATTCCATGTGCGTTGTTTTCATTGGGGAATTTCTTTTTGTATCCCCTTTTATTCAGATGCTGAAAAATAACTTCTCTTTTTTTTTTTAATGCACATGATAATTGAATCACTTAGATTTTCTCATGAGCATGCTTCCCAAGTTTTAATTTATTCCTTTTTACTTTTCTACCTTTTGTTTCTATCATCCATGTTCCCAAAAGGTTTCCCACTTTTAACTCTATTCATGATTTTCTATCTTAAGCTGACTAAGGATTCACTTGGGATTTTCTTTTGTTTTTCTGCTTAAGGCTAGTAATTTGGCTAAATAGAATAAAGGGGTTTTAAAAGGCTCAAGGGGGCTAACAAGGGTGATGTAAAAGGTAGGCTAATTTGGGGTGAGTGAGCTAAAATCAAATGATGGCATCAATCATTCTCTTGGTATGTATCTATTCTATATTCTATATTTGGACATATAGATTAAAGCAAAGGAAAGAACATCAGAATAAAAAGAAATGTAACACACAGAAATGAAATTATGGTTTGAATGCAACCATACAATTTAAGCTCAAGACTCACAGGCTGTGTGTTCTCTAACTCAAGCATCATATATCAGTTATATATTGTATGCATGTTTAGTTAAAAATTCCCATTATTCTCATAAAAAAATTATTTAGGGTGGCTTTTAAAGTTTTAATGTTCCTCCTTGATGAAATGTTGTCAGCTTAACTACATCATGTAATGCTATATACAAGTTTTGTGGATTTAAATCTATTATGTTCAAGTTCTTAGCTTACTCTTTTTTTTTATATTTGTCAATTTAAACTATACTATCTTATGCTAAAAAGGGTAAACTATACTAATTAATCCACTAATAAATCAGAATTGCAAACTAAACTAAATAGCTAAAATAAACTAAATGGCTAAAGTATGAACTAAAGATGCAAAATGCAGAAAATAGAGTAAAGATACATAAAAGCAATGTATAAGTACTCAGAAAATAATAGTAAAGGAAAAATACAGAAAAATATCTAAAATAAAAGAAAAAGTATGTAGTGGTTCACCAAAATAAACGCCAGAGATGGCGACCTCCCCACACTTAAAAGGAAGCATCGTCCTCGATGCTCAATCAAGCCGGGTGTGAAGGAGTGTCATCACTGGGAGGGATGGTAGCTGGGGTCTCAGTGGTGGTGGTGGGCTGAGGGTCTGGCTGCTGTAGAGGGGGGACTGACTGGATCGGGATCTCCGGATCTATAGCCTCAAGCTGATGTGGGGCCTCCTGCTGTGGTGTAGCGTTCTCTGTGCCTGCCTGCTGATGAGTCTCCGCCTGGGAATGAGGCTCCTCCTCGTGCTCATCCTCCTCCTCCTTTAATGGCTCTGATGGTATGTCGGGCTTGGAGGGGATGTCGGCGCCCTGTCTGATCATCAGCTTCAGATGGGAATAGCGTCGCCTGCTGCGGCGCTCCAATCTCTCATACCGGCGCCTGTTACGGCGCTCCATCTGATCAAGCTAGCGGAATAGACGGTGCACGAGGCGATAAACCGGCTCAGAGGCGGGTGGGGGTGCAGTGGCGGCATCAGGGGCAGCTGGGGCAGCTGTGGATGAAGAGGGTCCAGCAGATGGAGGGGCTGTCTCATTAGTGGTAGTGACAGGTGGTGGTCTGTAGCCCAAAGCAAGGAAGTTCCTGCTATGAGGGATGATCTTCCTGCAGTCCGCTGCTGGTGGTCGCTCATCGGCATCCTCCCAAGGCACATCAGCTTGACGGCCTAGCCGTGTAACCAGATAAGGAAAGGGGAGGGTGCCTCGGACGTGGACCCTGGCCATATAGTGCCGAATAAAACGTGGCAGATAAAGGTCCTTACCCTCCAGCACACACCAAAGGAGGGTGATCATGGTAGCCGGGATCTTTGTCTCGTGAGTACTCAGCATCACAAAATTACTCAAGATCTGATGCCATAGCCGAGCCTCATCATTTAAGTACACTCTCTTGATCCCTCTAGGCATAGTGGTGTTCTGACCCATCTTCCAAGGAACAGCAGGGTCGAGAGCTATCCGTGCCTTCACGGCGTCCCAGTCAAACTGCATCTGGCCCATGTCCTCCTCAGCCTGTGCAAAACCATCTGGCTGATCGGACTTGGCTGGGAGCTGGAGAATGGTCTCTATGGCCTCCTCAGTGACCAGAATTTGCTTTCCCCTCAGGTTCACTGCATCTAGGGTAGTAAGGTAGTAGTTGCAATAGAATTCCCGGACCCAAGATGCATTGACCTCTGTTAGTGGTCTCTCCAGAAAGAACCAGCACCGTTGCTTGATTTGCTCAGTAGTGTATTGCTGGAGGGCTTCTGGAATCTTCAAGGTACGTTCCAGGTATAGATTTCTGGAGTTTGCAAAAGTCGGGTACTTCAGCTCACAGTACCGGTTTGCAAATTTTATAGGATCAGTCGAAGGGAGCAGTTGGTCAGCTTTTTCCTGCTGTGTGAAGTTCTTCTCCCGCCATGAGGAATCGTGCATTAGAGCAATGATGGACTGGGAGGAATCTCCTCTCTTGCGCTTGCCAGTAGCCTTGCCTTTGCCCTTTCTCTGTGAGGCAGACATCCTGAAAAACAGAAAACCAGGAATGGATAAAAAAATAGGAAAGCAAATAGGCAATTAAACAAAGGAAACTCAAAGCGGTAAGGGAGAAATAGAATAAGGAAAATGAGTAATTGAAATGTGATTGAATTAATGTTAAATGGAAAGAAAATAAGCAATATGCCATGGTTAGAAAGTTAGAGGAAAGTGAAAATAATCGGAAAAGAGATCAAAAGGGTTAGTACGGTTAGGATTTGAAAAAGAAATTAGTAAATTAAAATCAGTGAGTTAGTAAAGTGCGGGTTAAAGTAAGTGGCATAGAGAAAAAACCATATAACAAGGATTCACAGGTAAGAATAGAAGTACTCATAATTGAACAAGCAGTTTATGAACCAGGAAATCAAAAAGGATAAGAAAGTCTGCCATAGCATTCATGTAATGGTTTGGGTAAAGTAGAGTAAAACAGATTTCAGAAATGTCAAACCAAAATATGAATGAAAACAATTTTTAAAAAAAAAATTTGGGCAGCATTCCGGCTAAAATTGGATTGTCCCGGAAAATAAACAGCAATCATATCAGTTCATATGAATTAAAAAAAAAATCAAGCTGCATGTACATAGATATAAAATAAACATAAAAACTCAATGTAAACAGCAGCAACATACAAGAAAGCAGCATATGAAACATGATTATAGCAGCAACATATATGCACATAGGATAAAACAGAAGTAAGAACAGTGCAAGTAAATAGACCTAGATCCACTAACCACAGCCTAAGCTACCTAACAACCTAAAAATCCACTACAACATGCAAGTCTAGCTATCCTAATCATGAATATAAACGGAATAAAAAAATACAGAAAAGTGACCAACAAAAAAAAAGGATTGCATGTTGTGGAACCTAGTAAGCGGAAGGGGTGGAGCAGGGAAGAAGGTGGCTGCGGCGGCGTCCGGCGCGGTAGTGGTACACGGCGTCGTGGTGGCGACTGAGGGGGCAGTGGCGGAGGGAGGTATTAGGGTTAGTGAGAGAGGGAGAGGATAGGGGAAGGGAGGGCGGTGGTTGTTGCTGGCTGAAGGGGGTGGGTGGCGAAGAGGGGGGCGCGGCTAGATGGCCGGCGGTAGAGGGCGGTGGTTGCGGTTGGCAGTGGTGGAGGGGGGGAGAGAGGAAGAAGGAAGAAGAGAGAAGGGGAGGGGGCTTCGGTGGCGGCGTCTGGGCGGCGGTGGCGTTGGGGTGGCTGGCCGGCGGTGGCTAGGGGAAGAAGAAAAGAGAAGGAGAAGAGGGTTGGGGGTGAAAGGGGGGCTGTGCAACTGATAGGGTTCGCGGGCTAGGGGGTTATATTTTCGAATCCACGCGGCCGCGTGGGGCACGCGGTCGCGTGGTTGGGGTGAAAATGGGGGAGACGCGATCGCGTGGGGCGCGCGATCGCATGAGAGGGGGGAGGAGGGGTGACGCGATCGCGTGGGTCGCGCGATCGAGTCGCTGGAATTCGTGCTAAACGCACGACTCCAGCACCATTTCAGCGCAACTCTCTGTCTCCTTTTGGGGTGATATGCAATCCATGCGACGCGATCGCGTCGCTCACGCGGTCGCGTGGGATTGGTATTGGGTAAGTGACGCGATCGCATGGGGCATGCGATCGCGTGGGCCAATTTGTGCGAAACGCACAAGAGCCGCACGATTCCAGCCCAACTTTCTGTTCGTTGGATTCTTACGCCGATATATATATCACGCGACAGCGTGGGTCACGCGGTCGCATGGGTGGTGTTTTTCGCGATATGACGCGATCGCATGGGGCATGCGGTCGCGTCGTGCTACCTTTTTTTTTTTAACTGAAAATGCAGGATGCAGTGATTAACATGAATGCTATGCATGATTCCAGGTTAATGTTAAAATAAAAAAAAAAGGATAAATTGAAAACAATAAACAAGAAATAGATTGAGAAAGAAGCGACCATACCATGGTGGGTTGTCTCCCACCTAGCACTTTTAGTTAAAGTCCTTAAGTTGGACATTGGAAGAGTATCCTGTTATGGTGGCTTATGTTTAAATTTGTCCAAAAATTTCCACCAGTGCTTGGAATGCCAATAGCCTCCGGGGTCCCAAACTAAGCATGTAAAGCTTCTGAGCAGCTTCAAACAGATATTCAGCCTCCCGGGATGACGAATGTTAGAATATAATCCATGATCCCAAGCTGTGTTTTTAGATTCGCCTCCGTTTTGATTTGTAAGTTTCCATTCGGGCGGGTTAAAAAGTAGAATCTCACCGTGGTGACCAAACGTTCTCCGTGATCCATGCAATTGAGCATGATACCAATCCATGTACTTCGAGGTGAAGCGTGGAACCTTATTGAACCTGGTGCACCAGCTCTGAGTACGAGCCAATTCTCTCTTACTCTTAAAGCCGCAGAGAGCTCTAAGTTGGCACAAGTAACAAACCCCTTTAAAATTGATAACCGAGTATTTAAACCTCGGGTCGTCTTCTCAAGGAACTATAGGGAAGTATATTCTTATTATTGGTTATGAAGATTGTAAATTGGGGTTTTGAAGATGAGGAACAAGTGATTTAAATTGCAATTAAAGTAAGTAAAAGACTATAAATTAAATAAATAACTGTAAAACATACTTTTGGCAAGGTATGAGAAATTAGAAGTCCTATCCTAGTTATCCTTATCAATGATGATGAAAATTGAATCTTAATTCCACTTAGTTAACCTTTGCTAGAGCAAAGGAAAGTCAAGTGGCTAATTAGTTAGATCCTCAAATCCTAGTTAATCCCTAAGGAAAGATTGGGATTATTGAAGTTCAATTCAATTAGTAAAGATAACGATTATCAATCATGTTGAGTTTGATAACTCCTAAGTTACTCATTTCTTAACCAAGACCAAAAGGGGAAAAGTAAATCTACTAGAATAAAAATGTCTTCAGATTGGGGATAAAAGCAACATAAATAAAAGAAAGCAATATTAAACTGAAATACCTCAAATAACATTAATTCAAAGAGTAATCTGTAACATAGAATAATTCATAATTAAATTGAGAACAAAATAAAAAGGAATATTGAACCTGGTAAAGAGATAATCCGGAAAGCGAATAAAATCCTAAATCTAAATCCTAATTCTAAAGAGAGAGGAGAGAATCTCCCTCTCAAAACTAAATCTAAATCATGGAAAACTAACTAATTGGAGACTCTCTTCTCGAATGGATGCATTCCCCCCACTTCATAACCTCTGGTCTATGCCTTCTGGACTTGGATTTAGGCCAAAAAGGGCTACAGAATTTGCTATGAGCGTTTTCTGCAATTTCTGGTGCGTGGCCTCTGTCACGCGTCTGTGTGGGTCACACGGTCGCGTCATTCGGAGTTTTCCTTGTCACGCGGTCGCTTCAGTCATGCGGACGCATCATATGTGTTCTGCTTATGGCGCGCGATCGCGTCAGTCATGCGGTCGCGTCGTTGTTGATTTGCGCTGGCATGCGGCCGCGTCGCCCATGCGATCGCGTGGATGCCAGTTTCTTCAAAAACTCCGTTTTGTGATTTCCTTCCATTTTTGTATGTTTCCTTTCCATCTTTTAAGTCATTCCTTCCTTAGAAGATCTGAAACTACTCAATACACGAATCACGGCATCGAATAGAAATAAAGGGTAATCAAAATAATTATTTTTAAGCATAGGAAACATGTTTTTCACATACATCACATAATAAGGAATGGAAAGTAAAACCATGCAATTAATATGAATAAGTGGGTGAAGGATTGAATAAATCACTCAAATTAAGCACAAGATATATCATAAAATATGGGTTTATCAACCTCCCCACACTTAAACAATAGCATGTCCTCATGCTAAGTCCAAGATAAAGAGTAAGTTAAGGTTAAAGTTGTGGAATCTCATGCAATGCAATCTACTCTAAATGCAACTACCTACATGCATCATGCAATTCTTAATTGTTATTCACTTGTATATAAAGCTTACATGTAGTTGAATTAATTCACATTCTCAAGGAGTCATATATATATATATATATATATATACATAGCCAAACCTTAGATAATGATAAAGCACTTTTACAGTTGAGATGGGAGAGAAAAACATTTTATAAACTTGCAAGACAATTAATAATTCAAGCAGAGATATATGTTAATGAGCTATTGAACCCTCACTGGATTTTGTGTTTACTCTCTAGTCACTCAGTGTTTATTGGGTTAATCACTCTATTCTTCTTTTTATCCTTCCTTTCTATAACTTTGTTCTTCATCTAACCAATCAACAATTATAGAGTATAGACATACCAAAGTCATGAGGTCTTTAATTAAGGTTGTAATGGGGCCAAGGTAAAGGTAAGGGTATATGTATAAGGCTAAGTGAGCTAATTAAGCGAATCCTTGATTAGTCTAAGATCTCACCTAACATACATACTTTGTAGAGCAGAGCTTCTTTACCTATTTTTCCATATTTTTCCCACTTTTGATACATGCTCATATTTTAACTTTTGTCCCATGTGCATTTATTTTTCACTTGGGGAGTTCTTTTGTATCCCCTTAATTCAAATACTGAAAAATAACATTTTTTTAATGCACATGGTAATTCAATTATTTGATTTTTCATGAGCATGCTTCCCAAAATTTTTATTTGAATTATTTTATTCTTTTCAACTTTTCTACCTTTTATTTTTATCATCCATGTTCCCAATAGGTTTCCCACACTTAAACAATTACACACTTTCTATCTTAAGCTAACCAAGGATTCAACTTGGAATTTTTATTTTGTTTTTCTGCTTAAGGCTAGTATTGTGGTTTATAGAATAAGAGGGGGTTTAAAGGTTCAAGGGGGTTGACAAGGGTGATGTAAAAGGTAGGCTAATTTGGGATAAGTAAGCTAAAATCAAACAATGGCCTCAATCACTCTCTTGGTATGTATTTCTATTCTATAATCGGACATATAGATTAAAACAAAGTAAAGAACATTAGAATAAATAAGAAGGGCGGAATACACAGGAATAAAAATTATGGTTTGAATGTAACCATACAATTAAGCTCAAAACTCACAGGCTGTGTATTCTCTAGCTCAAAAATCATTTATCAATTATGTATGTCATGCAAGTAAAATTAAAAGTTCCCATTATTCTCAATGTAAAATTTATTTTGAATAGCTTTAAAGTTTGTGTTTCTCCTTGATGAAATGTTGTTAACTAGCGAACATGGAATGCTATATATACAAGGTGTGGGTTGTTTCTATTATGTTCAAGTCTCTAGTTTACTTCCTTTTTATATTTTCAAATTAAACTAAGCTATCTTATGCTAAAAAGGTTAAACTATACTAATTAATCCACAATTTCTATAACTAATAAGTTAGAATTGCAACTAAACTAAATGGCTAAAATATGAACTAAAGTGCAAAATGTAGAAAATAGAGTATAAATACATGAAAATAGCAATGTATAAGTATTGGGAGAATAAAAATAAAAATAAAGAGAAAAATACAGAAAATAGCAAAATAAAATGAAAGAGTCTGTAGTGGTTCACCAAAAAATACACCAGAGATGGCGACCTCCCCACACTTAAAATGAAGCATCGTCCCTGATGCTCACTCAAGCAGGGTGTGAACGGGTGTCATCACTGGAAGGGTGGTAGCTGGAGTCTCTGTGGTGGTGGTCTGAGGATCTGCCTGTTACAGAGGAGGTGCTGACGGGATAGGAATCTAGGGGTCTACAGCCTGAATCTGAGGCGGAGCCTCCTGATGTGATGCGGCCTGCTCTGTGCCTGCCTGCGCAGCCTCACTCTGTGGATGGGTCTCTACCTCGTGATCATCTGCCTCCTCCTCAGATGCCTCGGATGGTGTGTCAGGCTCGGAGGAGATGTCGTCAGATCGTATCATCAGCTTCAGGTGCTCATAGCGTCGCTTGTTGCGACGCTCCATCTGGTCAAGCCGTCGAAACAGGCGGTGCACTAGGTGATAGATGGGCTCTGAGGCAGGTGGAGGTGCAATAGTGGTAGCAGGGGTAGTTGGGGTAGCTGTGGAAGAAGAGGGGCCGACAGATTGTGTGGCTGTCTCAGTAGTAGTAGTGAGGAATGGAGGTCTGTAGCCCAAAGCCAGAAAGTTCATGCTGTGAGGGATAATCTTCTTGCATTCTGCAGTAGGTAGCTTCTCATCAGCATCCTCCCAAGGCACGTCAGCTCGACGGCCTAGCTGTGTAATCAGATAAGGAAAGGGTAGAGTGCCTCGGACGTGGACCCTGGCCATATAGTACCGGATAAAGCGTGGCAGGTATAGGTCCTTACCCTCCATCACACACCATAGGAGGGTGATCATAGCGGCAGGTATCTCTGTCTCATGAGTACTCAGCATGACAAAATTGCTCAGGATCTGGTGCCATAACCGAGCCTCATCATTTAAGTAAATCCGCTTGATTTCCTTTGGCATGGTGGTGTTCTGACCCATGATCCATGGAACGGTCGGGTCAAGGGCTATCCTGGCCTTGACTGCATCCGAATCAAATTTCATGAAGCGCATATCCTCCTCAGCTCTTTGATAGCCATCCAGTTGATCAGATTTAGGCAGAAGCTTCAGAACATCCTCTATGGCCTCTTCAGTGACCAGAATCTGCTTCCCCCTAAGGTTCACTGCATCTAGGGAAGTTTTGAAGTAATTGCAGTAGAATTCCCTTACCCAAGATGCATTGACCTCAGTCAGGTTTCTCTCCAGAAAGAACCAGCCTCTTTGTTTGATTTGCTCAGAGGTGTATTGCTGGAGTTCTTCTAGGATTTTCAAAGTCCTCTCCAGGTACAGGTTCCTGGAGGTTGAAAACACCGGATATTTCAGCTCACAGTATCGGTTTGCAAATCTAAGGGGATCAGTGGCAGGGAGTAGCTGGTCAGCCTTCTCCTGCGGGGTAAAGTGTTTCTCCCGCCAGGAGTCATCGTGCATGATATCTAGGATGGACATGGAGGATTCTCCTCTTTTACGTTTGCCAGTAGTTGCCTTTGCTTTTCCTTTTCTTTGGCTGGCAGACATCCTGAAAAATAGAAAACCAGGATATAATAAAAACAGGAAAATAAATAGGCAAATAATCAAAAGAAACACAAAGTGGCAAAGGAGCAATAGAAGAGGAAATTGAGTTAAGTAAATTTGCAATTAAGGATTGTAAAAGAGTTAGAATACTGAGAAAAAAAATGTAACAATTCAAAATGTACTTCCATTCAAGTTGATTAGAAAAAGTATCATTATGCCTTGGTTAGAATGTTAAAAAGAAAGTGAAAAACCAGAAGAGATGTTTTGAAGGGTTAGGTTTGGTTAGAATTTAAAAAAAAAAGTTTAGGAAGTTAAAATTAGGGAATAAAAATAGATTAGAGTAAGTGACAAGAGGATCAATTTCTAAATAACGAGAATTCACAAATTAAAGCAACAGATAACTCAAATTCAAACAAGGAAGTTAGGGATGACTCAAATGAAAATAGCAAAAAGTGGAATTGAATCATCCAAGATGCAATTTATAAACCAGGAAATTAAAAAGAATAAGAAAGCTTGCCCTGTCATTCAGCAATTGATTTGGTAAAAGCTGATTAAAGCAGAGTTCAAGTTTGCCAAAACCAAAACAGGAATGAAAATCAAAACAATGTACAGAAATTTGGGCAGCATTCCGGCTAAAATTGGATGTTCCCGGAAAATAAATAGCAATCAGAATAGTTCATATGAATTAAAACAGATTGTAATTAAAGAGTATAAACAAGAAAGAACATTTGCAATAGCAGCATGAACTTGAAGAACAGCATAAGAACATTACTAACACACAGCAACAGCAGAATTGCGAAAATTATAAAAAAAGAAACATGAACAGCGCAATTAAACAGGCCTAAATCCACTAACCACATCCTAGGCTACCTAACAACCTAAAATCCACTACAATATGCATATCTAACTAGCCTAAATATGAACATAAACAGAAAAATATGAATTAACTACGAATGGATAGAAGGGTGGTGTTTGTCGGAACCTGGTAGGCGAATTAAGGAGAGTGGGGCAGAGAGGTGGCTGGGGGATGGTGGCGGTGGCGGTAGCGTGGCGGTTGGCGGTGATGCGGCGGCGGCGGGTGCTGTTCGGAGGCAGGGGCTTCGGGAAGGGTAATTAGGGTAGAGGGGAGAGAAAAGGGGAGGAAGGGAAGGGGGCGTGGGTGGCGGATGGGCGGGCGGCTGGGATGGGACGGCGGCGGTGGGTGGTGGTTGCGGAGGGGGGCAGTGACGGTGGAGGGAGGAGGAAGAAGGAAGAAGAAGAAAGAAGGGAAAGGAGGAAGGGGGTGGCGTGGCGGCGGGGTCTGGGTGGTCGGCGGGATGGCGGCAGTTGGTGATGGTGGCTGGGTGGTGGTTGGGTGGTTGGAGAAGAAGAGATGAAGGAGAAGGGGTTGGGGGGCGCGAATGGTAGTGTTCGCGTGACTGGGGGGGTTATAAATTTGAATCCACGCGGTCGCGTGGTTGGGCTGAAATGGTGGTTGACGCGATCGCTTGGAATAGCTAAAAGAGTGAATGACGCGATCGCCTGGGGCATGCGATCGCATCGCTGGAAATGTGCTAAACGCACAATTCCAGCGTTGTTTCAGCGCAACTCTCTGTCTCTTTTTGGGATGTTGTGTAATCCATGCGACGCGATCGCGTCGCTCATGCTGTCGCGTGAGATTGATGTTGTGCAAGTGATGCGATCGCGTCAGGGACGCGATCGCGTGGGCGTTTTGTGCAAAACGCACAATGGCCGCACGATTCTAGCCTAACTTTCTGGACGTTGGATGTTTACGCCGATCTCCAGATCATGCGGCTGCGTGAATGACGCGGACGCGTAGGGAGTGTTTTCGTAACTTGACGCGATCGCATGAATGATGCGGTCGCGTCGCGCACCCTTTTTTTTTTAATAAACTGGTATGCAATTATGCAGTATGCAATGCGAATGAAGAATATTCAAGTTCAATTGAAAAGGAAATAAAAATAAATAACACGAAATAAAACTGAAAAAGAAATTACCATACCATGGTAGGTTGTCTCCCACCTAGCACTTTTAGTTAAAGTCCTTAAGTTGGACATTGGATGAGCTTCCTGCTATGGCGGTTTATGCTTAAACTCGTCTATAAATCTCCACCAATGCTTGGAATGCCAATAGCCTCCGGGGTCCCAAACTAGGCATGTAAAGCTTCTGAGCAGCTTCAAATAGATTCTCAGGCTCCCGGGGTGATGAATGTCAGAGTAGATTCCAGGATCCCAAACTTGGCTTTTAAATCCACCTTTGTCTTGATCTATATTTTTCCATCCGGGTGGTTTAGAAATTAGATTCTCACCAGAATAACCAAACGTTTTCCGAGATCCATTTGATAGATCATGATGCCAATCCGCACACTTCGAGTTGAAGCGTGGAACCTTATTGAACTTTGTGCACCAGCTCTGAGCACGAGCCACTTTCCTCTTACTCTTAAAGCCGCAGAGAGCTCTAAGCTGGCCATCTATTTCAAGCAAACCATATTCAAGTGAAAAAATAAAGCTAAAGGTTAAGGATTGTACCCACTTGAAGCTTGTATTGGGTGGTAATGGCCTTGGGATAGGTGGTTCCAGTGGTTCTGTGAGTTCTACTCCCTTGTGCTCTTCTGTGAAATTCTTCACTTCTTTGCAAGATTCTTCAAATGTATCCATGTCCTGATCAAAGCCTTCTATGTCTTCCTCGTCACTTAAGTCATAAACTGGAGGTTGAGAGAAATCTACCTCCGTATCATCTTCGTACTCGCTTGGGGAAGATTCTTCGATCTCAGAGAATTCACTCGCGGATGCAAGTTCATTACTAGAAGAACTTGACTTGAGATTATCATCATCAAGGAAAATTCCTTCTTGGATTATTCTGTCTAGTTTTTCATGAAATACCTGCCTTGGAGATTGTGCACTATCCTCCTTAGCATTAGTTGTAACGTCCTTGACAAAATTCTCCACAACTCTGGGTTCCAATGGAAGTTCAGCGTCTCCTAAGTCTTCAACTAACTCTTCTTCTTGTATAATGACAGCTTCCTCTACTTGTTCTAGTACGAAGTCATGCTCTGTCTTGTCCACTGAAGTTTCTAATATCTCCTTCATGCTACGTGATAAACCACTATTTTATGGTTTATATTGTGTTTGATTGTGTGGTTTTATCATGATCCTTACCCACTTATTCATTAAATTAGCATGAAATTATAATTCCTTCCTAAATTTATAACATATTTGAAAAATGCTTCCTAGAGATTTTAATTATGTATCTTTAATTCTCCTTTATTCCATTCGATGCCGTGATCTGTGTGTTGAGTGTTTCAGACTTTATAGGGCATGAATGAGTTGGAGATTGGAGAGGAAGCTAGCAAAAATGGAAGGAATACAAGAATTTGAGGAGATAACCAGCGAGAAGTGACGCGGTCGCATGGCTCACGCGACCGCGCAAAGGAGAGCAAATCGCAGTGACGCGGCCGCATGGCTCACGCGGCCGCGCGGATTGGAAAAGCTCAGGCGACGTGATAGCATGGACGATGCGAACGCGTGGCAAGGAAAAGCGCGAATGACGCGTCCGCATGGATGACGCGATCGCGTGACATGTGCGATCTGCATAATCTACAAAATTCGTTGGGGGCGATTTTGGGCCTTATTTCGACCCAGTTTTTGGCCCGTAACAGCAGACTAGAGCCAGAGAATATGCAGAAACAAAAGAGAACATTCATTCTAGACACAGTAGACAGTTTGAGATCTAGTTTTTCTTCCTCTAGGTTTTTCTCTCTAGGTTTTAGAATTTTAATTTTGAATTGATCTTAGCATTGGAACATTGAGAAGAGTTATTTCCTCATCAAGACCTCGTCATTCTAGTTTGTTCTCTTAACTTGGTTTTATTCTTCCATGTTCTTTGCTTTATTCAATTTTGTCATTTGAATACTTTCATGATTAATTGATACAAGGATTATTTCTTCCATTTTAATTTATTTTTCCATTCCAATAATCATGTCTTCTTTTAATTCCCTTTCATGTGTTATGGATTTATTATTTACAATGAGTGAGTAGTTCCCTCACTTGATGGGGAGTTGATTGAAAGGAACTCTTGAGTTGGAAGGATTGAAAGAAAAATTGTAATTGGGTTAACTGTTGGATTGTTATCTAATCACTAACACCAATCCCTTTGAACTAAGTGGGTTGCAACTCGTGAACAGGTCTAACATTCCAACTTGTTTGACTTTCCTTTACCTAGTAAAGGATAACTAAACAGAACAACCATTAATTATAATTTAATCTTGAAATCATCCCATCAATAATAGAGATTCCAACTAATCAACTCCCAGTCAAGGCTTTTATTCATACTATTTAATTTTCCTCAATTTAATTTCCCCTTTTACTTAACTCAACTTCTTGGACATCTGATTAATAAAATAGCACACTTTCCTGCAACTCGTTGGGAGACGACCTGGGATTCCAACTCCCAGTAATTTTTAATTTAAACTTTCTGTGACATATTTCTAAATTGATAGGCAGATTTTTGGTGAGTTAAGAACTATACTTGCAACGTAACTATTTTAATAATTTTTAATTCACCAACTTCTGCGTCCCATCACTACGCGCTTCATTAGATTGTCCACATGGGGCTTTGGAAGGCCCTTGAATGTTCGAACGTCTAGAAGATAATTGACTTATTGCTTGCTCCAGTTGATGAAGGGTTGTTTGAAGTTGATCTACTGTTCCCTTGAGGCGAACTTCTGATTCTCGGGGTGATGGAATTGGACGTGGTACATTGGGAAGTGGTGGTGTTTGGGAGTAATTGGATTAGAATCGGGGTAAATGAGGATCATATGGTGGCGAATGGTGAAAAGGAGCTTGTGAGTGTGGTGGTTTAAGGTTGTGTTGAGAGGATGGCCTATAAGCATAGGGTGGGGCTTGTTGGTAACTACATGGTTGTCCACCATGTCTATTGCCTTGGTATGCATTGTAGAATGGTCTTTGTCCATGATATCTTGGAGGGTGTTGCTGCCTAAAGGGTTGATCAGATCCTCTTGGCTCCATCCATCTTTGATTGCTCTAACCTTGATGCATGTTCCTGTTATAACTTTCATTCCTTTCAACAATATTAGAACCAAACTCAAAGCGAGAGGGGTGAGAATTCATAGTAGCTAATGAAGATAAAAGAAGAAAATAAAAACAAATAAACACGTAAAAGAAGAATATTTACAATAACCAATAATAAGGCACACGATTGCAATTCCCCGGCAACGGCGCCATTCTGATGATAGAACTTTTGCGTGGTCTAGAAATTCGCAGATAAATCCTCGTTGCAAGTATAGTTTCTAAACCAACAAAAGTCCTTTCATACAAACGTTTTGGTTGTCACAAGTAACAAACCCCTTTAAAATTGATAACCGAGTATTTAAACCTCAGGTCGTCTTCTCAAGGAACTGCAGGGAAGTATGTTCTTATTATTGGTTATGAAGATTGTAAATTGGGGTTTTGAAGATGAGGAACAAGTGATTTAAATTGCAATTAAAGTAAGTAAAAGACTGTAAATTAAATAAATAACTGTAAAACACACTTTTGGCAAGGTATGAGAAATTAGAAGTCATATCCTAGTTATCCTTATCAATGATGATAAAAATTGAATCTTAATTCCACTTAGTTAACCTTTGCTAGAGCAAAGGAAAGTCAAGTGGCTAATTAGTTAGATCCTCAAATCCTAGTTAATCCCTAAGGAAAGATTGGGATTATTGAAGTTCAATTCAATTAGTAAAGATAACGATTATCAATCATGTTCAGTTTGATAACTCCTGAGTTACTGATTTCTTAACCAAGACCAAAAGGGAAAAAGTAAATCTCCTAGAATAAAAATGTCTTCAGATTGGGGATAAAAGCAACATAAATAAAAGAAAGCAATATTAAACTGAAATACCTCAAATAACATTAATTCAAAGAGTAATCTGTAACATAGAAGAATTCATAATTAAATTGAGAACAAAATAAAAAGGAATATTGAACCTGGTAAAGAGATAATCCGGAAAGCGAATAAAATCCTAAATCTAAATCCTAATCCTAAAGAGAGAGGAGAGAATCTCCCTCTCAAAACTAAATCTAAATCATGGAAAACTAACTAATTGGAGACTCTCTTCTCGAATGGATGCATTCCCCCACTTCATAATCTCTGGTCTATGCCTTCTGGACTTGGATTGGGCCAAAAAGGGCTTCAGAATTCGCTATGAGCATTTTCTGTAATTTCTGGTGCGTGGCCTCTGTCACGCGTCCGCGTGGGTCACGCGGTCGCGTCATTCGGAGTTTTCCTTGTCACGCAGTCGCTTCAGTCATGCGGCCGCGTCATATGTGTTCTGCTTGTGGCGCGCGATCACGTCAGTCATGCGGTCGCGTCACTGTTGATTCGCGCTGGCATGCGGCCGCGTCGCCCATGTGATCACGTGGATGCCAGTTTCTTCAAAAACTCCGTTTTGTGCTTTCCTTCCATTTTTGTATGTTTCCTTTCCATCCTTTAAGTCATTCCTGCCTTAGAAGATCTGAAACTACTCAACACACGAATCACGGCATCGAATGGAAATAAAGGGTAATCAAAATAATTATTTTTAAGTATAGGAAACATGTTTTTCACATACATCACATAATAAGGAAGGGAAAGTAAAACCATGCAATTAATATGAATAAGTGGGTGAAGGATTGAATAAATCACTCAAATTAAGCACAAGATATATCATAAAATATGGGTTTATCAATGATTTACTGAAATTGCTTCTAATTATTGCTCACTGTTCATTGTTCAATGTATTGTTTATGGAATAGCTTGAATAGTTATTTTTTTTTTGTTCCCACTGTATAGGATGGATGTTAGCGAGCAAAGTTATATTTACTGATCATGATATCTGAAAAGCTCTTTTTGGTTTGGATAACATATATTTAGAACTTTCTATGGATGAATCATAGGCCATAGTATGAAAATAAATTATTTCCAATGGCCTTTTTCATCCTTCCTTTTAGCCTATTCCAGAGTATACTAGGTGTTTTATTTTGTCTGCTTGCTTTAGAACTCTATGAGCTGGTGACCATTTTCCTCTATTGATTTTAGGACTTTAAAACATGAAACCAAATATGCTATTACACATTTTTCAATATTTCGTTCAGATGATAGAGTCACGAATTGTTTTTACGTAAATAAAAAAAAGAAAGACTTCTCGCTTTTAGATTTGTTTCGAATTATATAGTTTTGGAGTTCAAAACAAATTCAAGCATAGGACTTTGTAAAATAGTATGGTAAATTTTTTTGAATTGATTGAAAAAATTGAACTAAACCAAATCAATTTTAATTAGTTTGATTTGGTTTGGATGGTCTCAGTAAAAAAACTGAACCAAACCGAACTGCAGTTTAATTAAACAATTGGATTGGATGACTTTTCTTCAAAAAACCGAACCAAACCGCACCACGAACACCCCTAGTCCCAAATATTTTAGGTATCTCACACACAGCAGATATGGGAGCTAATGGAGTTATATGAGAAGTACACAATAAAGCTTCAGAATTTCGATATCACAACAGCAAAAACATAAAGAGGAACTCAACAAATGTTATCTGACCGTTGTTAAGAATTACTTGTTTTTAGCTCATGAGTCTACTTTGGTCCACAAGAAAGAGCATGAGAAATGGAAAAGTGAATTAGAACTTTACTAGCAGTTCTATTCGCATTTTTGTATTGTATCAATTGTCAAATGATAATTGTATAAAGTGATAATAATGCATAATATATGTAAAATAAGTGGTTAGAATCTCTTTGCTTGAGGTTTAAATACACTTATACACCCTGAATGCTGTGAATTGTGTTAGAATCAATGTTCTAAAAACTGGACCGAAAATGGCCAGTTCAACCGGATTAACCAGAAATTGGTCACTAGCCGGTTTGGTCCAACTGCAAAATTGCCCTGCAAAAAACCGACAAAAAAACTGGCCAAACCGATGATTAACCGGCGAACCGGTGGTTAACCGACGAACCGGGCAAACCGGCCGGATTTTAACAGGAACCGGTTCTCCCCCCAAGTCATTAAACGGAGTCGTTTGGCACTGAAAAAAAAAAGGAAAAGGCTGAAGTTAGGTCTGAGTGCAGCCACTTTCCTAATCTCTTTGACCTCCCAACAGTCCCAACCCTAATCTCTTCTCTGCCTACGAAGCAGAAACGCCACCCAAACGAAACAAACGCCGGAGGGAAGCTCCACCATCGTGGGTCGAAGCTCCACCGTCGCAAGTCAAAGCCTCACCGTCGTGGGTCGAAGCCACACCGTCACTGAAGCATTGCCATCGTCTTGGTTGTTGGCTTGTTGTCGTCACCATCACTGAAGCGTTGTCGTCTGGCTCTGGCCTTCTGTGCTCTCCTGCGGTGAGTACTATTGAGTTCTTCTGTTCTTCACTCTTTTTGAGTTTTTATTTTTGTTCTTCTGTTCTTCGGTTGTTAACTTTTTCAATCCTTTTGAGTTTTTGTTTTGAGTTTTTTGGTTTTTGACTTTTTTCAATTAAATTTTTATTTAGTGATGAATTTAGTGTAGATTTGAAGTAGGTTGATGTTCTTCAGATGCAGAGTTCTTCTGGGTTCTTGTTCTATTTTTTAATTTTTTTATTTTGTTAATTATATGATTAATCATTCTGTAATGTTGAATAAATTCGATGTAGGTTCAATTTTAAAATTTTGCTCTGTTGATGTAGGTTCAATTTTTTTAATTCTGCTCTGCTTAATTAACTAGATGAATTGCTGAATTTAATTATGTTGAATGACATATGAATTGTATGAACTATGAATTGATATATTGGTTTGGATTCTGGATTGGTGTCATTCTGAATTTAGATGGAACGGCCACAAAATGATCAGCAACAACAACATAATGCTGTACAAGAATCTCAGACAGGTTCCTCTCGAGGAAAATCTGACCCGGCTTGGGAATATTTCACTGTGAAGTATGATAAAAATCATAAGGCACAATATACATGTATCTTTTGTTTGAATACTTATAATGGAGGGGGGATATATAGGATGAAATATCATCTTACGAAAATTCTTGGACAAATTAAAGTATGTAACAAAGTCACTAAAGAAGTTGAACTTCAATTCAAAAGGATTATGATGGAAAACAAAAAAAAGATGGAAAAAAGAAAATTTGAGGAGGAGTCTTATGGTGGGGAAGCACATGCACAAGAGGCTGAATCGCCTAACCCTGTACAAGCTGCTATTCATACAACAACGGGAGACAAAGGCAAGAGAAGAGCCATAGTAGCTACACAAATTGGAAGTTACTTTAAAGAAAGGACTACTCCAGGATCTCAACCGACTTTGAAAAGTGTTTTGGCTAGTAAAGAAATTGTGCACAAGGCTAAGTTGGGACTTGCCAAATGGATCGTTGATGCACATATTCCTTTCAATGCAATTCAATCACCTTACTTTCAACCTGCATTGGATGGTGTTGCTTCAATTGGACCTGGTTTCAAAGGACCGTCATATGATGAAATAAGAGTTCATTTGCTGGCTGATCTTAAGAGAGAGTGTCAGTTGCTGGTTGAAAAGTATAGGAGCTCATGGAAAAGCACCGATTGTACCCTGATGGCAGATGGGTGGACTGATCAAAGGCAATGAACTTTAATTAACTTTCTAGTTTATTGTCCTGCTGGTATATCATTTGTTAAGACTGTTGATGCTTTTGATGTGATAAAAGCTGCCGATGCATTGTTTAATTTGTTTGCTGATGTTATTGAGTGGGTTGGGCATAGTAACATTGTGCATGTGGTCACTGATAATGCTGCTAATTATGTATCTACTGGAAAACTTATTCATGAAAAATACCCAAATATATTTTGGTCTCCTTGTGCTGCCCATTGTATTAATCTTATTTTGAAAGATATTGCAAGTATTCCTCACATAGCTGACCTTGCTTCCTGTGCTTCAAAAGTGACTGTGTTTGTTTACAATAATATGATCTTATTGTCTTGGCTTAGAAAAAGAAAAAGTTGGAAAGAAATTGTTTGACCTGGAGTCACATGTTTTGCCACTGTTTTCATTACTTTGAAAAGTATATATGATCACAAGGAAGATTTGCAAGCATTGATGGTGGACAAATATTTCACTTCTCATAAGTTAGCCAAAAGTGCTAATGGAAAGATTGTTAGTTCAATTGTCTTGGATAGTAAGTTTTGGCAAGATTGTGTTACGATTGTGTAAATTGTTTGTCCTCTTATTAAGTTGTTGAGACTTGTTGATGCTGATGAAAAATCCTCTTTGGAAATCGTGTATGAAGGCATGCAAAGAGCCAAAAATGCTATCAAGACAATGTTTAGAAATCGAAAAGCTGCTTATACGCCATACACGATTATCTTGAAAATGAGGTGGGATAAGCATTTGAAGTGTGATCTCCATGCGGCAGCGTACTTTTTGAATCCAGGCATTTTCTATAGTGAGAGTTTTGTTGAGAAAGCAAATGTTTTGAGATCTTTACTTGATTTGCTTGATGTTGAGACACTTTGTGATGACTCAGTTGCCGCAATGCAAGAGATACAACTGTATCGGTATCGTAAAGAAAGTTTTGGGAGGGAAAGTGCTAAGAGAGCGGCATCAAGACTCGAACCTGGTAAGTTATTTCATATCCAAGTTCAGTTTAGTTTGAAAGTTTAATATGTTGAGTGATAAAAATTAAAATTTATATGATTTTTATATCTACATAGGTGAATGGTGGAGGCTACACGGTGGGAGTGCTCCTAATTTGCGAAAAATGGCAGTCCGTCTTCTTCATCAAACCTCTTCTTCATCTGGATGTGAGAGGAACTGGAGCCTTTTGAACAAATTCATTCAAAGAGGAGGAACCGGTTAGAGCATAAGGCTAAGTGACATTGTTTATGTCACTTATAACCTACGCCTTCAATCTAGGTTACATCGAAAGAAGAGAAATTATGATCCAATTGACATTCAAAGCATTGACACGGTAGATTTTTGGGTAATGGCAGATGAGGATGATCCTGAATTTACTAATAGAGATGTTGAAGGCATTGAAAGTTTAATATACACTGATAATGCTCTGCCTTCGTATCCTAATGGTGAGTGACATAGCAAATTTTGTTTCCTTCCATAAAGATACATGTCATTAATATTGATTTCTTGTTGAGTTTTCTTTCTATTTTATTAGATGGAGGAGACATGGAAGTTGAAGTGGATATGCCTAATGTTTTAATTGAATCCTCAAATACTTCTTTTGGTGGTATTTCTGAAGATGATGGCTTTGGATTACCTGTTTATGTTGGAGACATCGGAACACTTAATGATGATTATGACTTCTGATGAGTAGTGTCTTTGTTTAGTTGAAGTATTGTTTGTTGAATGTTGTCTCTTTTGGTTGCAAAACATTTTGTGTTTGTCATTTATGTGCATTTTGATTTCTTTAGTTATGAACTTTGATATTTGAAATTGTTTATGACCTTTTAATGATAAATTATGTATTGTTCATTTTGTGAAATTGTTAAATTTTGAATCTTATTAATTTAAAAATTATTGAATTTAACTTTTTTAAATTATGTATTAAATTTTTTATAATTTTATTCTATATTTAATTAAACCGATTTAATTACGGTTCAAATCCAATTAAACCATTAAACTATTTAACCAGTTATTTGACCAATTCGATGACCAGTCGTCCAATCCAGTTCTCACAACCATGGTTAGAATATTATTATGGTCGTAGGTATAAATTAGGAGATTCTAGTGGTAGGTAGAACTTTTTAATTATGTGAAATAACTATAACTATATTTTATATAGTTGCCATTAAAATATCCTAATTTATATGTCTATCACTATTTCACTACTACCACTATGATATTCTAATAAGATGTGAATGATTTAGCGCAAGATGCAAAGTAAATGCTGTGTAGTGTGTATACGTCACCAATGTATATATATTTGTTTTGTAATTAATTTACCCATGCATGCCTGTATTATATGTGTTCCCTCCATTCAATGTACAATGCTTTAACAAATAGATTGCACTGATATATGGTTAGGTGTTCTGGCTGCAGTGGCGGGACCTATCTCCTCAAGAAGCACTCATAGTGAAGCTAGGCAACATTCACTCATACAGCTAAATAGTGTAACACCAGAATGGCAATGTGAACCTCCTTCGTTCAATTTCAATAATATCAATCATACTTTTCAGGGAAAACCAAAACCAACCAGTTAGGTGAAACAGAGTAGGATTCCCTCCTTTCATTAATTTGGGATCAAATTATCAACTGTGTTGTTCATATGTGCTTCTTTGTTTTGCAGAAAATTATGTGTTAGGTTCATTCATATAACCTTATGTGGTGAATTCAGTGGACATTAGTAAGATAGTGAACAAATGAGGCATCTCTAATTACTACGTCTACATGGAAACTCTTAGTTGCAATTAGAGTATACTACCAAAACTATCTTTGATTTTTGAATTAACTGACAGAAATATCACCTATTTTTTACAATTTTTTTTGTTAATAATCAAAAATAGTTTTAAAAAATAAAAAAATACTAGAGATTGAATTTTGATCTAATTTTATTATATATTTATTAAATAATTATCTAAATATTTCTACAAAATTTTGGATCATATTGTTGGGAATAAGACACAATTCCCCCTTGAGAAAACACCTTTGACAGAGAAATAAAATAGACACAATCACAACACAAGAATTTAACGTGGAAACTCCAATTACCGGAGAAAAAACCACGGCCGTTGTCAAATGACAACCAGAGAATATCACTATGTGAAAATTGTTACAACACATAGACTTCTTTCTCTCACCGGCACCCCAGTACACCCACACTCTTTCAAAGCAAATATCTAACTACACCTCACAACACTCTCTAATCAAAGAGTACAGAGGAAAAGAAAAATCAGATACAAGCTTAAAGTGTTTCTGACTGGTGCAAAAACAAATGGAGAACTTAGCCTCATATTTATAGCCTAGGCCACCCACTCCATTTGCTATCCTAAGCAATGTGGGACTAATTCAACCAAATCCTAACAATCTCCACCTTGATTGAAATAGTCACACATCTTCAGCTTCCATTGTCAACACCGACAATTCTTTGCTGCCATTGTCTATACCGACAATCATAGTTCAGAGAACTATCATACTCCACCATGAAAGTATACTCACTTGGAATTAGACCACTCCAAGAATTTCGCCTTGGTACAGATCGAAACCTTGCTGAAAATTCATGGTGCAACTTCCAAATTGACTTTTCCTGGAAGTTCTTCAGCCATCGACCTAACTCCGCCACACACCTTGCATCTCAACGCCAACCAATGCCCGTGTGCAATTGTGGACCTGATTGCCACAACTCATCCTTATCCATGGCAGTGCGGTAATACCATGAGGATACTTCTTGTCTTCTAGAGAACATCATCTTCTCTCATAGAGAGAGCAACCAGAGATCTTCTCCTTCAACGCCTTGTGCAAACCTGATTGTATCAACACATCCTTGACTTGTACTTGCCACAAGCCAAAATTGATTCTTCCATCAAATTTCTCTATTTCAAGCTTCACAGCACTTGAATATCCAGACATTGTTGCAACCGTATACTGGAATATTATAACTCAACTGTAGACCGTGCACTAGGAAGGGTCCCCAGGAAAGAGAGGTGGGTCACAATGGACACACTTAAATACCAAGTCTTTCCTTAGCCAGAACCTTTTCCAAACTGCACTCTCACAGAGTCACACTGCCTTCCAGCAACAACAACAGCAACCAAAGAGATTAGACTAGGCTGCAACCACAGAGCATACTAAGAATAAATCCCACCGAACCGAAGCTCTGATACCACTTGTTGGGAATAAGACACAATTCCCCCTTGAGAAAACACCTTTGACAGAGAAATAAAATAGACACAATCACAACACAAGAATTTAACGTGGAAACTCCAATTACCGGAGAAAAAACCACGGCCGTTGTCAAATGACAACCAGAGAATATCACTATGTGAAAATTGTTACAACACATAGACTTCTTTCTCTCACCGGCACCCCAGTACACCCACACTCTTTCAAAGCAAATATCTAACTACACCTCACAACACTCTCTAATCAAAGAGTACAGAGGAAAAGAAAAATCAGATACAAGCTTAAAGTGTTTCTGACTGGTGCAAAAACAAATGGAGAACTTAGCCTCATATTTATAGCCTAGGCCACCCACTCCATTTGCTATCCTAAGCAATGTGGGACTAATTCAACCAAATCCTAACACATATAAATAAACGCTTTGCCAAACAAACACAATTTCTGATAACAAATTAAAAAAAAATCAAGGACGATTTTGGAAGTTTACTCTTCCAATTAAATCAGTTTTTTTCCCTTACCCTGAAGCTGGTTTTGTTTCTCTCTAGCTTTCGTTGCCGCATCCTATAAGCAGATTTGTAAGCCAAGTTGCAATGCAATGCTATGTTAGAATACTTTTATTCTGTAGGAGGCAATAGGTGACACATCAATACTAAACATTATTACTTTCATTATGAATCATGAATGGTTGAAAATGCATTCATTATTTTTTCCCCCTTTGTTAAATCAAGATTTTAGTTCATACAGGACAAGAACATTCCGGAGAAAAAGTCAATAGCATCATGTATTTCATTGGCACCCAAAGACTAGCATTTTGGCAAACAAACTGGAGTCTCTTAACAGCAGCACTAAATTACAAGGTTTGTCTTAACATGAGGAAAACTAGAATGAAGGTCTTCCACCTTGATTTGCCAAACACTTTGACAAATCGAAAGGGTTTGATTAAAACTACTGAACTACTGCACATACAAAGTAATACAAAAAAACAAATTAATGACCTTTAACAAAAACGAAAGTTAACTAACAAATAGGAAGAGGAGCACCGTTCCACTCTCCAAGGCATTCAAGTAGAGGATCAATGATCTTCCCCTGGCACATGGCTGTGAAAACCTTGTCAAATTCTTCGCCCGGTGACCTAACCTTTTCGCCGGTGAGCATACCGGTTCCCAATTCCTCCCTGACAAACCTGTAAAGTGGGTAGGACCTGCATTCCTTGATCTTGTTTGGGATCGTTGAGTTTCCACTCTCATAAGCGATTCTAGCTCCCTCAACCTCCTTTGGCAGCACGGCCTTCAACTCGTCCTCGAAGATCGCAATCTTCTGGAAGATGGAGGTGTTTGCGTTCTTCTCACTCTCTGCATTGGCCAAAGCGTGGTCCACAAGCACTTGCCTCAGCTTCTGCATTAGCGGGTAAACAGCGCTGCAAGGATCGTCAATATAGGTGAAAATATGCTCCCTATCAACCACTTTGAGTAAATCCTTTTCGCAAAATCTTGAAGGATGAAGCTCCCCGTTAACGCCGGTGGTAAGCGATCTCTTGGCGACTAAGCTGACAGTGTTCTTGACAGCGTTCTTCAAATTCTCCTCTAGATGCCTCAAGTCAATGGCTTGGCAAAGTGCCATCAAGAAAGTGGAAGACATGAGTTTGAGAATCTCAATAGCTTCATTGGTCTTTCTAGAAGAAATCAAACCCAACGAGTTCACATCCTGGTTGTGCTGCTCAGCACTCTGCACATGGCTGGTTACCGGATTCGCTAGGTATTGAATCTCAGAGCAGTAAGAAGCCATTGCAATTTCGGCACCTTTGAATCCGTAATCCAAGCTTGGATTCCTAGCAGCAGAGAGATTCGAAGGCAAGCCGTTGTTATAGAAATCATTGACAAGTTCCGAGAATTGCGCGAACATGAGTTTTCCTATCGAAGCCAAAGCCAAACGCGTGTTATCCATGGAGACTCCAATTGGGGTTCCTTGGAAGTTACCACCATGCAAGGCCTTGTTCCTTGACACATCAATCAAAGGATTGTCATTAACAGAGTTAATCTCTCTCTCGATCGACTTGGTTGAAAACCTAATCACTTCCACAAGAGGACCAAGCCATTGCGGCGAAGTTCTAAGGGCGTAGCGATCTTGCTTCGGCTTCTGCAATGGATCCGTTTCATGTAACTTCTTAGCGGCTTTCATGTATGAGCTTCCATCCAAAATGTGTTCCATTATAGCAGCTGCTTCAATTTGGCCAGGGTGGTGCTTTAGCTTGTGAGTCAAGTGATCGGTGAACTCTGGCTTCCCCTGCATCACTTCGGCGAAAATAGCCGAAAGAACTTCCGACAAAACCGCAAGCACGTTCGCCTCAAACAGAACTATAGAGGCCAGGCCGGAACCCACTGCGGTGCCGTTGACAAGTGCAAGGCCTTCTTTAGGCTGCAATTCAAAGAAGTCGGCGTTGATTCCGGCCAATTCGAATGCCTCCTTGGCATTGAGTAGCTCCCCGGATGGCCCCACTGCTTTCGAGTTGGGCCTTCCGGTGAGCAGTCCCGCTATGTATGAGAGTGGGACGAGGTCCCCGGACGCTGTGATTGTGCCGCGGAGTGGCAAGCATGGTGTGATGTTGGTGTTCAAGAGCTTGGTTATGGCTTCCAAGATTTCGAACCTGATGCCAGAGTAGCCTTGGAGAAGAGTGTTGATCCTCACTAACATTGCTGCTCTTGTTGCCGTGTGTGGCAATGTGTGGCTTGATTCTGTGCCATTGCCAAATATTCCAGCATTCAAGAACCTGAAGAATCAGAATCAAAATCATCATCAACATATCTCCTTTATCACAGCCAATAATACATACAGTATTATTTAATGTTAATATATTGTTTTAAAATTAACAAAATGTATGTATCTGTCAAACATCGATTGCTAAATTAATTATTATGTATTTGTATATAAATTAATTTATTTTTAATATATAATTTATATTTTATCGTGTATCTGATTTTAAGTTGTAAAATTAATCAAGTATTCTCTTTTCTAAAATAACTGTTGCTTCTATTTTTATTTTTTGGTTTCATAAAGAATGAGTTTGATATTGGTGTTAGGTAAGGAATTATAGTTGTAAACTTGTAATACTCGGAAGGAGTCAACAAGCATACACGCATTAAGCGAAGAAAGGTGGGTCAAACATTGTGTGAACATAGACATATGGTAGGAGGAGTGGGAGTAGGAGTAGGAATAATAATGCAATGAAACGTGACCACATTCACCCACCTACCCCACGTCACGTGCAAAACCACTATTTGTGGTGGCTCCCAAAAATTAGCCAGCTGAGTTCACTCGAACGTTTCAACTCAGTTAACGACATTTTGGTAACCTGGCCAGTGGGTAGGTGTGGAGCGTGGACAATATTTATTTTCAGCAACTTGTTATTACTATTTATTTTATATTATATTATATTATATATATATATATATATATATATATATATATATATTTGTCTTTTGCTGTTGGCATTTCCTAAATCATGCTTGTTCATTTAACCCCTAAATAAAAAATTAAGCCTAGATCTCACACTTCACATTAAATATGACCATTGTCTATCAATTATTACTGTCAATATAAAAAAGAATGTGAATTGTTAAATATATAAAAAGAATTTCAAAAAATATATATTTTATGGCTATAGCACATGTTTTCTTATTGGTAATACATTTAACAATGTTTTTAATTTAAGTAACTTAATTAAATTCTTTTTTCCAAAAACCAACACTTTTTTGACAAAGACCGAAGCCAACTCATGTATTTATCTTCAAAATTCTTTTACATTCTCTGAATAAGAAAAAAAAAAAAACATATTGTCTAATGATACTACTTATTAGTTAAGTACTAAAAAGTTTTAGTTGACAATTATTCACCAATTAATATTGTAATATACCACTCCTCTTAGTTTAACTATATGTCATTTTACTCATATGTAAATTAATTAAGGAATCTAAATCAATTGTTAATGATAAAATAAGTTATATTAAAATATTCTTATTTAACAGTAACAATTTATAATAAGTCACCAAAAACACAGTCATTTATAATATAAATATTTTAATATTCACTGTATTTAGACTTTATAGTTTGTATTACCAATAATCAATAATGTTCCAAAAGAGAAAATGAGTGTTACGGTTAATTATGAAACTAGTATCTGATAGACTAGAAATAAATGTGCGAACCACGAATGTAGCATTGTAGAAGCCCAGTGAAAATGTATTGGTCGTAAAAATTTAGTGCAATATATGGAAAAACGAATAAATAAGTTACTCAAAATAAGTTAAGGGTCAAAATTTGGTAGAGTTTATCAAAAGTTATAAGGGGTTTTATTTGTTCCTTTCTTTCTTTTTATTGCTGAAATATAGCATAAGCACAAATATAGTTTTAAGTTATGAATTTAGGTTGAAAAAGTTTGTAATACGATAAAAGAGGGTTAATCGTTATTGATTTTACCATTCTCATAAAATGTGTGTTCATTAACTTTTTTGTTTTAAAAGATCTTAATTTTTTAAGTTATTGTAATATATTAAATAAAATATAAAATATAAATATTTTCAATTAGGAAGACGTTAGGAAATATATATTTATATATATATATACTACTTGTTTTTTGGCGCGACTCACATGTTGATGTAAAGACGACGATGATGCAACGCACTAATTACTATATTATGAATCAGTCTCGTTATGTTACCAACAATATTTGTGTTAATTTTTGCCAATTTTTATTTATAATTGTGTTTAATAAAAGTGTCTTTGTCGATGTGTCTAATAAAAATATCTTTTTTATGATTGTGTTTAATAAAAGTGTCTTTATAAATATATTTTTTAGATGTGTCTCTTTATATATATATATTTAAAATATAATAATTAATTATTATTAGCAATAAGTTGACAAATAATAATATTGGTACCTTATACTTTTATGAATTCAGCATTAATCAACCGGTCAAAGACTTATTAATACTAAATAATAAAATGATTCATATATTTATAAATTCATCAATGAATCTTTGACCAGTTAATTACTGTTGAATTTACGTAATAGCATGTATTTTATTATTATTAAAATTCCATCATCGTCTTTTTATAACGGATGATTTGAATATCAGCATCTCAGTCGCGCTCTTCTCTTTGTTTTCAAAGTCGTCTAAAAAATAAAAACACCATTATATGGTAATTATTTTTAAATAGTTAAAATCTAAGAGTTTATATTTAACACGAGTATACACATTAATTTATATTTAGAATGTGGTGATAACTAGATGAATGCCGCAAAGTACAGAAAAAACTCGTATATATTTGTTTTTTTGTCCAATCAAAAATTATCTTATAATAATTTAGTTAAATATATTAAATTATTTAATAATTTTTAATTATTAACTTTATATTAAATGTACGTAAATTTCTATTCATTACACATATGGATATACATATATATAGTTCAATTATATTATTTATATAAAAAATTATTCATATATATAAAATATATATTAAAAAATAATATATATATATATATATATATTAAAAATAAATTAAATAATATGTATATGTATATTTAATTATTTATAATAATACATGATAGTTAATTTAGCAGCAGAGTTTTGACATGCATATAGTATTTTTTTATATAATTATATACGTTGAGATGATTAAAATGTAATTAGTTACCTGATGAGCTCTTTCTGGAGAGCACCACCTTGTTTGGTTCGGCGGTGTGACGTGGCACCGAAGCCGGTAGTGACGCCGTAACTGTCAGTGCCGTTGTTCATGCTGTCCATAACCCAATCGCTGCTGGCCTTAACGCCCGCCCTCGCCGATTCCGACAGCTCAACGGTCACACCTTGGTCGTGCGCCGCGATTGCCGCCACCTGAGATATCGTCAGCGTCTCTCCGCCCAGCTTCACCACCGGCTTCCGGTACTCCGCTACCATGCGCTTCACCTCATCCAGGTGGCTCCCCTTCAGTGCCTCTGCGGCCGCTCCCCAATTCAACGGGTCACTGCCGTTATTATTGGTGGTTGTGGCGGTTTTCAAGCAGAATGAGTCATTGTGGTTCTGGTGGTGGAGGTGGCCGTTACCGTTGCCGTTGGTCATGGTGATTTGTTCCATTTAATTTGTGATGAATGTGATTAGATGAGAAAATTAAATGCAATGAATGAGCAGAGAGAATAATGAAGAAGCTCTTCTAAATGCTAATTAAGTTTGAGCGAGAGAGAGAGAGAGAGAGATGATAAAATAGGTTGAGGAAGCTTATGGATTTCCTGAGAGGAGGAGGAAGAGTGAACGGGGCATTATATAGAACTTTCTTTCTGACTATTCTACTTGAAAATCATGTGCTGCTCTATGGTACCGATCATTATTGATATCTACTTTATAAAAAAATGTTATTATATAATCACCCTAAAAACGTTTTGTTATTAGAATTTATTTTAATGTAATGTTATTCTTACAAAAAATTTATACAACTATTATTATATTTTTATAACATACCATTTAAATAATAAAACCTTTTATTTTATATTATTTTGTGATTTAGTCTTGAATCGTGCATTGGTGTTTGGTAGGTGAGCATACGGATCGATACAAGGGTGGCAGCGAGCCACACGCAGCACAAGGGGTTGGTTGAAAATTAATTACGACCGTGAGATTATGAATCTTCTTCCACGGCCATGATGCTGTAACGTGTAATAATCTTAACAGGGTTAGGTGTGGCAGAATGGACGGACCAAATGAAAGGAAGTGCAGTGGTTGGGGATGACTCTCAAGTCTCAATTTGGCCGACGACTTTGGTTTAGCACAGAATGAGCACTACAAGGAAAATGATAATTATCGACGCTAAAAATCGACGGCTAAAATATTCGTCGATAATTTTCAACGGTTTTGTCGTTGATAAAATAAAAAACAAAAATTAAAAATAAAATATTAAAATCGACGACGGTGTCGTCTGTTATTTTAAAAATTTAACACACTTTTCTATTAGCATCGCATCAGGGATGGAAGATGGGCGAGAATATTCTTTTCTCTTTAAAATTGACGAAAATGTCGTCGATTTTAATATTTATTATATCTACGGCCTTGACCGTCGATAAATTTGAACGATAAAGATCTTTATAAAATTAGATGGATGGTTTAGATTTATTATATAAAATAGACGGCTAGAGTGTTGATTTTTTTTTCAAATAAAATCGACAGTATTAGTGTCGATTTTTATCAACAAAAAATTTTTCTCCCAGTTTACTTCCCGCGTCCCTCGTTTCGCCCCAATTAACCTCAATTTACCTCAGAAGTTAACCCAAAATCGCGCCTTCTCCATTTCACCTCTGCCATTTCACCAACCCTCCCTCTTCGATGCTGCCGCGCCTCTTCACTCTGCTGCCACCGTATTGTTGCTCTGCTGCTCTCGCACCCATCGTCGCCCCTCACACTCGCGCGCCACTGTCCCTTCGTCCACTATTTCAAATCAAAAACACGTCGTAGCACCTCCTTCTCCGTATGAATTTCCGGCAATTTGTCACATGAACTATTACAAGTGCTACTTCAACTTACAACAAATGATTTCATAGTTGCATTGGTTTGCAACATCGAATAAGGTTTGGTTTTCCTTTTCTCTTTACTTTTCTATGTTGTTTTTCTTGTTTTGTGAATTGTGATTCCGAATTTCCGATTTTCGAATGAAGTTCTTCTTCTCTGCTCTGCGAATTGTTGATTTCTTTCTTTTTCTTTTGGTCTCTGCGATTTTTGTAAAGTCTCTGCTTGCTCCATATCTCATATTTTCTTATTCTTTTCTGCAGCTGCTTTGGTTTTACCCGCTATATGAAGAATTTCATTCTGTTATGTCAATCTCTTTGTTCAATTCAGCAATTAATTCGAATTGTATTGGAATTTGAAACTATGGTTTCACTTAATCTGTAACCCTAACTTGCTCTTTTTCAGAGCTTGAAACGAAGAGGATTTTGCTCGACATTTTTAAAGAAAAGCAGAAGAAAAGCGCGGAAGCTGGTACAATTCTGTATTGAAATTTTTAATTTTTGTGCATTTTTTAGATTTACATTAGAATATATTTTTGTTTTTGTGTTGATTATTGGTGATTATATATTATTTCATTATAATCGGGTTATTCTGTTGAACTAGTTGAACATCTATAGAAGGAATGGTTCGATGTACTGTTTGATTTTCAGAACATTGTAGCATTCTCTCTACCTCTTGTAAAAGAGGTTAAAAACAGAGATATTGGTCCTCTATGTAAAGTGCAGTATCCACTTTAAAGGATAAAGTGAATCACCATAGTCATTATTCGAAAAAATTAAGGATCTAGGGTTTAATCTGATACAAGTCTGCCATTGGTATGCACTAGATGGGGTTATAGCCTTATAGGCCAAGGGTGGTTGATAAACCCATATTTTATGATGTATTTTGTGCTCAATTTAAGTGATTTATTCAATCCTTCACCCACTTATTCATGTAAATTCCATGGTTTTACTTTCCCTTCCTTATTTTATGATATAAGTGAAAAACATGTTTCCTATGCTTTAAAAATATTAATTTTAATTATCCTTTTATTACCATTCGATGCCGTGATTTGTGTGTTAAGTATTTTCAGATCTCATAGGGCAGGAATGGCTCAAAGGACAAAAAGGAAACATACAAAAATGGAAGGAAAGCACAAAAATGGAGTTTTGAAGAAAAAGGCAGCGACGCGAACGCATGGACGACGCGAACGCGTGCCTAGCGCGAAAATACAGCGACGCGAACGCGTGGATGATGCGGACGCGCACCTTGAGCAGAACGCAATTGACGCGTACGCGTGACCGACGCGTACGCGTGACAAGGAAAACTCCCAGATGACGCGAACGCGTGACCCACGCGGACGCGTGACAGACGCCACGTACAAAAATCTGCAGAAAACGCCCCCAGCGATTTCTGGACCCTTTTTCGGCCCAAATCCAAGCCAGAAACACAGAATATAAGCCAGAGAATGAAGGAATCAAAATATAGACGGAGATACAACTGAATAATTCATAATTTTAGGTTTTAGATGTAGTTTTTAGAGAGAGAGGTTCTCTCCTCTCTCTTAGAATTTAGGATTAGAATTTCTCTTATTTTTAGGATTGCTTCCACAATTACAAGTTCAATATTCCTTTAAATTACTTTCTAGTTTTATTTATTACTTTAATTGATATTTATCTTCCAGATTTGGCTTTTGGACCTTTCATGTTATGATTTTCTTAATTAATATATTTTGAGGTATTTCAGATTTGATTTCTGCTTTAATTTATTTGTGAATGATTTCAATTCAATTTAGATTTATTTTTCCCTTTTGGCTTTGGTTAAGTAATTTATGATACTTGAGTTATCAAACTCAGCTGTTGATTGGAATTGGAATTCTTTGCTGGTTGATTTGTACTCCAATAACTCTAGTCTCTCCATAGGAGTGAACTAGGACCTGAGGATCAAATTGATTCATTCACTTAACTTACCTTCATAGTTAAAGGTTAATTAAAAGTGGGAGCTGAATCCAATTCTCTTCACACCTGATAAAGATAACTAGGATAGGACTTCAAATTCTCATACCTTGCCAAGAGATTTTATTAATTATTAATTTATTTTTCTTGTCATTTAAATTACTTGCTCCTTAATTCAGAAATCCAAAATTACACTTTTACTTATAACCAATAATAAATCATACTGCCCTGCAACTCCTTGAGAAGATGACCCGAGGTTTAAATACTTCGGTTATAAATTTTTATTGGGTTTTGTTACTTGTGACAACCAAACTTTTGTATGAAAGGTTGATTACTTGGTTCAGAAACTATACTTGCAACGAGAATTTATTGTAAATTCTAAACCATCAATCTTCCTTTCATCAGTGGTTCAAAAATTTCATTGCAGATTATGGGGTGCCTCTCATGGTGCTGCTCTGGACAGCCCTATCATTCACAGTACCAAGTAAAGTTCTTTCTGGAGTTCCAAGAAAACTTGTTTCTCCTCTTGCTTGGGATTCCACATCTTTGCATCATTGGACTGTCATCAAAGTAAGCCATATATTCTTCCATACAATCACACTTGTTGCTGCTTTTGTTGTTTTGGAAAATACTAATAAGATAACATTTAATGCAGGACATGGGCAAGGTTTCACCAACATATATATTTGCTGCTTTTATTCCTGCCATAATGATAGCAGGGCTTTATTTCTTTGATCATAGTGTTGCTTCATAGTTAGCACAACAGAAGGAATTCAACCTAAAGAAGCCTTCTGCATATCACTATGACATATTGCTACTAGGATTCATGGCATGTTTCTGTGTTAAACATAGTTTTTTAAATGTATCTCTATCATGTTAATTGTAATTAGATTAGATTTAAGAACTGAAGTTTTACTTTGGTTTGATTTTGAAACTTGATCAGACTTTGCTTTGTGGATTAATTGGCTTGCCTCCTTCAAATGGAGTTCTGCCTCAATCCCCTATGCACACCAAGAGCATGGCTGTTCTCAAGAAACAGGTAGGTGAATGAGCTTTGGAATTTGGAATCAGTAGCAGCAAGTTTTATTAATGAATCTGAGATTTGATATTATATTTTTTAATTGTAGTTGATAAGAAGAAAGATGGTTAAAAGTGCCAAAGAAAGCATAAAACAGAAAGCAAGCAAATCAGAAATCTATGGGAATCTACAGGCTGTGTTTATAAAAATGAATAGCACTCAAGATGTAAGCATAATTCTTCAATCCTTGTCCCAATTGAAGAATTTTGTATTAAAAGGAATCACCTTTTCACACATTTTTTGTTCCTATATATGAAGAATTTCATAAAACATGGGAGCAGGACAAACACAGAGTTTTGTGTCCCTATTGGGATGTGCATATTGTAGATATATAAAGATGCAGATTTTACAGTCTTATTGTTTTTAGTATCTCTGGTTGAGTGGAAATTCTATTCAAGCAGTAGAGTTTGGATTACTTTGTTTAGGAGAGAGTAAAGCAGTTTTAATTTTTCTTTGTTCCAGAGAGATCATTTTTGGTGGGTTTGAGAGATTTTAATGACTAAGTTTCAGGGTTTGAAAGATAGCAGGTTGAATCTGATTTGGGCAATACATAATTCTGGAGGAAAGAGGATTTGCATCCTTTATGTTCATGTGCCAACAGCTACAATCCCCATAAGTAAGTTTACAACATTTGTATCATCCAATTTCTTGATCATTTTCTTTGATTTGTTTTCCTTAACCTCCTCATTTTGTTATATTGTTGTTGAGAAATGAAAATGGTGTTTAACTTAACAATTTATTTGTCTTTAGTGGGTGCTAATTTTTCAGAAAGTGTAGCCGGAGAGCATCAAGTTCAAGAACATCGAGAAAATGAAGAGCAAGGCATGCGCAATATTCTGAATGACTATCTTATTATCTGCAGAAGAATTGGGGTAAGTATTTTCAAATTTCTCTCATTGCATAGGCAGTATGGTTTGTGAAACTCTTTGATCTTTGGCTAATTATGATACAGGTAGAGGCAGAAAACTGCATATTATTGATAAGGATTGCATTGAAAAAGGGATTGTAGAACTTATCTGCAAGCATAATATCAAGAAGCTTCTGATGGGAGCAGCTTTTGATCTTTGACTAATTTAATTTAGCTTTTTGAATTATCTCTAAAAACATAATGTCCAATTATAAAGTCATCACAGATTTAAAGTCATCACAGCTAAATGTTTTGAATATTTTGTATTATTAGTGAATTGCAATTTAAATGAATATAAGTCTAAGTTTAGTTATTTATCTTGTCTTGGGTTTTTATGTTAGAGGATTATTTATTATTTTGATAAGTTTGTAAATTTATTATCTAATATTTAAAAGTTTATTTGCATTAATTGTTTTTTATTTTATTTTTATATTTAAAAATTTTATTTGCATTAATTGTTTACTATTTTTCAAATAGAAAAAAAATAATTAAAACATATAATTATTAAAATCGATGGCAAAGTTGTCACTTTTTAAGTTTAAAATAAACAAAAAAAATATAAACATAGAATTTGTCGGTATCTAAATAATCAAATTGACGGCAATGGTGTCAATTTTATGAATCAAATATTGACGGCAACGCTGTCGATTTTATTAAGCATATTATAGACGAACATATTGTCGATTTTATTGAATCAAATATCGACGAAAATGGCGTCGATTTTAGTAAGAAGGTAAAATTCTCAAACTCATATTATAGACAGAAACACTGTCGATTTTATTAAATTATTATCGACGGCTAGGCAAGCCGTCGATTTTATTAGAATTTTAAAAAATCGACAAGCTTAATAGCGACTACCTCCGCCGTCTATTTTACCGTCGAATTTTAATATTATCGATGACTTAGCCGTCGATTTTAACGATATTTCTTGTAGTGGAGATAGTATATTGAAAATAAGATATAAAAAATAAAATAAATATGCTGTGATATGAATGTTCATTTAGTAATGTATGTTTTTTTTTTTATAATATGGACTGTTCAATTTTTTAAAGATGGAAGATTCATGTTAATAAAAAAAATTGAATTTAATAATGGTTAAAAAAATGACTTTTTTATGTGTATAAATAGAAGGAGTAAGGTTTGAAATCACACACATACGAATATAAAACACTTCTTTCTCTTTATATATATGCTATGAAAGATTAAATTATTATCAAGAAATATATGAATTATTTCAGTTATATTGAAATATTAATATTAGAGAGTATTAATATTAGAGTTCTCTATTTACATCTTTTTATTTTATATTTATTTTCTCTTATTTATTTATTTTACAATACGTTATCAACATGAAGTTCTAATCAAAATTTAAGAAGATTCAGAGGTAATAAATTTTTATTATGTTAAAGTTCTCTCATCTTGAATTTAATGCTCTTGATATATCTGGAAACAACTACTTATCATGAATATTGGATGCCGAAATTCATCTTGATTCAATAGATCTTGCAGATACCATTAAGGTTGAAAATAAAGCATTTCAAAAGGATAAATCCAAAGTCATGATCTTCTTTTGTCGTCATCTTGACAAAAGATTGAAAAATAAATATCTCAAACTAAAAGATCCTGCAGATCTGTGGAAGAACCTTAAAAAAATGCATAATCATCAAAAGACAATAGTACTTTCTCAAGCCCGATATGAATGGATGCATTTGCGTCTACAAAATTTTAAATCCATAAATGAGTACAATTCAGTAATGTTTCGAATTACCTCACGAATGAAATTATGTGGAGAAAAGATAACTGATAATGACATATTATAGAAAACTTTCTCGACCTTTCATGCCTCGAATGTGCTCCTACAGCAGCAGTATCGAGAAAAAGAATTTAAAAAATATTCTGAGTTAATTTCTTGCCTTCTTGTTGCTGAACGAAACAATGAATTGCTTTTAAGAAATCATAAAGCGCGTCCAACTGGCGCCGCCTCATTTTCTGAATCAAATGCGACAAATCATAACCCTAGAAGAAGTAAATGGCAAAGCTTTGATAATAAAAAAATTATGGAAGAAAAAAAATTATTTTCACAAGAAATGATCTCACCAGAGGTGGGATAATGAAATAAATAATGGGTAAAATAAGTTAGCAAAGGATAAATATTTCCATCGTGGTTAAAAGGGCTGTTGTTCATGTACATGTCGTTCCCCAAGGCATCTAGTTGATCTTTATCAAGCATTCTTGAAAAAAGATAACAAAGAGAGGGAGACAAATTTCGTTTCAAAAGATGTTGCTAAAAATTACACTACTCATTACAAAGTATCTGATTTCTTTGAGGATCTTGAAAGAAATATTGGTCATTTGATCAATAATGAAAAAGTTTAATATTTAAGTTCGTTAAGTATTTATGTAAATAAATAATGTAAGAAACTTCTTGTTAAGTTTTATCTCTTATGTATTTGAATTCTAAGTATGATGTATATAAATTATGTTTAATAAAATATTAATGTTTAGGTTTAAGAATTTCAAAACCACTAAATATATCAAGTTCTAAAAAAAATAAATAATAATAATAATAATAATAATAATAGTAAAATTTTTAAGTATATGATATTATCTTTTTGTATAGTCCTACTTAAACAAACAAAATATAATTTTACTGTGCATACACGTTTACTTATTTTATGATCATATTATTATTATTTGTCTTTGAAAAAAATGGCAAGGACATATAATAAAGATATTTGCCTTGCAGATAGTGCAAGTTTGTATACCATTCTCAAAAGTAATATATACTTTGCTCATCGTGTACTAAAAGAAGAATATGTTAATACCATTATTGGCTTAGGCAATGTGATAGAAGGCTCCGGAAGAGTTATAATTTTATTTTCTGGAATAACCAAATTCATAATAAATAATGCATTATTATCCATTAAGTATCTAAAAAACTTGTTACGTTTTAAAGATATTCGCCAAAATGGATATCATATTAAAACAATGAATGACAAAAATCATGAGTACTTATATATCACAGATAAACTCCGATTTTATGGTTTATCTTGTGCTTATTTTAGGGAATTTTATCACCTTTTCCCACATTTATTCAATTAAATAGCATGGTTTTGCAATTCTCCCTTGATTTGTGCTTAAATGTGAAAACATGCTTTTTAGGCCCTAAAATTGATGATTTTAATTCACTTTAATTCCATTCAATGCCTTGATATATTTGTTGAGTAATTTCAGGTTCATAAGGCAAGTATTGGAGGGAAGAAGTGAGGAAAAAAGCATGCAAAGTGGGAGAACTCATGAAGAAATGAAGGAACCGTAAAGCTGTCAAGTCTGACCTCTTCGCACTCAAATGATCATAACTTGAGCTACAAAGGTCCAAATGAGACGGTTCTAGTTGCGTTGGAAAGCTAATATCTGGGGCTTCGAAATGATATAAAATTTGCCATATATTGCCTGACTCATAGGGGCACGCACGCGCCATGTACGCGCGTACACCGATGGAGCACGTGGGTCCACTAAAGAGAAATCGTGGCCAGCGATTTCTAGCTCATTTTAGTCCCAATCCAACTCATTTCTGATGCTATTGAACCCAAGGATTGAGGGGGGAATGAACCAAGTAGTCATAGTTTAGTTTTCATCATGTTTTAGGGTAGAATTCTAGAGAGAGAGGCTCTCTCCTCTCTCTAGATTTAGGATAGTTTAGGTTTAATTTTCTTAAATCCAACTTTTAATTCTTACTTTAATTTAGTTTCTCCTTTTAATTTCTTGTTGTTACATCTCTACTCTTCTAGTTTTACTTGTCATTTCTTTTATTTTGTTCTTTTTTATGTTCATGGATGCTCTTGTTGGATTTGATTTACTTTTAATGCAATTTAATGTTTGATGTCTCTTTATTGTTGATTTACTTTTCTTTCAAATTGGTTGTTGGTAGATTTATTATTCTTGCACATTTATTATGCTTTCCTTTTATGCCTTTCAAGTGTTTGATAAAATGCTTGGTTGGATGTTAGAGTAGATTTTGAGTATTCTTGGCTTGGAAAGAGTAATCAGGCAATCTTGAGTCATGAAAACCCAATTCATGTTGGTGATCTAGAGTTGTTAGCTAATATTGTTTCCATTGACGTTAATGTTTTGCTAATTTAATTAGTAAGTTGATTAGGACTTTTGGATTGAGATTAGCTAGTCTTATTAGACTTTCTCTCATGGAAGATAATATGATACCTTCTTCCAAAGTTGGAGATGACGTAATAAGATAAATTCTTGTTTATATTTGTGACATGATTAATTAGTCTTGTTTGACTTTCTCCCTATTTGTTGGAGTTGACTAAATAAGATGAATTGATCTATGCATGACTAGGATAGAAAGCCTATGACCTCAACCTTTGCCATGAATGTCTCTCTTTATTAATTGCTTTCTTTAATTGCTCGATTTACTTTTCTTGTCACTTATTTTGTTGCCCCTCTTATCAACCAAAAACCCCTTTATAGCCAATAATTGAGCACTTCATTGCAATTCCTTGTGAGACGACCCGGAGTCTAAATACTCCGGTTATTTCTTATTTGGGGTTTGTACATGTGACAACCAAAAAAATTTTTGCATGAATGGACTATTGTTTGGTCTAGAAACTATACTTTACAACGAGAATTCATTAGTGGAATTCTAGACCACACAAAAGTTCGTTCATCAAAATGGCGCCGTTGCCGGGGAGTTGCAATGGTGTTATGTTATTGGCTATTGTGAATATTGTGAATATGTTTGCCTTTTGCTTGTTTGTTAGTTTTTGTTAGCTTTAGGACTTTGTTGCTTATTTTTGTTGGCTTTTGTTTTTGTTTGTTACTATGAATTCTCACCACTTTGGCTATGAGTTTGGTTCAAATTATGTTGTAGGAAATGGGAGCTACAATAAGGATGTGCATCAAGGATGGAACAATCAAAGATGGGAGGAGCCTCAAGGGATTGATCAACCTTCTTGGCAACAACAACCTCTGGATTCTTATAGGTATAATCCTAATCCTAATGCATATCAATCTAATGGATGTGGTGACCCTTATTGTGATTGTCAACAACCACCACCACATGCCTATGAACCACCCCCTCAACATGACTTTGAACAACCTTACTCACAAGCCCCCTACCGCCAAACACCTCATTATGACCCTAATCCTTACCCACCATACCAACCACCTTATGAACCATATGAACCATACATGGAACCACCACCATTCCAACATAATTACTCTCAAGAACCACCTCAATATACACCAACTCCATACCCTTACCAAGATGAACCAACTTCCAATTATGAAACTTCCTTCCCAAACAATGAACCTTCTTTTTCCACACCACCTCCAATGGATGATTCTCTTCAAGAATGTGTTAGTTCTTATATTCAAAGACAAGAAGAGAACCAAAAGGAGTTCAAGGAGTTAGAAGCCAAGATAGCTACCATAGCGGAAGCCGTTCGCAATATGGTCTCCTTCCGCCTAAGGCTATGTGATCAAGGAACTCCCATTGTTGAATGTGGAGTAGCAATTAAGAAGCCTAGTGAGGGAGTGAGTTTAGAGCTTCAAGGTGAAGAAGAGGAGTTGAAGCAAGGAGTGCAACAAGAGGAGGAAGTTAAGATAATTGAGCCGGAAGAAGTGGTTGAAGCCTTTGAAGAGGTTGACCAAGAGATGGATTCAATCATTGAAGAATTCTTATGTACAATTGAATCCTTTCCAATTGGGTTTGACATGGAGATCAAAGAAGAAGATGCACAACCTCTCATGCCTTTGGTGAGCAATGAAGAAGAAATTGAAGTGGAAGCAAGCCACCAAGAGGAAGAGGTTGAAGTTGAAGAAGCTTGTGAAGAGGTGGAGGTAGTCAAGAAAGAGCACAACGGCGTAGACCTCGCATTGGCTAAGTGTGGGGAGGTCCCCCTTCCTAAGTCACCATCATCCAACACAACATTCAAGTGGGTAAAATTCTTATCCCTAAGCTTTGCTTTTTCACTTGAATATGGTTTGATTGAAAATGATGGTCAACTTAGAGCTCTTTGTGGAGTTAAGAGTAGGAGAGAGTTGTGTAGTGGTTGGAAACATCATTCTAGGTTCATTATGGTTGCTTGCTCAAAGTTTGATTGCAAGGTTTGGTGTGGAGCTAAATTATATGGGTCTAGGAAGTTGTTTGGAGGCTTCTTTGAGAATTCCAAGGCTAAACCACCCAAGTGGAATCATGATGATCAATTTGAAGATGGGTGTCAAAACAAAGTGTGGGATCCCGGATCGCACAAGGAAAATCAACTTTGGGAGCTCATGGTTTGTGAAGAACTCCATCAAAGCTTGAAGATATTAAAATTGAAGAATGGAGCTTATTGGAGATTCAAGCATTGGTGGATGTTCCAAGATGGTTACAAGCACAAGCCACCTTGATGAGGAGCTCCCCATAAGTCCAACTTAAGGACAATAAACAAAAGTGCTAGGTGGGAGACAACCCACCATGGTAAATTCTTTTCATTTTTCCCTTTTGTACATATTGATAATTAGTTTAATTTCATGTTTTGTTGAGTTTGTTGAGTACAATTGGTAGTTTAGTAGGTTAAATAAGGCTTTATGGTGTTTGGGTAGCTGTTTGGAGGTTTGGAATGCTTGGATTGGTGCAAGGACATGAAAAAATTTTGAAAAACAGAGCACCAACCCACGCGTGTGCGTACCTGATGCATACGCGCGCCTCATGCATTTTCGACCATCCACGCGGGCGCGCCATGTGCGCGGACGCGTGGATTGAAAAATTCATCCCTCCATACATTGACCCGAGAGTTGCGCCTACACTGCGTCAGTACCATGCCTGAAGCACAAACCACCCGCGCGTGCGCACACCTGGCGCGTACATGTCCTTGAAGCTAATCGCGCAATGCGCGCGGACGCACGCTGTGCGCGTGCGCGCCGATAGCGCCACTTACCCTCCTGGTACATGTTCCAGAGATTTATGCCCAGTTTGTGCCTATTCTGTGCCTACAACCCACGCTTGCGCGCACCTAGCGCGTACGCGTCCTTTGGCCAAACTGCGCATCGGTGCGGAAGCGTGCATGACGCGTCCGCGCCGAAAAAAAAGAGAAAAAAAAAACACAAATTTTCTTTTCTTTCATCCTCTTTTATTGCATTTGCTTGTTTTCATTCATTGCATTTTAATTTTATTTTTATGGCTTGTTCTTATTTTCTTTTCGAGTTTCTTATTTCAATAATGGTGTTGAATTTTCTTACTCAATTGTTGAGAATTTCTCGGTTAATCTTGGTGCTTCTTGTCTTGTTTGATATTGTTGGGTGATGAAACTTTTAAATAAATGCTTAATCTTGTATGACTCTTATATTCTGTGTGCATTGATATGAACTTACATGTCTTTCATGACCTACTCTTTTTAGTTGAACTTGATGCTTTTGAGTACTCTTCATGCTTTGACTTTTCTCTTGCATCAAGTATTAGTTGATATGCCCTTTGCCTATATTGTTCTCTCACTTACATGCGTAGCTAACATGTAGTGAGAACCTTACTCTTATTTGGCATTAGCCCCCGCCTATGTTCTATTTGCTTTGATATCTTTGTTGTAGGCTTAATTTTCTTTCTTTTTCTCTCCTTTGAGGTTGGCCACCAAGAAGGAAAGAAACGGAAAGACTTCAAATGGGGCAACAAACAAGTCCTCCCGCACAACCTTTTGAAGGAGCTCATCAATTGTAGCAACCCGTCCACCTTGCTCTTCTTTGCATGCACCGAGGATGGTGCAAATTTCTAAGTGTGGGGAGGTCGTCCGACCGATCTCCATGGGTAACAACTTCCTTTTTCAACACCAATTCTTAATTTTCTTTGTAGTTAGTTGTTGCATTGCATGTTAGTTAGAACTTGTACATATTTTACCACTTCTTTCTTATTAGGACTACTTGGTTAGGGTGATGACTTCTTTTCCAAGAAAAATTACTTTTAGGGCATCCTACCAATTTGAAAAAAAAAAATAAAATTTTGAGAAAAGGACAATTTAGTCCCTGACCTTTTAAGCCTCAGACATTTTCGTCCCTGAGCATTGGAAAATACATTTAAATCCCTGACGTTCCTGAAAATAAGACAGATCAGTCCCTCCGTCCATGAGCCACCCTCAGAGCGGACGGAAAATGCTGAGCTGGCTCCCCCTATGCTTACCTGGCTCAACGGCGTTCCCACGTGGCACGTTAGTGGGATGGAGGTTTTGAAAACGGGACATATAAGTCCCTATCACTCAAGTAAAATGACTACATTGCCCTTAACCATAATTCTATCTTCACCACCTCTCTCCTCTTCACCTGCGCAGCCCCCAACCCTCCTCTCCTCACTCTTTCTGCCTTCTCAACTATACACACACAAAACAAATGCATTCACACACATGGAAGAGAGATCCGAGAAGGGAGATGCGTCGCCGGTAGGGTGTGGGCCGCCGTCACGCCATCGTCAAGCTGGAGGGAGGAGCCGTCACCGCCACGCCTCACCGTCGATCTCCTCTTCACCTATGCAGGAAGAGTTGAACCGTTGAAGTGCATAAATCTCAAATTATGCCCTAATTCAGATTTTAGAAGGAAAAAAGTTGAAAACTCTTTGCATCTCTCTGAGACTCAGAAGAGGAATGAGGCCTCCGAAAAAGTCGATCCACGCCGTCACCACATGGGTGCGGCGGCAGCCTCCGAAAGTAAAGGCTTTTCTCGCCGTCGTTTCAGGCATGGCGGCGCTCGTGTTTCTCCGCTTCATCGTTCACGATCATGACAACCTTTTTGTCGCCGCTGAAGCTTTCCACTCCCTTGGAATCTCTGTTCTCAACTACAAGCTCATGAAAGAGAAGACTTGTGCCGGTTACCCCTTCCCTTCATCTTCTCACAATTTAATTCAATTGCTCCATCGAATTTCTTGCTTTTCTCGACATATTTATGTATTAAAAATTCTTCTTGTTTCTTCGGTTCTTTTTGGAGACTAAATTGTTTGATGCATGGTTGGAAGGCTAAGAAAACAAGGCAATGAAAAAGCTTAATTTTTATTTAACCGGGAATAAGATCATTGTGGCCAGAAAATTTTTTCCCCCTTGAGATTATTGGCTTCTTTTGTTTTGTTTCATTTATAAAGTCAAAATCCCTTATTCTTTTATTATGGTTGAGAAGGTAGAAAGAGTGAGGAGAGGAGGGTTGGGGGCTGCGCAGGTGAAGAAGAAATCGACGGTGAGGCGTGGCAGCGACGGCTCCTCCCTCCAGCTTGACGATGGCGTGACGGCGGCCCACACCCTACCGGCGACGCATCTCCCTTCTCGGATCTCTCTTCCATGTGTGTGAATACATTTGTTTTGTGTGTGTATAGTTGAGAAGGCAGAAAGAGTGAGGAGAGGAGGGTTGGGGGCTGCGCAGGTGAAGAGGAGAGAGGCGGTGAAGATAGAATTATGGTTAAGGGCAATGTAGTCATTTTACTTGAGTGAGAGGGACTTATGTGTTCCGTTTTCAAAACCTCCATCCTACTAACATGCCACGTGGGAACGCCGTTGAGCCAGGTAAGCATAGGGGGAGCCAGCTCAGCATTTTCCGTCCGCTCTGAGGGTGGCTCATGGACGGAGGGACTGATCTGTCTTATTTTCAGGAACGTCAGGGATTTAAATATATTTTCCAATGCTCAGGGACAAAAATGTCTGAGGCTTAAAAAGTCAGGGACTAAATTGTCCTTTTCTCTAAAATTTTTTATGTTGAACTTGCTTAAAGAATTTATTTTGGAACATGATTTTTGAGCTAAGAATACAAGCATGTGAGTTTTGAGCCAAACGGTGTGGTTACATCTTATAACCACTTATTTCCATTCTTGTGTGCATTATTCTCTTTCTATGATTGTGATCTTTGATTTGTTTGATTCTTTATGTCCATTATTCCATGTATACATGCATTTATATGATTGAGGCCATCATTTCATATAGCTCACTTACCCAAATAGCCTACCTTTTATCAACCATTGTTAGCCAATTTTTAGCCTATTTAATCCCTTTTTGTTCTTAATTATAGCACATCACTACCCCTAAGTGAAAAATAATAAATGTCCTTAATTTAGATCTTTGATTAGCTTAGGCTAGTGAGAGTGTGTGTCATTTGGGTAATGGGAAACTTGGAACATTGGTTGAGGTAAAAGTGTAATTTTTATATTAGGAATTGGGTACATATTCATGCACCATATGTAAAACCATATGCATTGATATGTTTGTATATACTTTTCAAAAAAAATGTAGAAAAAATATATATATAAAAAGAAAAAAATATAGAAAAACAAAAAGAAAAATATATAGAAAAAGAATACAATAAAAAGGGGACAAAAATGCCCCATAGTAAAGTTCAATAAAAATCAATGCATATGGAATGTAAATTAAAGAGAATGCATGAGTATGTGAAAAAGCGAGAATCGTGGGTAGCTAGGTTGTGTATTAGAGTTGTATAGGTTATTATATGTGTTTGGTGAGAGCTTAGGTTAATCAAAGATTTAAATTTCAAGCTCACTTGACCATATGCATCCTACCTTGACCCTAGCCCCATTACAACCTATGAATAAGTCCTCATGATGAATGTATGCATGCATTGAATAATTGTTGATTGTTAGATGAAAAACAAATCATGGAAAGCATGATTAGAAGAGAAGATTGAGTGATCGACCCTATACACTAGAGTGACTAGAGCGGATACACATCCGGTGAGGGTTCGATGCCCAATTCCTTGTTCCCGGCTTTCATGAGCGTTCTTCTTGCAAGTCTATTTGAACTTCATTTTGATATTTGAATTGGTAGAGTTTGTGAGTCGTCATATGACCTTTGCCCTACATGTGTATATGTTCTTGGGGATTGATTTACTTTTAACCAAGTAGGTAGAATCATTTTGCATTTAGTTGCATTCATATAGATAGGTTTATATAGTTTATTTGCATTGAATAAATATTCATACCATTTTCTTGTCCTTCTTTATTCTAAGCATGAGGACATGCTCAGTTTAAGTGTGGGAAGATTTGATAAACTCCGATTTTGTGGTTTATCTTGTGCTTATTTTGGGGGATTTTATCACCTTTTCCCACATTTATTCAATGAAATGGTATGGTTTTGCAATTCTCCCTTGATTTGTGCTTAAATGTGAAAACATGCTTTTTAGGCCCTAAAATTGATGATTTTAATTCACTTTAATTCCATTCGATGCCTTGATATGTTTTTTTGAGTAATTTCAGGTTCATAAGGCAAGTATTGGATGGAAGAAGTGAGGAGAAAAGCATGCAAAGTGGGAGAACTCATGAAGAAATGAAGGAACCGTAAAGCTGTCAAGCCTGACCTCTTCGCACTCAAACGACCATAACTTGAGCTATAGAGGTCCAAATGAGACGGTCCTAGTTGCGTTGAAAAGCTAACATCCGGGGCTTCAAAATAATATAAAATTTGTCATATGTTTCCTGACGCATAGGGGCGCGCACGCGCCAAGTACGCGTGCGCGCCAATGGAGCACGTGGGTCCACTAAAGAGAAATTGTGGCCAGCGATTTCTAGCACATTTTGGGCCCAATCCAACTCATTTCTGATGCTATTGAACCCAAGGATTGAGGGGGGAATGAACCAAATAGTTATAGTTTAGTTTTCATCATGTTTTAGGGTAGAATTCTAGAGAGAGAGAGAGGCTCTCTCCTCTCTCTAGATTTAGGATAGTTTAGGTTTAATTTTCTTAAATCCAACTTTTAATTCTTGTTTTAATTTAGTTTCTCCTTTTAATTTCTTGTTGTTACATCTCTACTCTTCTAGTTTTACTTGTCATTTCCTTTATTTTGTTCTTTTTTATGTTCATGGATGCTCTTGTTGGATTTGATTTACTTTTAATGCAATTTAATGTTTGATGTCTCTTTATTGTTGATTAACTTTTCTTTCAATTGGTAGTTGGTAGATTTATTATTCTTGCACATTTATTATGCTTTCTTTTTATGCCTTCCAAGTGTTTGATAAAATGCTTGGTTGAATGTTAGAGTAGATTTTGAGCATTCTTGGCTTGAAAAGAGTAATCAGGCAATCTTGAGTCATGAAAACCCAATTCATATTGGTGATCTAGAGTTGTTAGCTAATATTGTTTCCATTGACGCTAATATTTTGCTAATTTAATTAGTAAGTTGATTAGGACTTTTGGATTGAGATTAGCTAGTCTTATTAGACTTTCTCTCATGGAAGATAATATGATACCTTCTTCCATAGTTGGAGATGACGTAATAAGATAAATTCTTGTTTATATTTGTGACATGATTAATTAGTCTTGTTTGACTTTCTCCCTATTTGTTGGAGTTGACTAAATAAGATGAATTGATCTATGCATGACTAGGATAGAAAGCCTATGACCTCAACCCTTGCCATGAATGTCTCTCTTTATTAATTGCTTTCTTTAATTGCTCGATTTACTTTTTTTGTCATTTATTTTGTTGCCCCTCTTATCAACCAAAAACCCCTTTATAGCCAATAATTGAGCACTTCATTGCAATTACTTATGAGACGATCCGGAGTTTAAATACTCCGGTTATTTCTTATTTGGGGTTTGTACATGTGACAACCAAAAAAATTTTTGTATGAAGGGACTATTGTTTGGTTTAGAAATTATACTTTACAACGAGAATTCATTAGTGGAATTCTAGACCACACAAAAGTTTGTTCATCAATCACTATTCATTATTCAAACAAAATGGTTATATTAGAAAAGTTACCCTCACTTTCTTCTGAATTACATTACACTAAAATTAGCGTAATCGAATTGCATGCTATTGTAAAGCAGAAGTTTACTAGCCTAAATGAATTCATAATTTGGAATACGATTGAGTCATTTTAGAACAACTATGATACAGAGAATTATTGAAATCTCCCATAGACATTCACTAAAGAATCAGAGAGTTCTTCAATCTAGTAAATTTTGTTCTGCTGCATGTTCTCAAGAAAATTAATTGTAAAGCCATCACTAGTAAAAATTAGATTACGTCTCCCTGAATTTCTAGAAAGAATTTAAGGAGATATATGTAGATCAATTCATCCACCATATGGATCATTTAGATACTTTATGGTCCTAATAAACGCATCCTCAATATGGTCATATGTGTGCTTATTGTCATCTCGTAACCTGGTGTTTGTGAGATTACTTGCTCAAATTATTCGATTAAAAGCACATTTTTTAAAAAATCCAATCAAAGTAGTTCGCGTTGGTAATGCTGGTGAATTCACTTCTCAAACTTTTGATGTTTATTGTATGGCTAATAGAATAAGTGTTGAACATCAAGTAGCTCATATTCACACACAAAATGGATTAGTAGAATCACTTATTAAACGCCTCCAATTAATTGCTAGACCCTTACTTATGAGAACAAATCTTCCTATTTCTGTTTGGGAGCATGCGATCTTACATGCCGTAGCACTTATTCCTGTAAAGCCAACAAGTTATCATCAATTCTATCCCATACAATTAGCTTTTGGCTAGTAGTCAAATATTTTCCATTTGAGAATATTTGGGTGTGCGATATATGTCCTAATTGTCCCACCTTCTCGCAGTAAAATAGGACTCCAAAGAAAATTAAGGATTTACGTGGGATATGATTCTCCCCCTATAGTGAGGTATCTTGTACAAAAAGGAGATGTGTTTAAAAATTGATTTGTAGATTGTCATTTTGATGAATCAATATTTTCAACATTGGGGGGAAGGGGGAGAGAGTAAGCCACTTGAGAAAGAACTTAACTGAAACGCCTCATCATTAATGTATCTAGATCCACGATTAGCACAATATGAACTAGAAGTTCAAAAGATTATACATTTGTAAAGAATAGCAAATGAATTGCCTGATACATTTTTTGATACAAAGAGGATAACCAAATCCTACACACTATCTGAAAATGCTCCAATTTAAATTGATGTTCCAGTTAGACAAATGGCTAATGAAACAAGTACACGCCAGAAGCGTTGTAGACTAATTGGTTCCTAAAATAAAAATTTTCGAAAAAGAAGAGAGGCATTTGATATTACCAAGATAAATGGTACTCCTGTTGAAATGGATAAAGACATAGAAAGAATACCAGCAAGTGTCCAAAATTCTAATATAGTTTTGATGCCAGAAGACGTTCAGGTACCTGAAAAATTCTGAAAATTATGAGATCTCGATAAGTTATGTGTTTAGAAGAGAAAAAATATAACCAAAATAAAATAATTATCAATGAAATATTTGCGTATAATATGACATTACACATCATGCATGAAAGTATGAATCTTGAGCTAAGAATAGTCAAAGAATGTCCATAAATGAATGATTAGCCAAAATGGAAAGACGCTATGAAGGCCAAGTTAAACTCACTTGCAAAACATAAAGTCTTTGGACTTGTAGTCCATACATCAGAAGATGTAGAACCTGTTGGATACAGATGGGTGTTTCTGAGAAAATAAAATGAGAAAAATGAAGTTGTATGCTACAAAGTTTGACTTGTGGCACAAGATTTTTTCCAAAAGACCTGGTATAGATTATGAAAAAATATATTCCTCTGTAGTAGATACAATAACATTGTGTTATTTGATAAGTTTATTCATATACCATAAACTACATATGTATATAATGGATGTAGTGACAACTTATTTATACGAGTTATTAGATCGTGATATCTATATGAAAATTTCTGAAAGACTAAAAATATCCAAACCACCCAATGAATATTCACAAGGGCTATACTCAGTTAAATTGCAAAGATCTTTATATAGTCTAAAGTAATTTGGACGAATGTGGTATAATCATCTTATTGAGTATCTCATTAAAAAGGGATTCAAAAATGATGATATCTGTCCATGTATTTTTATAAACAAATGTGCATCTGGATTCATTAAAATTGATGTGTATGTTGATGATTTAAATATCATCAGAATTCCTGAAGCGATTCCAACAATTATAAAAGCTCTAAAAGAAGAGTTTGAGATGAAAGATCTCGGAAAGACTAAATTTTGTCTTGGCTTGCAAATCAAGCATACAAATAATGTGGTCTTTATTCATCAAACAACATACATAGAAAGGATCTTGAAAAGATTTCATATGGATAAATCACATCCATTAAGTACCCCAATGATCGTAAGATCTTTGGATGTGAAAAAGGATCAATTCTTCCCCAAAGAAGAAAATAAAGATATCCTTGATTCTGAAGTATCATATCTTGGTACCATTGGAGAATTAATATATCTCGCTAATAATACACGACCTGACATATCATTTGCTATGAAATTACTAGCAAAGTATAGTTCTTCTTCAACTAGAAGACATTGGAATGGAATCAAACAAAATTTTTGATATCTTCATGGAACAGTTGATATGGGACTGTTTTATCCATATGAATCCAAGTCACACTTAGTTGCCTATGCAGATGTAGGATACTTGTCTGATCCACACAAAAGAAGATCTCAAACAAGATATCTATTGACATATGGTGATACAGCTATATCATGGAGGTCTACAAAACAGATGATAGCAGTAACATCCTCTAATCATGTCGAAATACTAGCAATACATGAAGCAAATTGTGAGTGTTTTTGGTTCAGGAGTTTAATCAATATTCTATCAACATGTGGACTGACTGATAGGAAAATAGCTCCAACTATTTTGTTTGAAGATAATATAGCATGCATTGCTCAACTTAAGGGTGGATACATTAAAGATAATATAATAAAGCATATCTCTCCCAAATTTTTCTTCACTCATGACCTTCAAAATCAAGGAACAATTGATGTCCAACAGATCTGCTCAAGTGATAATCGGACAGATTTATTTACAAAGTCACTTCCAAAATCCTCTTTTAAAAGATTAGTACATCAAATTGGGATGTGATGATTTTGAAATATTAAATAATATTGACAAGGGGGGGAGACTGTACTCTTTTTTCTTTGATCAGATTTTTGTTCCTATTGAACTTTTCTTGACAAAGTTTTTAACAATGCAGTCCTCATCACCAAGGATATTGTACTATTTTTTTCACTAAAGCTTTTTTTATTGGATTTTTCTTTATTAATATTTTAATGAGGTATAATCCTAAATGGACATCTAAGGAGGAGTATTGTGATATGAATGTCCATTCAATAATGTATGACTTCTTTCACAATATAGGCAGCTCAATTTTTCAAGGGTGGAAGACTCAGGTTATCAAGAGAGAATGAATTTAATGATGATTGAAAAAATGACCTTTTATGTGTATAAATAGAGGGAACAAGGTCTAAGATGACACACAATACGAATATAAAACACTTCCCTCTTTTTATATATACATTATGAACGAGTGAATTATTAAGAAACATATGAATTATTTCAATTATATTGAGATATTAATATTAGACCACCTGGAGGCTTACTTTAGAGATAACGAGACCTTCAAGCATTGACGTCTAATGAACATCGCCAACAGGACTTCGCCTAGTTCGTCGAGGTATACGGGTGGGTTGGCAATGTTCATGAAGACGAAGATGAGACTGATAAGAATTTTGCCATTGTTTTATGCTATAGTAGTTACTTGAATTAGTTAGTAGAGTTTACGGTGTTTAATTTCCTTTTTTATTATTAAGTTACTTAAGTAGTTAGTAAAGTTTAAGGTGGTTAATTTTTAGTTTTAATGGATTTAGGTGGTTAGAATAGGTTAGAACAGGTTAGATTAGGCTTTGAGATTGTTGGAAAATGTTGGATTATTTAACTGTTTATTGATTCCTACTATTGAAATTGTTTGAAAAATGATTGACTGTGAAAATAATGATGTTAATTTGTTTTGGATGGAACCCTTTAAGGGTGGCTAAATCCAAATTTCAGGGGAGTCTCTGTCGAAATTTTTATAATATTTTCATTTAAATCGAAAAAATGCAAATTATGTTTCGAAATCAGAATAGAGATTTCCTGCTTCATATATATTTGTCTGTCATTGTTTAATTTGTCCATTTATTTTATTGTTTGGTTGATATATTAATTTGTAGTCTAAGTTGTTGGATCGTGAGGCTACACTGGCGGAGATCTTCAAGTATACACATACTTTGAGGGCAAACAAGGAGAGATTTACTGACGAGCGGTTGGCGGCCTATTATGTGAGTTTAAATTAATCTTAAATTTCAACTTCATTTGGTTTAAAGTCAATTATTTAACTATTATCATAATAACAACTAACGTGTGTAACGCAGGAGAATTATCAGTAGAGGTTGGAGGCCGCAAACCAGCAATCTCATCCGCCTGGTGGAGCCGACGAAGTCGACTCTGAGACCTCAGTTGTGGATCCCGACAGGATTTGGCATGAGACCGCCTCTGAACCCCACAAGAATTACAGTTTTGGGTTGGGCTCGTTCTTTGCCAATGGCCTCCGCTCCTCCACGTTGGCTTCTTCCTCTGCCTCTGCCTCTGTCTCTGCCACCAGCCCTGCTGATATCTAAGAGGTTATCGACCTAAGGGATGAGGTGCAGAAGCTAACACACGAGCTTCATCAGCAACAGGAGCAGTCTGAGGAGAGGTATCGAGAGATTCTTGTACGCGTTGCTGCCAGCTCGGACCTGACGGAGAAGCTGGAGTAGCTCGAGCGGCTGCGACAACAGATGGAGGAGTACAACCAGCAGATGCGCACTGGAGGTAGCAGTGTTGCTTCTTCCAGCGGCGCTGCTGGTTACCCCGATGACGTTATTGGTGGGGCACCAATGGTAGCACTTACTCTGCCGCCTCAGCAGAGGCCACGATGCCGACACAGCCGCCAATGACGATTATCAGGATCTGTGAAATCGCTTAGGATTTTATGCATTTTTGTTTGTTTAGGGTACATTATTCTACTTATGTGACATTTTATTATATTCATACCATTTATTTTTAATAAAATAATTTATTGATTTCAGCTAATTTAAGATTTCTGATAACAATTTCTTTAACAAGAGTTTTAATTTTATTTTGACTATTAGTTGTGGCTAAAAAATAAAAAATAAAAATTCTATCGGCAGATTAATTCGACGGTAAGTTTTGGCGCCATTTCAAGTTAATCGGACGGTAATCATCAACCTAGGCTCGACAATCCATTGAAAATACTGACAAAAAATCCGCCAATAATTAGCGTCAGACGAAAATAATCCGTTGGTAAGAGGTTTCCAACGCCATTTATACCATCACCTATAGGACGACGGTAAATCCGACGGTAAGGTACTTGAAAGTGGATTTATTTGATTAATCCGACGGTAAATTCAACGATAACCAGCATTTTTCTTGTAGTGTCGGAAAGAGATAAACTCATGACCTTGGGAACTAAAAGGCATAGTCAAAGTAAAAAAATAGAAAAAGACTTTGACGAAGACATCAAGATCTAACAAAGAACATAGAAGTTTGAAACTCCCAGCTATTAGGATGGATTTGTTAAGGAGCACAGCCAGTATACTTTAAAACATTTTCCTAAAATTCTGTAAAAGAAAGACGGACTCCAAGTCATGTGAACAAGGTTTCGTAGATCCGTACCTACTCCAAAACATTTCTAGCATGCTCGTTTATATGGCATAGATGATCATCAAAACCTGGAGCTAACAGCACATACAGGTTGCCCAAATCCGAGTTAAAGATAACCCTGGATTCTCACAAACTGTCCAGCTCGTCTTGCGTGATGGTAGATGGGATGGATTTCACTTCCTTGAAAACCCAAGAGTATATATCCACCTCGCCAGCTAGATTGAGCTGAGGGCGAAGTTGCCTCGAGGTACCAATGCATTCACGACATTTGCGATTGAAGGTAATCTTTCTCCTCGACATCTGGGAAAAATCTACAGGGGCAACATCACTATGTTACAAAGGGAAAAATTCAAAAATTACTAAGAAAACTCGAAGAAAAACCCATCAATTTTTGGAAAAACCCAAAAAGGGGCAAGAAAAGCCTAAATCAACATTACTCAAATTAGAAAAAACTAAAATAATGGTACCCCTACTACATTTTCCTAATCAAAACTATGAAGTTGAAAAAAATTTATGCCACAATCATTCAGAAAGCACATACTACAATAAAGAAAAGCAGAATTCGACCCCATAAAATATACATACATATGACCTTCGAAGGAAATGCTACATATGACAAAAATCTTACTTGGGTTTGATGAAAGATGCTAAGTGATGTACTTGAAGATGGAAGCGGAGAATGAAATTTTCCTCACTAACTCACTGCCAAGAAAAGGAAGAAGACGACCAAGGATGATTTCTGTGCAGAAAGGAAAACCTAGAGAAACACTTCAAAGAGAAAGAAGGAGTTTTTGGGAGTTTTGAGTAAATTGAGAAGTGGATATTAAAGTGGAGCTATTTAATTGAAAAGTTATGTGGCATTGATTGATGGAGAGAGAAGTTGCAATTAAAATCTGATAATTCACAAACTGAGGAAAAATACAACTGCTCAAAGAAAACTAAAAGATTTTCTCAAAGATCTTTTGGTGCTTAAAATCTAATAAGTGCAAAAAAATTGTTTGGGCTTGGTCCCTTAAACTTGGATATTCTTGACAAAGTCATTAACTCACGAGTTGGGACACTGTTCTGAACACGAATGGTATATCAAGAATATGATTAAATGAGAATATCACATTATGAGCTCGATAAAGCTAACAGGGTTGTCATTAAGACTAATAAAGTCATTAACTCATGAAGCTGTCAAATTATGACATTAAAAATATACATTAAAGGCAGTAAATGTCTAATAACAGTTACATCGAAAAAATGTAATAAAAAAAGACAAACTTAGCAATTAATACTCTATTCACCACAATTACCTAAAATATTACTGACTTAAGCATCAAAGTATTTTGCAGATTGTCCTTCCGATTTGGTTTCAATGTTGTCTAATTAGGATCTTCAAATCTCATTAATTCGTCACCTCTGCAAAAAGTATGAACTAATGAACACTTAATTTATTCAACAATTTAATAAATTTAAATATATTTATAAATTTATAATTTAGTATTATCAAATATCACGCCAATCAAAATATTTGTCTAGAAATTTATTAAAAGCAAAAGTGTTATTGACACAACATGTGATTATTTACCATCTTTAAGGTTTCGTGCATTTTTAATTTATTAAAATTTAAAACAACTACCTGTAATAAAACAATATTAAAGTCAAATATAAAGCTAACTAGTGAGTGAACTATCAATTCGATCCATCCCCGAATGATAATGCGACCCCTAAAAAAATTCACTTCAGCCCCTATTTCCTACTTCCGTGACACAACGCGATTCCTGTAAATATTTATCCGTCAACTCCGAACGAAAAACGTGACCTGTCATGGTAACTGTGTGCGCTAGCACCTTTCCTTGCTGAGGTAGATGTTTCCTGCATATGTGTACACCTCGAAATGGTCAAGGGATTAGTTGTCCTCTTTCATGTCTGCAAAAATATCGTCGTTTTCATGGGAGGAGACTTCTCATATGTTGTTGATTGAGCACCATGCCAATCTCCAGTCTCCCTCGTAGACTCAACCCGCAGCCTTGCCTACCCGACAATCTCCAATTTCTGAGTCACCGCTGTAGGACTCGGATCCACCAGTCGCGTCTACTTTGGCATCAATCTCAAATTCCCCAGCCTCCTCCTCCACCACTCCATCCATGTCAAATAATTCCTCGTAACCAACCTCCTCCTCAATGGTTAGACCTCCCTTACCCTCCTTCGACGTTTCTGCCGTACCCCGCAGCCATTGCTGCCAGTTTCTACAGGAGCTCTGCGACTCAGAGAACATCTAAATCCTCATAACCCCTGCAATAATGACCAATTCACCCTTTCTCTGACTTCCTCCCACACCATTTCAGTTTTCTCGATCTCTTCCTTGAAGGTTTTCCTTTTGTCTTGGATCCCCGCAACAACGGATTGGGGCTCACAACCTGAACCTGAATGGACCGCGATGATGAAGGTGAGAATTTGAGATCCAATAATGGTGTTTTTGCAATGGACATGGTATAGTCGTTGATTATGAGAAGTTAAAGATTGTGGCTTTGGAGGCTGCAAATGCATCGCAAGCACCTTACAGTGGGTCCCCTTCAAAGGTGGCTCTGGTGGACTGCGATAGAAAGGTGTGTATAAGGAATTTTACATGGAATCAGTGGCGTTTAACCCGAGCTTAGGGCTGATGCAGGCGGCGGTGGTGGCGTTTGTGGCGGGTGACGGTGGTTGGTATGATGAGATCGTAGGTGCAGTGTTGGTGGAGAAAGAAGGTGCTCTGGTGAGTCAAGAAGAGATGGCGAGGTTGTTGACGCGTTCCATTTCAGCCACATGTCGCTTCCAAGCACTTCTTTGCTTTTCCAATTCCAAAGATGTTTGACAATTGGTATAGTTTTTAGATTTAGATTGTGATTATTGTTGTTGCTTTATGATGGATCATGGTGCTCATTCATGGATATGAGTCAATGAGTCATGAATGGATGAGAGGACAACGTATGAGAAGTCTCCTCCCATGAAAATGACGACGTTTTTGCAGATGTGAAAGATGACAACTAATCGTCTGATCATTTTGAGGTATACACATATGTAGCCAACATCCACCTTAGCAATGCAGGGAGAGGTGCTAGCACACATGGTTACCGTGACAGGTTAGCATTTTCTGTTTGGAGTTGACAAAAAACATCCTCAAATACTGCGTTGTGACGGAAGTAGGGGACATGAGACGAAGTGGATTGTTTTTTTTTTTTGAAGGGTTGCATTGTCATTCAAAAAAATAGACAGAAATTAGGTTGGTAATTTACTCATTAACTAGTTGTGATTGTTGTCCAACCCTACAAAACTTACCACTTAATGAACAGTTGTTATTGGCAACACTGTCTGAATATACTATAAGATCTATGTACCTGTAATAGAATTAGATTAAATATTTAAATTAATTTGTTTTTTAAGGAATATAAAATCATACATTTTGATTTTTAATTAAATTTTATTTTAAAAATTACTCTTCTCACATAAATTAATTGCTTTACCATTTTGAAAAATAATTAATTTATATTATAATAATATTTTTAATTAAATTATCTTATAATAGAATTTGTTAATTTTTTTTTACATAATACACATTAAAAATTTGATTCAAAGTAATAGAAAGCAATTTGTTTTACTGAAATAATTTTCTAAGATTTTTATTAAATAAAAATTTATTAAAGACGAAGATGTCCGATTTAAAATTTGGAGATTAATTTGAGTGTTACTCATAAAATTATTACTTGATTTAATAATGTAAAAATTATGCCAATATCATACAATTAAATCTCCCTAGATGAGTATTATTATAAGGAAAAGGATTTAACTTTATAATATTTTCATTATGATGTAGCCTATTAATAAAACCTGTAATATATTATTTCCAAAAGTAATTAAATTAGTGGTTGAAAATAAACCACACAATTTCTAACAAAAATAAAATGGTAAAGCAATTTGTAACAGTTTTTACCGTAAGACACAGTGATCGAACTCTCGTTGAATCAAATCTAGCTATCAAAAACTTGGAATATCATCTTTCAGAAACGAACAAATATACTCCTTTATTTTATTTTTGGTGTTATATCTGCTAAATATGAAAATGTCCTAGTTTTCAAAATTCATATCTATAAATTTTGTCGATCAACTATAACTCAAATGACATAGTCTCATTATTCTCATCTAGAAATTTTAAGTTCGAATCTCACTCGTAACTTAAAAAAAAATATTATATAAAGTTTATTATTAAATTATTCTTAGATATAGGAGATGTTATTGGAAAAAGTCCGTAACTTGGTTTTCAAAATTCTACGAATTTTATAAATCAAACTATACTTAGATATAGGAGATGTTATATTATATTCTGGCAAATTGAACCAACCTTCCATGATTAAATTCATTTGTCCCTTGAAATTTTTAGTTGGTACACACTTCTCCAAACAGTTAACGTTGGCATATATATATAATCAAAAGGTTTCTGTATAAGATGTCTCCAGTACGAGTTGAGGGATGGATCGGGACTTGCGGATTGAGGCGGATACCGGATCGCTTGACTGGAGCAATGGGGGGAGGTACCTGCAAAGACACTTCGACGCTCAAGTCAGAATGGATCAAAGAGGTGTAAGGTGTGTGAAATGAATGAATACTTGGGGGGACTTGGGTTCCCTATTTATAGGTGATGGTAGTTGTCTTATCTTATCTTGATTGATTAAGATGAGGGAGACGTTTGAATTCGAAAGTCGGTTGGGAACTCTAGAGAGCCGGCTTCGGGCCCTCTGGAAGAGCGAGGCGGGTAGGGCCCGGGTAACCGGGTTTGGTTTAATCCCGGGTCATGGATCCGTGGGCCGGATCTGTAACAGTTGCCCCCGCAACGGGAGAGCGAGCAGGGTCGGTCTGTCGCTGGGAGGTGTGGTTTTGACCATAAGCTGGGTCTTTTAGTTCTTCTCGGGTAGCCGTTTGGCTTTTTGGAGGGGAAGTCGGTGTCTCGGACCTGGCTTTGATTGTCGTGCTGAAGATTGTCCGTTCTGGTTCGACGCGATCCTTCCGTGTTCGAAGCGTCTGTTGTGTTCTTCGAGGCGTGCTTTTATTGTTTCCTTTTTCCTAAGGGGGCATTTAATGCGAGGGGACGTTTTCCTTTATTGTCCCTACGCGCCTTTATTATTTAGGGCTATTTGCGTCTTTTGCTACCCCTTTTGAAAACCGTTTTGGCTTTCTTCCTTACTTCATTTCGCTTCACTTTCGCTCTCTCTTCTGAAGGAAATTTTCTTTTCTCTGTGACATTTTTCGGTCTCTTTGGGGTTGAACTTCAGTTTTCTTTCCAGGCTCTGCTATTTCTGCATTATCAGGTTGGTATCCTTATTTTCTTCCTGCTCTCTGTCTGTTTTGTGCTTTGCTTTCCTTTGCATTAGACGTTTTTTGTTCCTGTTTAGTGTAGATTGGAATTGTCTCTGTATGATGGTTTTGTTCGGTGGCAAACGTTTTCCTGGGGTAGTGGGTTTTATAAGGGGATGAGCACCACTGTGTCGTTGGTAGGGTGTAGTGGTGTCTATTTAGTTTCCTCCACCGTTTTCTGTCGCGAGGTTTGGCTGACGGTGGTGCTCATCGCTGTTTTAGGTATGGCTCGTCGAAGGACTGAGGGTGTGAGGGCTCCGGTGGCCCCTGCGGGGGTGTCCCTGACCTTTTTTCTTGGGTTACTAGTGATATATGGGGGACACCGTCGCGGATGATGGAGGCGGACCTCCAGCGACTCCGTGATCAGGGGCTGTTTGTGGGGGTGGTGACGCCGAACGCCACTACGAGCTTTCACTCTCTAGGGTTGACGAAAGGGTTTTCTATACCAACCTCGACTCCCCGACCGTTCCGAACTGGATGTGGGTGTACGAGGCGATGTTTACACGACTTAGTGTTAGGCTCCCCTTTTCCCCATTCGTTTAGCAGTTGTTGAGCCGGTGTTCCGTGGCGCCGTCCCAACTGCATCCGAATAGCTGGGCGGCGATACGGTCTTTCGAGCTTGTTTGCGAATTTCTGGAGCTTCCTGCCTCGGTGAACGTCTTCCTTTTCCTCTTTTTGTGTACCCTTCCGACTAAGGAGGGAAAGCACAAAAAGGGGTATATGTGTTTTAGGGCTCAGCCTCATCGCTGGGTCTTCGGGTTGTATGAAGATTCTTTTCATGGGTTTAAGAGTGGATATTTTAAAGTTCGTCCTGCAAGGGGGCATCATCCGTTCTGGTTGACTTTGGAGGGTGAGAGGCGGTTCCCCACATACTGGAATTTTAGGGCGGGGCCATCTGTTCTTACTCGGGTGTTGCAGGAGTTTTTGACTGCGGAAGAGCGGGATGTTGCCCTCGTGTTGTGGCAGTTGTTTGGGGAGCGCCCTCTGAACCCCAGGGATGTGATGGGGGACCCGGTTGCTTGTCGGGCTTATGTTGGTGTGTGATTTTTTTTGGAGGTTCTGAGTTTGGTACTTATGCTTCTTATTATTTCGCAGTTGAGATGGCTGGAGGTTTGACGACTCTTGCCCGGTTGAAGGCTCAATTGTCTCAAGGGACTTCTTCTGGCAGTACTCCTTCCACTCCGAGCTCGCGACCCACTGATGGTACGAGAACCGTTTCTGAGGATCTCGTGTTGACTGAAGGTGGTACCGAGGTGTTGGGTCGGGGTGTGGAGGCTGATGATGATGTGGTTGTGGTGTCGCCAGAGGGTGCGTCTCGGAAGCGGAAGAGGTCGGAGGATGTTGAGAGCGAGAATCTGGTGGAGGGGGAGGGCGCGGTTCCGTCGGTGATGGATCGCCATTTTGATGCTCCTGCCTTTATTGACGAGTTCCTCATGCTGGGCATGGAAGATTTCTTTCGTGAGTGTGATGTGACTGTTCAGGCTAAGTCCCTTTATCAGTGTCTTCTTCGCTCCGCCGTGATTGTCCGGAAGGCCGAGCCTGTGATGGCTCAGGTGGGCCTTCTGGATAAGAAATTTCGTCAATCTCAGGCCGAGGTGGCGAGGTTGAAGGGGTTACTTGCTGATGCCGAGTCAGCGAGGGAGCGGGCGGTGAAGTTATCCGAGGAGTCTGGCACCGAGATCCTTCGCCTTTCCGAGGTTGAGACTTCTCTTTTGTCTCAACTTGGAGAAGAGCAGAGGAAGGCTTCGGATGCTGAGTCTCGGGTGGCCGTGCTCTTGGCGGATATCGGTACGTTGAAGGATGAGGTGGCCGGCTTGAAAGTGGAAGCCGTGGTTTTAAAAGAGGAAAAAGCTATGTTGCTTGCCGATGTGAAGGAAGCTGTTGCTGCTACCGAGGAGACGATGAGGGCTGAAGCATCGGTGCTGGCTCCGGGTGTGGATGTGTCCGTGATGGGAGCTTTCAAGGCCGTTCGTGATGGCCAGATTGTTGATCTTGAATAGTTTAATTGTAACTTTGCTATTTAGTTTGTTTTAAACTGTTTTATTTTGGATGTTTGGTTGGCCATGGGCCGTGTACCCGTGGATTCGTAGTTTTTTGGACTTCGGTGAATGACTTTTGGGCCGTTCGGGCCTCTTTTTGTGTATTCCGTTTTAAGCTGTTCTGTTTTTTGTTTATTTGTTCCCTTTGTTTGGGATGAGGGGACCGTCGTGAGGTCGGTTTTTCGTGGATATCCGTATTTTGGGCCCGGGGGGTGATCGGTCCCTCGTTTGTGGCCGTGTACGCGTTCCGTATTTGGGACATAGAAAGGGAAAAAGAAGATAGAAAATAGCTTAATGAAATTTTATTGATGGTTGGGCCTTGTTAAAACCCTCCATCTATGGCGGGAAAGAGTACCCGAAATTGACACTTAAGCAAATTTTAAAATTTTAAATTGAAAAATTGTAAGGGGGGAAGGTAGGTAAAGGAAAGACATAAAATAAGAGGAAAAGGGGGTGACCTAGGGAGGTCGGTCTAAGTGTAGTAGCGCCGTAAGTTGGTGGCGTTCCACGTCCTCGGGTTTTCATCGCCGTTGAGTCGTTCGAGCTTGTATGCTCCCCTTCCGATTGTGGCTTTGATTTGGTATGGTCCTTTCCAATTGGGGTGAGTTTCCCTTCCCCTGGGGTCGGGGCTCCGATGTCATTTCGTCGTAGGACGAGGTCGTCGGGTGCAAATTCTCGTTTGATGACGCCATGGTTGTATCTTAAGCTGATTCTTTGTTTTAGGGCTAGCTCTCTGACATGAGCTATGCTTCTTTCTTCGTCGATGAGGTCTCGTTCTGCTTCCTCATTGTTGCCTCCGACCGTTTTTCTGGGGCTTGGGTCTCCGATCTCCACTGGGATGACGGCCTCCACGCCGTATGTTAATCGGAAAGGTGTTTCTCCTGTGGTCATTTGGGGTGTTGTTCGGTATGACCATAGGACCGATCCGAGTTCATCGGCCCATAGTCCTTTGGCTTCGTCGAGCCGTTTCTTGAGTCCTTTGACGATTACTTTGTTTGCAGATTCTACCTGTCCGTTTGTCTGGGGGTGTTCTACCGAGCTGAAGCGGTGGAATATACGTAGTCCTTTTAGGAATTCTCTGAACTTTTTGTCAGCAAATTGGGTTCCGTTGTCCGAGATGACGATCTCGGGGATCCCGAATCGGGTGATGATCTGGCGCCAGAGGAATTTTCGGCATTGGATTGTCGTGATGGAGGCCAGGGGTTCGGCCTCGATCCACTTGGTGTAGTAATCGATGGCGACGATGAGGTATCGGAGTTGTCCGGGTGCCGTAGGGAAGGGTCCGACAAGGTCGATCCCCCAGGTGCCGAAGGCCGCTCTGTCGATATGATGCTGAGCTAGTGCGGGGCGGCTTGGTGGATGTTGGCGTGCCTTTGGCATTTATCGCAGTTTTTTACTAACTGCATGGAGTCCCGGATAACCGTGGGCCAGAAGTATCCGGCCCGAATGACTTTTTGGGCAAGGGTTTTTCCTCCAATATGGTGGCCGCAACAACCTTCATGGATTTCGCGGAGTATGTACTTCGTATTCCCGGGTTCGATGCATTTGAGCAGGGGTTGTGAGAATCCACGTTTGTATAGTTGTCCTGCGACGACCGTGTAGTTGGCAGCTTCCCTCTTTGTCCGTTTTTCCTCTTTGGGGTCTTCAGGTAGTGTTCCGTCGAGGAGGTATTGCAAGATAGGGTAGGTCCATGATCCTTGGTTGGAGAGTGTCAGGCGAGTGTTAGCCGTTGTTGATATAGACGGTGTTTTAATGACTTCTTGAATTAGCGATTTGTTGCCGTGTCCTGGTTTGGTGCTGGCTAGCTTGGAGAGGAGGTCTGCTCTGGCATTTCGTTCTCTGGGAACGTGTCGTATGGTGATGTGATTGAATTCTTCCTTTAGTTTGTTCACCTTGGCAAGGTATTGTTGAAGCAGGGGGTCTCGCGTTTGGTAGTCTCCGTTAATTTGGGAACTGACTACTAGCGAATCGGTATTTATTTCTAAGGTCTTTGCTCCGACTTCTTTGGCCAGGGCTAGGCCTGCCATGAGGGCCTCATATTCCGCTTGATTATTTGAAACTGAAAATTCGTATCGTATTGACTGTTCGATTACGACCCCGTTCTGACTTTCGAGAATGACTCCGGCACCTCCGGAGGTGACGTTCGATGAGCCGTCAACGTGTAGTTTCCATGATTCGGGGGTGGAGTTTCCTCGGGTCATCTCAGCGATAAAGTCGGCCATGGCCTGTGCTTTGATTGCGTACCGGGGTTCGAACTTGATTTGGAACTGGGATAGTTCGATGGACCATGCTAGCATTCTTCCTGCTAGGTCGGGTTTCTGTAGTACCTGTTTGATCGCTTGGTCGGTTCGAACAGTTATGGGGTGGGCCTGAAAGTATTGCCGCAAACGTCAGGAGGCCGTGAGGAGTGTGAAGGCTAGCTTTTCCAGGCGGGAGTAGCGAGTTTCCGTGTCTTGTAGGACTTTGCTTATGAAGTAGATAGTTCTTGTTCCTTTCTCTCGTTTTCGCGGATGAGCGCCGCTGCGAGTGCTTCTTCCGTTATGGAGAGGTATAGGTACAGGGTTTCTCCTGTCTGGGGTTTAGCGAGAACCGGTGGTTCTGCTAGGACTCTTTTGAAGTGTTGGAATGCTTCTTCGCATTTTGCTTCCCAGTTGAAAGGGGCCCCCTTCTTCATTAACTTAAAGAAGGGGATTGCTTTTTGTGCTGATGCTCCGAGAAAGTGGGATAGCGCCGTGAGCCGTCCGGTGAGCTTTTGGATGTCGTTAAGGTTTTTAGGGTTTGTCATTTCAAGGATGGCACGACATTTTTCCGGGTTGGCTTCGACTCTGCGTTGCGTGATCATAAAGCGGAGGAACTTTCCCGCCTCCATTCCGAAGGCACATTTTGTTGGATTGAGTCGCATCTGATGTTTCCGTAGGGTGTTCATTATGAGGTTAAGGTCGCTGACGAGTTGTTCGCTTGACTCAGTCTTGGCGAGCATGTCGTCTATGTAGACTTCTAGTTTGCTTCTGGACAGATTCTAGAATATCTTGTTGACGAGTCTTTGGTAAGTGGCTCCGGCGTTTTTCAGGCCGAAGGGCATTACCGTGTAACATTATATCCCCTCTGGGGTGATGAATGCTGTTTTTTCTTCGTCAGGTCGGTGCATCGGTATTTGGTTGTAGCCGGAGTATGTGTCCATGAAACTGAAGTATCGATGGCCGGATGCGGCATCTACTAATTCGTCGATGTTTGGTAGGGGAAAGGCGTCTTTTAGACAGGCTTTATTGAGGTCCGTGTAGTCGACGCACATTCGCCATTTCCTGTTAGATTTTTTCACCAGTACGACGTTGGCTAGCCAGGTCGTGTAGGGGAGTTCCCTGATGAAGTTGGCTTCGAGTAGGGCTTTGACTTGCTTTTTGACCTCGGCGGCTCGGTCTGGTGACATTTTTCGTCTCCTTTGTGCTACGGGTTTAGCTTTGGGGTCCACGGCTAACCGGTGGGACATTAGGTCGGGGTTTATTCCCGGCATGTCGGCTGGTGTGAATGCGAACAGGTCTCTATTTTGCTACAGGAGTTGGGAAAGGTCCTCTTTAAGATCATATGGGAGGTTCCTATTGATGAAGGTGTATTCCTCTTTGGTTGGCCCTATTTGTAGTTTTTCCATGTCGCCTTCTGGTTTTGGCCTGGGTTGGCCGTCTTGTCAGGCGTCCAGGTCGGCTAGGAATATTCCGGCCGCATCTCGAGATTTCTTCCGTAGGGTTAGGCTGGTGTTGTCGCACTCTGCTGCGACCTCTCTGTCTCCGTGGATAGTGCCGATGGAGCCGTCGTCGGTTGTGAACTTCATGAAGAGGTATTTGGTAAAGATGACGGCGGAAAAGTCATTGATTGTTTTTCGTCCGAGAATCACGTTGTAGGCTGTGGAGTCTTTGAGGACCACGAATTCGGATAGGATTGTCTTCGTTTGGTTACCTATCCCTATGGTGATGAGGAGGGTGATTGAGCCGTCTGGTTTGAGGAAGTTGTCTAGGAGTCCCGTGACACCGTTGCGGTGTGTTTGGAGGTTGTCGTTGTGGAGTCCGAGCTTGTCGAAGGCTCCTCGGAAAAGGATGTTTGAGTCTGCACCGGTGTCCACCAGTATCCTTCGTACTAGTCCTATTCCGATCCTTGCTAAGATGACGAAGGGGGCGTCTTCGGCCGAGGTGCCGTGCTGGCGATCCTCGGGTAGGATGGTTATCGTATTGTCGGCCAGGGTGGTAGGAGTTTGGTTTCTGACAGCCATGACATTGAGATCTTTTTTCAGTGTTGATTTTGACTTGTCCGATATGTCTTTGCCTGTGATGACGTTTACTATGATGGTTAGGTCTTCCTCTGGGCTTTCCCTAGGGGGTTGTTTTTGCGCTCTTGGGTTGCGCCCTTCTCTTTCCAGCGACCTGTCTCTTTCTGCACATTTTGGTTCTCTGACGATTTTGGCGAACTCTGGGAGCTTGCCGTCTCTTATGGCTTGTTCGAGGGCGTCTTTAAGGTCAAAACAGTCTTGTGTTCTGTGCCCGTAACCTCGGTGGTAGTCGCAGTAAAGGGTTTTGTTGCCGCCCGTTCTTTCTTTGAGTTGTCGGGCTTTTCGGAATGATGCCTCAATCCGCAATCTGGTGGTATATCTCGGTAATTGGTGCTATCAGGGGCGTGTAATTAGAGAATTTGTCGATTCTTGGTGGTCGATTTGTATTTGTTGGTTTGGGGTGGTCCCTTTGATTTTCTCTTGGTGGTGGGTTATGTCGTGGTGTCAGGTTGCCGTATTGGGTGGGGTTGTGTTGCCGCTTATTGGCAGCGACGACCTGGCTGACCTCTTCGTCATTTATGTACTCTTTTGCGACGTTTTAGATCTCGTGCATGGTCCACACGGGTTTGGTGGTGAGGTGATTGCGGAAGTCTTCGTTCATGAGCCCGTTGGTTAAGCAGAGGCTTGCGACCGAATTCGTGAGCCCGTCGACCATCAGGCATTCGTCGTTGAAGCGATCGAGGTATTTCCTTGTGGATTCATCTTGTTTTTGTGTGACCCCTAGCAAGCTGATGGGGTGTTTAGCTTTAGCGATTCTGGTTGTGAATTGGGCCATGAATTTTTGTGTGATGTCGTGGAAACCAGCTATGGATCCGTTTGGGAGGGCGTTGAACCATTTGATTGTTGGCCCGTCTAAGGTTACCGGGAAGGCCCTGCATCGGACTGCGTCGACCGCTCCTTCTAGGTTCATCCTGGCCTCGAAGGCCGTTAGATGTTCTTGGGGTCTTTAGTTCCGTCGTACTTCATGTCAGTGGGTTTATCGAAACCTTTGGGGAGTTTTGCTCTCAAAATCCTTTCCGTGAAGGTGTGGCTCCCATTATTGTGTGGTCGTTTCTTGTGCACTTGGTTTCTCGGTGTCGCCGATCTTCGTCCGAGTCGTAGTGATGACTCAGATCTCGGGAAGCGCACGGTTGTGCCTTTTGCTGTATCGCCGTTCTGGCGATTTTTCTCGCCTGTGGTTGCGCGAGGTACTGTGATCATCTCTCCTATCGTGTCGCCGAGTTGGCGATCTGCCGTGGCGAGATTTTGATCTGGAAGTTGCATGGCTTCCGTGTTCGTTATCGTATCTTCCCTTGGCGGCCAATCTGCCTTCGAGTTCCTGGACTCGGAGGCAGAGATCTTGGATGATTTGTGCCGCTTTGTCCCCTGTTTTCTCGGGGTGTCGCGGTTCTGTGACGACGTGATCGTTTTTCTTATTCTGTGCATGGTGGATGGTACTTGCTATCCTTCCTTGATTTGCGACCTCCTGGTGTTCTGGGGTCGGATTCTTTGTTCGAGAGTCATCCCGGCTTGAGGAGTCTTCTTCGAGTACGTCCCCCATTCCAGTTTAGTCAGCGCAAGTATCCCCACAGACGGCGCCAATGTACAAGATGTCTCCAGTACGGGTTGAGGGATGGATCGGGACTTGCGGGTTGAGGCAGATACTGGATCGCTTGACTGGAGCAATGGGGGGAGGTACCTGCAAAGACACTCCGACGCTCAAGTCAGAATGGATCAGAGAGGTGTAAGGTGTGTGGAATGAATGAATACCTGGGGGGACTTGGGTCTCCTATTTATAGGTGATGGTAGTTGTCTTATCTTATCTTGATTGACTAAGATAAGGGAGACGTTTGAATTCGAAAGTCGGTTGGGAACTCTAGAGAGCCGGCTTCGGGCCCTCTAGAAGAGCGAGGCGGGTAGGGCCCGAGTAACCCGGTTTGGTTTAATCCCGGATCATGAATCCGTGGGCCGGATCCGTAACAATTTCATTTATATATAATCAACGGTTTAATTTATATATTTTAGAGAAATTGAGATATTAAATATAGAAACTAAGATAAATACAAATATATAAATATAATACCCCGCATTTTTTTCATATATTTCAAACTTTATTTTTTAATTTTAATTTTATGAAATTAATTAATTTTGTAAAACTTAGATTTAATAATAGTATTTTATTTAAAAAAATATTCTGTTCAATAAGGCTGCATTTGTTTCTGAAAAGAAGACAAGACAAGATATTGAAAATAAGACACAAAATTTTGTGTTATTGTATTTTGTTTGGTGATAAATTAAAATAAATTATAAAAATTCAATTTATTCTTATTTTTTTATTTAAAAATTTTGAAAAAAAATATAATAATAAAAAAATATAATTTTAAAAAATTAAGAAGAATAATAAAAAATAAAAAATAAATTGTGTCCCTTACCTTGTTAGTATCTCTATGTCTTTTCTGTCAGAATTGACACAAAATATACTAAGTCAGTGTCTTTAGACACAATATTTCTGTCCATGTCTCATCTGTTAAATAATTTTATGTCTCTGTGTACTTGTCTCAGTATTCCGTCCCTAAAAACAAACGCAGCCTGAGTATCACTGGATAAGTATAAAAACAAAATAATTTAGAGGCCAGGTATGTTATATTGAAAAAAAAATTTGAGGAGTATATATATATATATATATATATATATATAAAAGTATTGATTTGTCAAATTTATATTGATCTTTTCTCTTTTTACAAAATGATAATTTCATGAATATATATATATATATATATATATATTAAATCACGTTACATGACCAATAATTTTATAATTAAAATACAGATAATCTAATTAAAAATAAATAAATTACCTAACTAAATATTTTTTGTTTTTTGATAAAAAGATAAAACTATTAGTTACATATTGACTAAAAAAACGGTTAATTATCTATATTTTTTTTATAAGATATAAATGCAATTTGACAAAAGTAAATAAGAAACAAAAAGTAACTCTAATGAAACTTTTTGAGAGTTTTAAATATGACATTTACAAGAAGTCAGAATTATTTCTAAATTTCACTTTGCATTAGAAATAATTGACAAAATAATATTAAAAACGGATTTACGTTGGACATGCTGTACCTGTAACTTTCTTTTAATAAACGGGAAATTTGTTTCAAGAACGAAGAGCGTGAAAGGACAAAAAGGGGCGTGTCACATGCCGTGGGCCAGTAACATAGCTGCTGTTGATTATTGCATTGCCCCGATCTAAGGAATGGATTTTTTAAAATTTCTTTTAACTATTCAGATCTCACAATATTAATTTTATAAATAGGACTTAAAAAAATATGAAAGAAAATAATAAAAAGTTAAACATCATACTTTACTTCTTTAATTTTTTTAAAAATTTATTTTTCTGATCACCTGTGTCAATAGACCTTAATAGGAGTGACAATAAATAGAATGGAGTATGATTTGGATCTAATTCTAACTTTATTTGTATGTTGAGATTTTTATATAAATTCAATCCTATTTTACTTGCAGGTTGAGAATATCTAAACCCTAATTCTACTCGTTCTTAATCCGTGAGTTACAAAAAAACATAATATTATTATCAGTTCAGCTACATATCTAAGTGTTTTTGGCAACCAAATCCAATCAAGTTGGCCTAAACTCAACAAAAATCACTTTCATCACACCAACGTATACCACACACGCCTTTCAATAACTCAATTTTTTCGTCTTCGTCTTCGTCTTCTCCTTCTATTTTTCCGTTTCCTCCTCCTCCTCCTCCTCTTGTTTTTAAATTTGCGCACGTATCTTCTTCTTTCGTTATCGTAATCATCAATAACACCTGTAACGATCCAATTCCCAATATGTCATGAACATACTGGAAACCGAGCGCTACTAACTTGCCTTCCTAGACTTAACTATTATTTATTATTAAGCCTGTAATCGTGTTAGCACGAGATCGATTTTTCTTGAAAACTTTCTCCTTGTTACGTGAAAATCTTGGTACGAAAACGGCGGGTCTCGAAAAATTTAAACATTCACATACAGAATTACAGGAAACCAATGAGCAGAGCAGTAAGTAAGATAAGTAAAATAATGTACATCACAAACATTATAAATAAGAGTCATACAAAAGTCAAGTCAGTATACCAACTTATACCGCTTATTACTATATATATATATATATATATATAATGTTTCGGGCTATAAAATCTCGTATTTTTAAAAATTAAGTAATTATTTATTTATGAGTTATTATATTATATTGAGATTTTATTTTTAAAAAATTATTTTTTTAACAAAAATAATTAAATAAAATTCTATGATTATTAAAGTTTAATTTAATTATGTCTTATTCTATTAAGTTTAAATTATTTATTAGAAAATATTTTGATAGATAAAATTAAATTTATTATTATTATTATTATTATTATTATTATTATTATTATTATTATTATTATTATTATTATTATTATTATTATTATTAAAGTTAAAAAAAAATAAAGAAAGAACCAAGAGAAAGAAGAGAGAAACCGTGAACTCCAAAAAGCTTTTGCCTTCAATTTTTTGCGATCTTTAATTCCAATAAAAAATTTAATCCGATAAAAGTGTTTATATCTTCGTCATCTACGTGTTGGTGTCACTTTTGTTCGATAGAAGTTGACGGTGACGTAGCTTCTCTTCCCCTTGAGTTCGGCCAATTGGAGGTCTAGGAGGCACAGACAATTTCTGACGTTTCTTCTTCAGCCGCTCAGTCAGAAAGCTTATCCAGAGCTTCCGTTGTTTTGATTTCGTACGGAAGTATGGTTTGTTAACTTTATAATAATTAAATGTGAATTTGATAAGTGAACATTGATTTGGTTGATTATTGTTTGAGTTTGAATGAATTTATGTTGAATTATTGTTGTTGCTTGTGATTTGTTGGTTTGACTATGAGGAACAGCTCAACTGTGGTTGTTTTAATGGTTTTGGGACTGTTGTGATGTGGTAGTTTGAGAAAATTAAAGAGATTTGGTGGTTGAAAGATTAAATTAAAAGCTGTGAAGAATCGGTAACTGAAAATCTCGAAAACGGATTAAAATACAAGTAATATTTTGAAAGGAAAGGGCTAAGGGCTTTGGTTTTGGAATAAGAGAAAGATTAATATTTAAACTTTATTTTTGAAGGGTAACATTATATTTGTATATAAAAATTGAGGTACTATTTGTAATTATATAAGTTTTCAGGTATTTTGGACAATAAACAAATTATAGAGGTAAAATGGGTATTTTATAAAAGATTAAGAATAAAGCTTAAGTTAATAAGTTTTGAGTAATAAGATTATTTAAAGTTCAAGTTAATAAGTTTTGGGTAATAAAAAAATTATTATTATTGTTATTAATTTATTAAGATTATTATCAATGTATTTTTGAAATATATTATATATTAGTATTTTATTTAAAAGATATTATTTTATTTATGATATGATAAAAAGATAAGCAGAAAACTGTCTTAAAAGTTTTAGAAAGACAAATCTAAATTAAGAATCTTTGATTCTCTTTCCATAAGACACTTAGGGAAAGGCAAGGGAATAGTGCGAAGATAATTTATATTGTAGAATGATAAAAAAGAAAAGAAAGAAAGAACGAAAAAAAGGAGATAAGCAGAGATACATTGGCCACTCCAGAGGATGGACGCACCTGTAAGACAGATGTTGCTTACAGAGGTTATCAATACATACATTGGCTAGAGAGAGCCTCACCTGTAAGACAAAGATTGCTTATAGAGGTTATGACACTGAAAGCTAAACTTAGACATAGGTTATTGAGTTAAGTGAAAATATAATTCAATAAATAACAGAGAACAAAAGAATTAAAAGAATAAAAGAACAATACTAAAGAACATCTGCCACAGGAGAGAAAAGAGCAAATTTTAAGAGAATCCTAAGGATCTCTGTCACAGGAGGGCAGATGACAGGAATGAAAGAATGTATTAACTGGAGGAATCTCTGCCATCGTAGAGCAGAGAGCAAAGATTAAAATAGAGTTGAATGCTGTTTGGGCCTTAGTGCCAAGTGTCTAGTGGGGACGGTGATGCATAACGCTCACTTGACACTATAGGGACGGCTCAGTGAGGACGGCGATGCGTAATGCTCACTGGAGACCGAAAGGAAGGTTCCCCCATGAGGACGGCAATGCGTAACGCTCATGGAGGGGACATTGGCTGAGATAAGGATGGCGGTACGAAACGCTTATCTCAGGACTAGTGTCGGGAATCAGGCAACAAACCGACACATGAGCTCATATTTATTTGTGATTCCCGATGGTCCTGAGATAAGCGTTTTGTATCGCCATCTCTATCTCAGCCAACGTCCCCTCCATGAGCGTTACGCATCGCCGTCCTCACTGAGCCGTCCTTATAGTATCAAGTGAGCGTTACGCATCATCGTCCCCACTAGATACTTGGCACTAAGGCCTTAACACCACTCAATTTCTTTTCAATCTTTGCTCTCTACTCTACTGTGGTAGAGATTCCTTTAATTAATACCTTTTTTTTTGTCTGCTCTACTGTGGCAGATGTTTATTAAAAATCTTTTTAGTCACTGCTCTCTGCTCTTCTGTGGCAGAGATCCTTTCACTTAATATATCCTTCTCTTTTTATTCTTTTTCTTTTCTTTTCTTTCTCATCTTTCTCTTTTATTATCTTACTTCTTTTCTTTCGCTCTTCTTTTCTCCAATCTTTTAATTCTTTATGATAATTCAATTTCGCATTCTTCCCTTACCTTTCAATAATGTCTTATGAAAAAGAATCATAAGATTCTTAGATTAGCTGTGTTCTCTAAAACTTTTAAGATTTCTTCTGTTTATTCTTCTCTAACTTTTAAATATTCTTAATAAAATGATAATAATAATATAAATAAGATCATTTAAATGGTAAATAATATATATATCTTTTCTTAAAATTTAGTTTATAAAACCTTATTTTTAAATTTTTATTAATTACTTTCTAAATCACGAACTTTTTAATATTCTATTTTTAACCTTAATATTTTATAAAATTATATTTGAATCCTCAATTATTTTTATATTTATAAAAATAATCCTGAACTTTTATAAAACATCCATTTTACTCCTGAACTTTACTTATTACCAAAAATACCCGAAAACTTTATATAATTATAAATTTAACTTAATCTTTTTATAAAATTATATTTTTCACTCTAAAAAAATAAAAGATCTTAGCTGTTCTCTTTACCTTTAAAAAACGAAAACATCTCTTTATTTCTCATAAAAATTTCACTTGATATATAACTTCGTTTTCAAGTTTTTCGGTTACCGATTGATGTGAAGATTTATACCGGTTCGGAATTTAACAAAATAATTTCGTTGTGAGCATAGCCCAAACTGACAATCGATCCTCAAATCAAAGTTTAATTTTGGTTGTCACAAGTTCAACTCAATAAAAATAACCGAGAGTATTAGTCTCGGGTCGTCTTCTCAAGGAATTGCAGTGAGATATGTATATTATTGGTTATGGTATCCAAGGGGTTGGGTTGGTAAAAAGTGCAAGAAATTAAATGTCAAGAAAATAGAACAACAACTAAAGAAAGCAAGTAATAAAGAGAGACATTCATGGCAAGGATTAAGAATATAGCTTTCTATCCTAGTTATTAATCATAACACAATAATTATCAAGAATTTATCCAATTTAGTCATCTCCAACAATGAAAGAAGGTATAATGTTATCTTCACACGAGAGAAAGTCAAATAAGACTAGTTGATCTCAATCCAAAAGTTCTAATCAACTTACTAATTCAATTAGCAAAAGATTGGCGTCAATGGAAACAATATTAACCAACAACTCTAGATCACCAATATAAGTTGGGTATTCATGACTTACGATTGTCTAATTTCTCTTTCCAAGCCAAGAATGCTCAAAAATCTACTCTAACATCCAACCAAACATTTTGTCAAACACTTGAAAGGCATAAAAAGAAAACATGGTAAATTGTAAAAAATAGTAAATTCTACCACTACCTAATGCAAGAAAAGTAAGATTAACAACTCAATTAAACAATTAAGGAACATAAAACATCAATTGCATTAAATGAAAATCCAAATCCAACAAAAGTACATCAACATAAAAGAGACATAAAAAGGAAAATTAACAAGAGGAACAAAGGAAATTAAAGCAAATCAACAAGGAAAAGTAAAAAGAACTAGATGAAAACAAGAATTAAAACCTAAATCTACCCTAATTCTAGAGAGAAGAGGAAGCTTCTCTCTCTAGAAAACTACCTACAACATGATGCTAAGCTAATCTAATTGCTCTCCCCTTGAGCCATCTTGAATTCTGCATGATATAGCCTCAGAAATGAGTTGGATTTGGGCCTGGGAAGCTCAGAAATCGCCCCCAGTGAATTCACCTTAATGAGGTCACGTGCTGGCTGTGACGCGTATGCATGGGTCACGCGTATGCATCATCTGGCATTTTCCTTGTCACGCGTACGCGTTGCTTGGATGACCTCCTCTTCACGCGTGCGCGTCTGTCACGCGTGCGTGTCGCTCTAAGCACTCCAAATCCTTATTTTTCCATGAATTCTCCATCTTGCATGCTTTTCTCTTCACCTCTTCCATCCAATACTTGCCTTATGAATCTGAAATCACTCAATAAACATATCAAGGCATTGAATGGAATTAAGGTGAATTAAATTTAGCTATTTTAAGGCCTAAAAAGCATATTTTCACACTTAAGCATAAATTTAGGGAGAATTACAATACCATGCTATTTCATTGAATAAATGTAAGATAAGTTGATAAAATCTCCCAAATTAAGCACAAGATAAACCAAAAAATTGGGATTTATCAAACCTCCCCACACTTAAACTAAGCATGTCCTCATGCTAAACCAAGAAAGAGACAAAGGTATCAATATTTATGCAATGCAACTATCTAAATGCAATCTACCTACATGCAATCTATTTAAATGAATGCAACTACTTAGTCAAAATGAATCAATTTCTAAGAAAGCATATATGGACATAAAGGCTAAGGTAGTCACAATCGATCAAACCTACAATTGAATCGAGTTATTGAAAAAAATTTACAAACTTGCAAGAAAAGAGATGATCATAGGTGAAAACATGTAATTGAGCAATCGAACCCTCACCGGATGTGTATCCGCTCTAGTCACTCAAGTGTATAAGGTTGATTCACTCAATTCTCCTCTAATCATGCTTTTCAAGATTTGTTTTTTTATCTAACAATCAACAACTATTTCATGCATGCATACAAATATCATGGGAACTTATTCATAGGTTGTAATGGGGTTAGGGTAAAGGTAAGGATATATATATATATGGCCAAGTGAGCTTAAAATTTGAATCTTTGATTAACTTAAACTTCCCACCTAACCTATATAACAACCTATACAATTCTAAACAAACCTAACTACCCATTCTTCACTTTTTCACACACTCATGCATTTTCTTTTTTATCACAACCCATATGCATTGATTATTATTGAACTTCACTTTGGGACATTTTGTCCCCTTTTTATTTCTTTTCTTTTTCTTTCTTTTTTTATTTTTATTTTTCTTTTGTTAATTCTCTTTTTCTTTTTATGAATTATATACAAAGGTACCAATGCATATAGTTTAAACATTTAATACATGAGTATGTACCCAATTTTCAAAATTCTCAGTAAAAATACAAAAATACACCTTTATCTCTACCCAATGTTCCTAAACTCTCCCACAATTAAAGGATAAACACTCTCACTAGCCTAAGCTAATCGTAGATCCAAATTAAGGACATTTATTATTTTTCACTTTAAGGCTTGTAATGTGCTAAAATTAAGAACAAATGGGTTTAGCATAGACTCAAAGTTGGCTAATAATGGAAGATAAAAGGTAAGGCCATTTGGATAAGTGAGCTATTTGAAACAATGGTCTCAATCATATAAATGTATGTATACATAGAATAATGGACATAAAGAATCAAACAAATCAAAGATTGCAATCATAGAAAGAGAATAATACACACAAGAATAAAAATAAGTGGTTATATGATGTAACCACACCATTAGGCTCAAAACTCACAAGCTTATGTGTTCTTAGCTCAAAACATGATCCACAATATATATAATTCAAGCAAGTTCTAAAAAAAATTTTTCAAATCAATTGGGGTGCCCTATAGATAAATTTCTTGAAAAATTTTATTATTTTGACTAAGCTTATTATATATATATGCAAAATAAGAAAATGCAACTAAAATCCTAAATGACCTAAAAATAAAATGCAAAAGTGTTGGAATTAGAAATTTGTCACCCAAAAATGCCAATTGGTCAGACGACCTCCCCACACTTAAAAGTTTGCACCGTCCTCGATGCATTCACAGATGAGCAAGGGAGTATAGCGACTTTCCGGATTGCCACCTTCAGCTAGTGGATCAATCGGTTGCTGTATGTTCTTTTTTTCGCTTCCATTTTTGCTTATGATGAATCATCTTGAGCAATAAGAAACAGGATATAGTAAGACAAGGAAATGCACAAGCAAGGAAGCATAGATTGTTGGAATGAGGTGAGAACTACTAGAATGGAGTGAGTGAATTAGTGTGGCATTAAGGAAGAGTAGTGTGTGAGTTCTAAGATTGCATGCGGTTTAAAACACACACACTAGCATAGAGAGCTATGTCACAATTACACAAAAGAAGTAAGTACTTCACTTATTCTAGTGTGCTTGAAATACTTTAATGAAGACTTGTAAGTGAAAACCAACAAACAAGTAATAAAGATGCACGAAAGCACTCAAGCAAGAATCAAGCAATTGTGAATTGGATAATGAATGGACATTGATTGATGTGTAAGTAAACTTAGTGAACCAAATGAAATATAGAGCTCACACATCAAACAATGACACATATTGATGTTTGTTTGCAACACTTAACTGACATAAAGGTGGAAGACATGGGTGCTATGGAACTTAGGAAAAGAGATATAGAAATTAAAAAGCAATCACATAGCAAGAATGGTCCACAAAGCTTGAAAAACTCAAAAATATACAATTAGGTAAGCTTACTATCCAATTTCACAATTCCCAAAATCTCAATGCATGAAATAGGTGATGTAAATAAGGGTCAATCATAAACAAGCATCACCTAACAAAAAATGCGTTGATAATACATAATTGCCTAACAATGGATGATGAATGCATGGTGGCTAAAACATGCAATTCAAAAGTTTTAAAATGTTCGAAGGCAACGTCACATGTACTTGGTATTCAAAAAGGTTAAGCGTGAAATATTCAAAACCAAGTAACAAATTGTAACCTCAATAAAGAAATCCAACAATGAATATTAACAACAATGATGTTAAAATAACATCTTATTAATAATCGGTAGCAATAAACAGTAAACAAGATTAATAATCCAACACATATAATGAAAACAAAAATTAAACTAACTAAATAACTAACTAACTAACTAACTAACTAACTAAAAGAAATAGTGATAGATGGTGATTGGTAGTGTTGGATGATGGTGGAAGGAAGGAAAGAAAAGAAGAGAAGAGAGAAGAAGGAAAGAAATGGAAAGAAGAGAAGAAAAGAAGGTGTGTGAAACAGGGCAGGGTCATGCATACGCTTCATGTCACACGTACGCGTGAGTGGCAACATTGAGGTGCGACACGTATGCGTCGAGGACGCGCATGCGTGGTAGGGCATAGAGAGGCATATGACGCGTACGCGTGGGTCACGCGTACGCGTGGGCATGAATTGTGCTAGAGGCACAATTTCAGCGCATTACCCGCACAACTCTCTATAATTTTGTACTGGGCATGGAAAATTTGGTGGTCACACGTACGCGTGGCTGTGTGCTCTGTTTTTCAAAATTTTCCAATTTCTTGCACCAAACCAAGCATTCCAAACCACCAAACAGCTACCAAGACACCATAAAACCTTATTGAACATACTAGACTACTAAATAAACTCAACAAACTAAACAAAATATAAAATTAAACTTATTTTACCAGTATTTATAAAAGAGAAAATGAAAGGATGTTACAATGGTGGGGTGTCTCCCACCTAAACACTTTTAGTTTATGTCCTTAAGTTGGACTTATGAGGAGCTCTCATCAAGGTGACTTGTGCTTGAATCCATCCTTGAACATCCACCAATGCTTGAATCTCCAATAGGCTCCATCATTCAAAATTAATAGCTCCAAGCTTTGATGGAGTTCTTCACATACCATGAGCTCCCAAAGTTGATCTTCCTCTTATAGTCTGAGATCCCACACTTTGTTTTCACACCCGTATTCAAGTTGATCATGGTAATTTCCTCCGGATGGTAAGCAAGCCGAATTCTCATTTGAGCACCCAAACATCCACCTAGACCCAAGCAATTTAGCTCTACACCAAACTTTGCAATCAAACTTTAGACATGCAACCATCATGAACCTAGAGTGATGTTTCCAACCACTAACCATCTCTCTTTTGCTCTTAAAGCCACAAAGAGCTCTAAGTTGACCATCCATCTCAAGCAAACCATATTTAAGTGGGATAATAAAGCTTAAAGATAAAAGATTTACCCACTTGAATGAAAGGATGGATGGTGATGGCTTGGGGAGAGATGTCTCCAATGTCCTTGCAAGCTCCACTCCTTGTGTTCTTCCTTGACAACTTTCACCTCTTTGCAAGCTTCTTCAATTTCAACCTCTTCTTCTTGGTAGCTTTCTTCCAGTTCAATCTCTTTTTCATTGCATACCAAGGGTATGGGAGGTTGTGCACATTCTTCTATGACTTTAATTTCATGTCCAATGGGAGAGGATTCAATTATAGATAAGAATTCATCAATGATTGAATCCATCTCTTGATCAACCTCTTCAAAGTCTTCAACCATGATATGCCTTGGAGGTTGTACACCCTCCTCAACATCAATATCAAGCTTCTTGAGAGAGGGATCTCTAATTATACATTCCCATGGACTTCCAACATCTCCTAAATCTTCAACCACTCCTTCCACTTCAATCATCTCTACCTCCTCCTCTTGTTGCACTTCTTGCTTCAACTCCTCTTCTCCACCTTGAAGCTCTGAATTCTCCTTCTCATTGTGCTCCTCAACTAATCCCCATATTTAACAATAAGAGTATCTTGGATAGTTGAGCACAATAATGCCAATTGGCTCATCACTTTGATTAAGCTAGTCACGACTTCCCCTTGCTTTTGGCAATAAGTTAGAAGTTCTTGTTGTTCTTGTATTAGGGGTTTGAGAGATTGGTCTAGTGAAGGTGCGGGTGGAAGAGAGGGTTCATTGTTTGGGAGAAAGGGTTCATAATTGGAAGGTGGTTCATCTTGGTAAGGGTATGGAGATGGTGTATATTGAGGTGGTTCTTGGGAGTAATTGTGTTGGAATAGTGGTGGTTCTATGTATAGTTCATATGGCTCATAAGGTGGTTGGTATGGTGGATAAGGGTTAGGGTCATATGGGGTGTTTGGTGGTAGGAGGCTTGTGAGTATGGTGATTCAAAACTATGTTGAGGAGGTGGTTCATAGGCATATGGTGATTGTGGTTGACAACCACAATGAGGGTCACCGCATCCATTAGGTTGATATGCATTAGGAGTTGGATTATACCTATAAGAAACCAGAGGAGGTTGTTACCAAAAAGAGTGATCAATTCCTTGAGGCTCTTCCCATCTTTGAGTGTTACATCCTTGATGCATGTTGTCATTGTAGTTCTCATTTTCTACAACATAATTTGAACCAAACTCATAGCCAAAGGGATGAGAATTCATAGTAGAAAAATAAAAACAAAAAGCACAAAAATAAGGAGATAAAATCTAACTACTAACTCAAACAAGCAAACCAACAAAAGAGCAAACTATTCACAATATTAACATATGTACAATAACCAATAACAAGCACACGTTGCAATTTCTCGGTAATGGCGCCAAAAACTTGATGTGAAGATTTATACCGGTTCGGAATTTAACAAAATAATTTCGTTGTGAGCATAGCCCAAACCGAACAATCGATCCTCAAATCAAAGTTTAATTTTGGTTGTCACAAGTCCAACCCAATAAAAGTAATCGAGAGTATTAGTCCTGGGTCGTCTTCTCAAGGAATTGCAGTGAGATATGCATATTATTGGTTATGGTATCCAAGGGGTTGGGTTGGTAAAAAGTGCAAGAAATTAAATGTCAAGAAAATAGAACAACAACTAAAGAAAGCAAGTAATAAAGACAGACATTTATAGCAAGGATTAAGAATATAGGCTTTCTATCCTAGTCATTAATCATAACACAATAATTATCAAGAATTTATCCTATTTAGTCATCTCCAACAATGGAAGAAGGTATAATGTTATCTTCACATGAGAGAAAGTCAAATAAGACTAGTTAATCTCAATCCAAAAGTCCTAATCAACTTACTAATTGAATTAGCAAAAGATTAGCATCAATGGAAACAATATTAACCAACAACTCTAGATCACCATCATAAGTTGGGTATTCATGATTCAAGATTGTCTAATTTCTCTTTCCAAGCCAAGAATGCTCAAAAATCTACTCTAACATCCAACCAAGCATTTTGTCAAACACTTGGAAGGCATAAAAGAAAAGCATAGTAAATTGCATGAAATAGTAAATTCTACCACTACTCAATGCAAGAAAAGTAAGATTAACAACTCAATTAAACAATTAAGGAACATAAAACATCAATTGTATTAAATGAAAATTCAAATCCAACTGATGCACGGAAAACTTGTCTCACAACAAAATCTCCCTTCGGCAAGTGTACCGAATTTGTCGTCAAGTAAAAACTCACAATAGAGTGAGGTCGAATACCACAGGAATTGATTGATCAAGCAACTTTAATTAGAAAAATGTTCTAGTTGAGCGAATCCAGAATTTTGGTTGAGAGTTGCAGAAAATAAAATGGTAGGAATGTAAATAACAGAAAAGTAAATGCTAGAATTAAAGGACTGGAAGTAAATGACTGAAAAATAAATTGCAGAATTGTAAATGGGAATGGGGGGATTTGCTCACAAAAGTAAATGGTGAAAATTAAAGAGAATGGGTAAGATCAGAGATGGGGAGTTCATTGGGCTTAGGAGATGTTGCAATTCTCCGGATCAAGTTCATTTTCATCTCTTCCTCAATCAATGCACTCATTGATCTCCTTGGCAATCTTAAGTGATTGAATTACAATTTCTTGCAATTCAATCTCTCAAATCTTGATCAATAGCCAATTCCTTGGTCAATTGCTCATGAGAAGAGATGAAGTATGGTCACTGATTATACCACATGCATTTCCCAAATCAAGTATTGAGAGGGTTATAGTCACATACCCATCCAAACCCAATTTGGTCCAACATGAGAAAGCATTTCTAGCTTGATCTCTTCATTCCTCTTTCAAGGTTCAGAAGAGATCCAAGTTTGAATAGCTTCTCTTCCAAGATAACTACTCAATTGGATGAAGATCGAAAGCTTTCAAGTAAAATCAAGAGGAAAGATAGAAGAAGAATAATGAAAATTAGTATTGATCCATCAAATTACAACAGAGCTCCCTAACCCAATGAAATGGGTTTAGTTGTTCATAGCTCTTGAAAATGAAAACAAAGATGGAGAATACATCATAAAACTAGAAAATGCAAAGAAAGTAAAATACAGAGAGTAGTTCTCTTTTTCCAGCCTCCAGAACTTCTTTCTCAATTCAAAGCTACTCCTATATATACTACTCTTCTCAGCTTCTAGTGTGATTCTTCAAGTCTTGGGCCTTTGGATCTTGAGTTTGAAGCAGTTCCTTCCTTTATTTGGGCTTGGCTTTACTTGCAGAGAGAAAGTGCGAAGTGGGCAGAGACTTTAGTTCAGGACGTTAGGGGTGTTAATATTTAGTGAGAATATAGTTCGAGAACGTTAGTGACACTTAACATTGTCACTAACGTTCCAATGCACCCCTTTGCCTTACGTTAAAGCCCATGTTAACTAGGTTAACGTGGCTTTTAACGTTGCCTTGTAAACCTTCGAGAACATTAGTGACACTCAACATTGTCACTAACATTCTAGTGTGCCCCTTCTTGCTTCACGTTAAAGCCCACGTTAACTAGGTTAACGTGGCTTCTAACGTGGCCTTTGCCAACCTTCGAGAACGTTAGTGACATTCAACATTGTCACTAACGTTCCAATGTGCCCCTAGGTCTCACGTTAGAGTCCACGTTAACTAGGTTAACGTGGCTTCTAACGTGGCCATTCTTAGCCATCCCAACGTTAGGGACAATATTGAATGTCACTAACGTTGGCTCATCCTTCATTCCTCATCGTTAGCTTCCACGTTAACCAAGTTAACGTGGAAGTTAACGTGACTCTTGGGGGTTGTGTGGTTTCTTCAACGTTAGTGACAATGTTGAGTGTCACTAACGTTGTTGACAACTCTTCATCTCTTACGTTAGCTCCCACGTTAACCAAGTTAACGTGGGAGTTAACGTGGTACTTTGCACCATAGGCCAACGTTAGTGACAATGTTGAATGTCACTAACGTTGGCTTCTCTTCCCCCCTTAACGTTAGAGGCCACGTTAACTAGGTTAACGTGGCTTCTAACGTGGCCACTTATGAGTAATTGCCAACGTTAGTGACAATGTTAAGTGTCACTAACGTTGGCTCAACTTCTCTTCTCCACGTTAGAGTTCACGTTAACTTAGTTAACGTGACTCTCTAACGTGGGCATTGATGGCTTTTTGAGAGTGTTATTGGCAATCACTTTTCTCATTAACCTTGCAAGTTACCTCCCCTTTTCTTGCTTCCTTTTGGTCCTGAAATCAAGCAATAAAGTGCATCAAAGCTCTAGTCCAAGTCATGAGTAATGCAACATAATATTTGTCACTAAACTTATGCAAAATCCTCATGAAATTATGTAAAATGCACAATGTATGCTTGAATCAAGGCATAAGTGAATATCTACCCAAAACTAGCTTATTTCCTAAAGAAATGCATGAAACTAACCTTAAAACAGTAAAGAAAAGGTCAGTGAAACTGGCCAAGATGCCCTGGCATCACAATACCAAACTTAAAGCTTGCTTGTCCCTAAGCAAGTACTGGAACAAGAGAATGATGAATGGAATATCCAGAGGAATGAGTCATTCTTGTGGAAGTTATGTTACTGATTTTATGGTGGTTTCATGCATAGCAACTTAGGTTCATTCCATTACTGGCTTTCAGACCTTTATCGTGTCCTAAAACACCCACTTTGTTTATATCCCATGAGACTTTTATTCATTGATCCTTTTATTGTTATTTCAAGGGTTGTTTGTGTTATTTAGGCTAAGTGCTCTGTAAGGGGGCAACTCTTTAAGATAAGCTTTCAGCTAACACTCCCGAACCAGTTGGTTCAAGGTGCTAGGTGTTGAGACACCCTTAAGGACTTACTCCCTCAAGTCTATCCCCCATACATACACACTACAGGCATTTAGTTTATTTATTTTCTTTTCTTGAGACCTTGGTGTCCAGCACCTCTTTGGGTTACTAAGTGTTCTGTAGTGAAGGTTACTCTTGATAGTGGACTTTCAGCTGATAATCCCGAGTTAGTTAACCCAAGTTACCAAGTGATAAGGCACCCCTAAGAGCTTATTCATCCAAGTAGATCCCTCACACAGGAGCACCACAGACACTTGCCTCAAGATTAAAACCATTGATGCCTAGCCTTATTGCTTACTCTTTTTCTTTTGTTTTTCACTTCCATTGTTCTTTCCCTTTTCTCTTATTAGGATCTTGTTATTAACTTAGTCTCATGAGTGTATCCAAAGCAAAGTATTCAGGCCAGATAATTGTCATTCCAGCCTTGTGGGTGAACCAACTTAGCTAACTTATGACTACCCCAAAGATTCATGAATGCACTTCCACATTATGAACTCTACTCTGGTCTTTTGAAAACAATCATTCTCTTTTTATTTGATTTAAAGGGACAAGCATACAAGTAAGTTAAGTAATGGTGCAGTAACATAAAGACCAGCACACAGAGACCTCTTCAACACATAAAAAAAACAGAATTCAAGAAGGTTTAAACTAACATGAAAGCAAGTTCTATTTCATACAAGATCTTCCTTATTTAAAGCATATAAAAAGATGGACTAAAAAGAACTCCACCACCTTTCATTCATGTGGATGTCCATGCTCCCATCCTTGTTTGTCCTCATTGTGTCTCTCTTGAGTGCTTGCACTTCCACTTCCCTTGCCTTTTCCAAGCAGCTTCCTCCAGAAACTACTATCTTCCATCTTCTTCTTGAGTGTCTCCTTTTGCTGTTTCACTTTCCTCTCTTCTTGTTCTACAAATTCTTTTTGGACCTCATCATATGTAGGGATGGCATAGTGTAGCTGATGCATATTACTGGTCATGTAGTTTAACTCGGCTTGAGTGTTTACATAGAACTCCTCCCTATGTAGTTGCCTTCCTTCATTGACTACACTGAACTCATTGAAAGTTTTCATTTGGGCTATCTGCCGCTGGTTGAGTTCTTGCAAGTGCTTCTCTTGAAGCTCTTGCCTCTCATTCACTTGGTTGATGGCTTGAGTGAGTCGGGAGTAGTGTTCTTGCTGCTGCTCCATTTGTTGTTTTTGCCATGCTTCCTGTTGGCTCAACCGGTTCAGTATTTGCTCTTGTCCTTCCATATGTCTCTATCCCAAATCTTCAATGGCTCTTAGAAGGTGAGTCATATTCAAGTTGGCTGGGTCATGATTCTCTTCTTGTTGATATTCTTCCTTATGATATTCCTCTTGATGAGCTCCTTCCTGGGCCCTTTGCCTTCCTACATGTGGCCTTCTTAGTTGCTGAGCCGGTGTGGTATAGACCATTCGCTCGAGTGTGACTGGCCTCCATGGGTTCACCCAGTCTGGTCTGCTGTCCTCAAATATTACCTTGGTCTTGTTGCACAAGCGGAGAATGGTGCTGGGGTACCAAAGTCTGGCACCTGAGTCAGCTTTCTCAGCTGACTCTTGAATTCCTTCGGCAATGAGCTCATGCACTTTGATTTTCCCACCTTGTACTAAGCATTGTACCATAGTGGCTCGATTGATGTTAACCTCTGAATTATTAGCAGCTGGTAGGATGGACCTCCTTACAAGCTCAAACCACCCCTTGGCTTCAGGGTGAAGGTCTCCCCTTTTTATGAATTTTGGTCTCCCATCTGAGTACCTCTCCCAGTCAGCGACTATGACACAGATATCTGACGCTATCTCTGAGAGCTCATCCTTATCGGGGCTTCTACTTATCCTTGCTTGATAACTCTCCTCATCAAAATGAGGTGATTTCAAGTGAAGAGCTCTTGTTATGGTACTTGGGCTGAAGTCCACCTCCCTTCCTCTCACATAGCTTTTGAAGGTTGGGGCTTTGGTCTTATCCTCTCTAACGGCATTTGCATAGAATTCTTTGATGAGGTTTCCATTGATCTTCCCCTCTGGACTGGTGAGCAATTGCCACCCCCTCTGTTCGATTTTTCTCCAAATCTGTGGTGATTCATTGGCATTGATTTGGAATATTAACTCTGGCAATATCTTTCTGGCCCTTATCCGCTCAAATTCATGCTCATGAAAGGCAGTCTTGAATCTCTTGTCATCAAAAGGAGCACTCTCCATAGGTTCCTTCCTCTTTTGCCTCTTTGAGCTTGATGATGCCATGACTTGAGTTGTTGTTTGAGGGGGTTTGAGGCTTCGGATAGATGAAGAGTGGGTTGGTTAAAGCAATGTGTGATGAAGGGTTTAGTGTGCCAACAGAAATGTGGAGAGTGGGGATTTGAATGTGAGGAGTGAGCATGCACTAAGGTTCACTTATATAAGAAAATCATGAGTGAATGAAGGGTGTGGATTGCATGAATGTTTAGTAGATGGACGGATGGGGTTGTGTATGAAGGAAAGACAAGGATCATCACTTAATGAGAGTAATTGGTTCGGTCTTCAAGGGTCTTCTTTCTCTAATGTTGCATGGCAGTGTTTCCCCATGCGTTCCCTCTTGAGACATGTGTGTAGTGCTCTTCATTAAGTGGCGAAATCTCCCCCATTTAATTGTCCAATCAATCCCTTTTCATGCTTCTTTTCCTTTTCCTATAAAGATTTAAAATAAGGAAATTAATATCATAAAAAAAATTCAAACTCTACGGCTAGAATAAAAGGAAAGAAAGGATTTGATTGTTTATTTATGAATTCCAACTAACTAACTAACTATTGGTGGGTCCTTATATGCATTTTCGTGGCACCATGGGGTGACACCAAACTTAGTTTGGATCACTGTGATGGAGGTGTTGTGTTCAAAGCTCCCAAGACTAGCATGCATCTTGGTTTGCTTCGAACACCAAACTTGTTCCTCACTATATTCTGCATAAGAAGATTTTCACCAATTGTTTGTCAAGTTTGGATTGAAGCTCATAAAGATTGACTTATTCATTATCTTCTGAAAGCATATAAAACATGGGTTGCCTCCCATGAAGCGCTTCTTTAGCGTCACTAGCTTGACGTTTTTCCTTCATCAGGGTGGTTGGTAGTGCTTAAAGTCCTCCCCTCTTGCTGTGGACTTGTATCCATTGGTTGGATCAATGATCTCCACATGTTCCAGGGAAAGAACTCTGTTGATAGTGAAGACCTTAGGTAATTGAGATGGCACAGTAGGGAGATTAGGGGGAATATCTGGGAAGTAAGCTGAGACCACTCTATCCCCTGGAGAGAAGTCTTCTGTAGGGATCTTCTTGTTCCTCCATCTCCTTGGTACCTTCTTCTTTGTTTCTTTTGAGGTTGCCTTCCCCTTGGTGACCTCTTTTCTCCAAGGAGTTGTGATGCTGTCTTCACCTGTCTCTAGAGGTTTGGGTTCCTCTAACTTCTCCTTGAGCTGTGGCAATTGCTGTTTTCCTTGTTTGTCAGTTAAGGGGGTCTCAGAATGAGCTGGCTGTGCTTCAGTGCTTTTTTTTTTCTTTCAGTGTCTCATTATCATCTGTGCTTAGTTCCTTGTCCTCTTGATCTGTTTCTTGTGAGAGTTTGAAGATATTAAAGCAGAGTCGTTCATCATGAATTCTCAATATTAGCTCCCCTTTCTCTACATCGATAAGTGCTCTGGCTGTAGCTAGGAATGGTCTTCCCAATATGATTGGGTGAGTGTGACTTTCTTCCATGTCCAGAATGACAAAGTCTGTTGGGAGAAAGTACTTCCCAACCTTTAGCAACACATTTTCCACCACTCCTATTGCTTGCTTTTGAGTTTTGTCAGCCAGTCTGATAATGACATCTGTGGGCATTATCTCATTGATCTGCAGCCTCTTCACCAGGGATAAGGGCAGTAAGTTGATGCTGGCCCCCAAATCACATAGTGCTCTGTTGAACATATTTTCACCTATGGTACAAGGGATATGAAAACTTCCTGGGTCTCTTCTTTTTGTAGGCAACTCAGGTTGAATAAGGGCACTACATTCCTTGTTCATCACTATAGTCTGCCCTCCCTTGAGTGAGATTTTCCTGGGAAGAAGTTCCTTCATGTACTTGATGAATGCAGGCATTTGTTGAATTGCCTTGATAAATGGTATGTTCACATGCAGAGATGCAAACAAGTCTAGGAACCTTGAGTATATTCTTTTTCCCACAGCACCATTGAGCAGTTGAGGGAAGGGTGCATAGAGCTTCAGCATCTCTTGTTGTGAGATTTCTGGTTCTTTGTGATCTCTATCCTCCTCCTTTGTTGAGTTGTCTTCAGGTTGTTTGCACATTTTGCCTTGCTTGTCTTCAATCTCTTGATCACTCGTAGTGACCATTTTGCAATCTTCCCATCTTACTTTCTTTGCTTCTCCCTTGGGGTTTTTCTCCGTGTCACTTGGGAAGCTATCGGTAGGTTTAGGAATCTTCTCAGCTAAATATCCCACCTGGAATTCCAGCTTCCTAATGGTTTCTCCCTGGTTCTTGATATTGGCTCGCACCTCCTCTTTGAACACCTTATTTTCTTGAATCTCTTGGCATATTCCTTCAAGTAAGGCTTCAATCTTAGAGAGCTTGTCATCAATTGATGGGTTATTCGGAGCAGATGTGCTATTTTGATTTTGATAAGCATATGAAGAAGTGTTGTTGTGGGGGTGTTGAGACGTCCTCTGTGTGAATTGCTGATGAGCTGCATTGTTGTTGGAGTTGTAACGTCTCTAGTCTTGGTTTTGATCTTGCTCACTTCCCCACCCAAAGTTTGGGTGGTTTCTCCATCCAGGGTTGTAAGTCTTGGAGTATGGATCATAGTTTTTCCTTGGTGAATTCCCAATGTAGTTGGCTTGCTCCTGACTCCCCTCTGCTTCTTCATTCACTCCTTCTTGGATTGTTGATGAAGATGAGATTGCTGCTACTTGGGTCCTCTCCATCTTCTTGGTGAGGTCAGCCAGCTGCTGGGTAATGAGCTTGTTTTGGGCCAACAGAGCATCTACATTGTTTAGCTCCATCACTCCTCTTGTGTTCCCTCTTTCGGAAGCATAGAAGTAGTCGTTTTCTGCTACTATTTCAATAACATCTATGGCTTCCTCAATGGTCTTCTTCTTGTTCAAAGATCCTCCAGATGAATGGTCTACGGCCTTCTTTGACTCATAAGAGAGCCCTTCATAGAAAATGTGCAGCTGCACCCATTCGTTGAACATGTCAGGTGGACACCTCCTTGTTAAGTCCTTGAACCTCACCCATGCTTCATACAGAGTCTCACCATCTTGTTGCCTGAAAGTTTGGACCTCAGCTCTCAGTCTATTGATTCGTTGAGGAGGGTAAAATCTTGCTAAGAATTTATTCACCACATCCTCCCAAGTTGTCAAGCTCTCCCTTGGGAAAGATTCCAGCCACTTGGCTGCCTTGTCCCTGAGTGAGAAAGGAAATAAGAGCAGTCTATAGGCGTCAGGATGAACACCATTAGATTTCACTGTGTCACATATTCTCAGGAAGGTAGTCAAATGTTGATTGGGGTCTTCTTGAACACCTCCTCCAAACGAACAGTTGTTCTGAACAAGGGTGATGAGCTGTGGTTTAAGTTCAAAGTTGTTGGCATGGATAGTTGGCTTTTGGATGCTACTTCCACAATTGCCTGGGTTTGGATTGATGTAAGAGCCCAAAACTCTTCTATCCTCCCCAGCATGATTTGCTCTACCTCCTCTACCATGGTTGTGAGTTTCTTCTTCATGATGGTTTTCCATGTTTTCTTCCATGTTTGGTTCAAAGTGTTCCTCCTCTTCTTCAGCACCAACTACACGTTTTTCTCTTGCCTCCCTCCTTAGTCTAAGGAAGGTTCTCTCAGGTTCAGAATCAAAGGAAGTTGAAGCCCCGCTTCTTTTCCCTGTCATACAACCAACAAGTACAAGCAAGGAAAATAGATGCAGAAAGTATTTGTGTCAGAATTACTGTTAGTTACGGGTGATGCAATATATCAAACAGTTAGTGGGTTAGCAAACAGAATTGAAAATAACAAAGAAAAACAAAAGAGTAGAGGGGGAAGGGAAGAAGTTTAGCTAAAACAAAAAGTAAATCACTCAAACAGAAAATGAAATTCACAAAATAAAAATGCTCAATCTAGTGATCTTCCAATTTAATCATTGTTGATGCACAATCAATCCCCGGCAACGGCGCCATAAACTTGATGCACGAAAAACTTGTCTCACAACAAAATCTCCCTTCGGCAAGTGTACCGAATTTGTCGTCAAGTAAAAACTCACAATAGAGTGAGGTCGAATCCCATAGGGATTGATTGATCAAGCAATTTTAATTAGAAGAATGTTCTAGTTGAGCGAATCCAAAATTTTGGTTGAGAGTTGCAGAAAATAAAATGGCAGGAATGTAAATAACAGAAAAGTAAATGCTAGAATTAAAGGACTGGAAGTAAATGACTGAAAAATAAATTGCATAATTGTAAATGGGAATGGGGGGATTTGCTCACAAAAGTAAATGGCGGAAATTAAAGAGAATGGGTAAGATCAGAGATGGGGAGTTCATTGGGCTTAGGAGATGTTGCAATTCTCCGGATCAAGTTCATTTTCATCTCTTCCTCAATCAATGCACTCATTGATCTCCTTGGCAATCTTAAGTGATTGAATTACAATTTCTTGCAATTCAATCTCTCAAATCTTGATCAATAGCCAATTCCTTGGTCAATTGCTCATGAGAAGAGATGAAGTATGGTCACTGATTATACCACATGCATTTCCCAAATCAAGTATTGAGAGGGTTATAGTCACATACCCATCCAAACCCAATTTGGTCCAACATGAGAAAGCATTTCTAGCTTGATCTCTTCATTCCTCTTTCAAGGTTCAGAAGAGATCCAAGTTTGAATAGCTTCTCTTCCAAGATAACTACTCAATTGGATGAAGATCGAAAGCTTTCAAGTAAAATCAAGAGGAAAGATAGAAGAAGAATAATGAAAATTAGTATTGATCTATCAAATTATAACAGAGCTCCCTAACCCAATGAAAGGGGTTTAGTTGTTCAAAGCTCTTGAAAATGAAAACAAAGATGGAGAATACATCATAAAACTAGAAAATGCAAAGAAAGTAAAATACAGAGAGTAGTTCTCTTTTTCCAGCCTCCAGAACTTCTTTCTCAATTCAAAGCTACTCCTATATATACTACTCTTCTCAGCTTCTAGTGTGATTCTTCAAGTCTTGCGCCTTTGGATCTTGAGTTTGAAGCAGTTCCTTCTTTTATTTGGGCTTGGCTTTACTTGCAAAGAGAAAGTGCGAAGTGGACAAAGACTTTAGTTCAGGACGTTAGGGGTGTTAATATTTAGTGAGAATATAGTTCGAGAATGTTAGTGACACTTAACATTGTCACTAACGTTCCAATACACCCCTTTGCCTTACGTTAAAGCCCACGTTAACTATGTTAACGTGGCTTTTAACGTTGCCTTGTTAACCTTCGAGAACGTTAGTGACACTCAACATTGTCACTAACGTTCTAGTGTGCCCCTTCTTGCTTCACGTTAAAGCCCACGTTAACTAGGTTAACGTGGCTTCTAATGTGGCCTTTGCCAACCTTCGAGAACGTTAGTGACATTCAACATTGTCACTAACGTTCCAATGTGCCCCTAGGTCTCACGTTAGAGTCCACGTTAACTAGGTTAACGTGGCTTCTAACGTGGCCATTCTTAGCCATCCCAACGTTAGTGACAATGTTGAGTGTCACTAACGTTGGCTCATCCTTCATTCCTCATCGTTAGCTTCCACGTTAACCAAGTTAACGTGGAATTTAATGTGACTCTTGGGGGTTGTGTGGTTGCTTCAACGTTAGTGACAATGTTGAGTGTCACCAACGTTGTCGACAACTCTTCATCTCTTACGTTAGCTCCCACGTTAACCAAGTTAACGTGGGAGTTAACGTGGTACTTTGCACCATAGGCCAACGTTAGTGACAATGTTGAATGTCACTAACGTTGGCTTCTCTTCCCCCCTTAACGTTAGAGGCCACGTTAACTAGGTTTACGTGGCTTCTAACGTGGCCACTTATGAGTAATTGCCAACGTTAGTGACAATGTTAAGTGTCACTAACGTTGGCTCAACTTCTCTTCTCCACGTTAGAGTTCACGTTAACTTAGTTAACATGACTCTCTAACGTGGGCATTGATGGCTTTTTGAGAGTGTTATTGGCAATCACTTTTCTCATTAACCTTGCAAGTTACCTCCCCTTTTCTTGCTTCCTTTTGGTCCTGAAATCAAGCAATTGCATCAAAGCTCTAGTCCAAGTCATGAGTAATGCAACATAATATTTGTCACTAAACTTATGCAAAATCCTCATGAAATTATGTAAAATGCACAATGTATGCCTGAATCAAGGCATAAGTGAATATCTACCCAAAACTAGCTTATTTCCTAAAGAAATGCATGAAACTAACCTAAAAACAGTAAAGAAAAGGTCAGTAAAACTGGCCAAGATGCCCTGGCATTGATGCGCATAAACTAGTTATGCTACGATTTAGGAAATTGCACGATCGGCAAAATTCCTTCCGGCAAGTGCACCGGTTATCGTCAAGTAAAAACTCACAATAGAGTGAGGTCGAATCCCACAAGGATTGGTTGAGTGAGCAATTCGGATTAGAAGTGTGTTCTAGTTGAGCGGAATCAAGATTGAGATGAGAATTGCGGAATGTAAAATTGGCGGGAAAAGTAAATGACAAGAAATTGAAATGGCGGAATCTTAAATTGCATGAATTAAAGAGCAGAAACTAAATTGCTGAAATTAAAAGGGAATGGGGTGATTGCATGAATTGAGTTGCAGAATGTAAAGAGAAGATGTAATCAGAATTGGGGGATTCATTGGGTTATAGGAGATATTGAGATCTCCGAATCAAAACATGTTTATCTCTTCCTCAAGCAATGCGTTCATTGAATTTTGCTTGGCAATCTTATATGATTGGATCCCAATCCCTTGGCTCACCAATTCTCTCTAAAAATGAACAAATTTCCAATCCCTTGGTTTAAATGTTCATAAGAAGAGATGATGCTCGATCACTGATTATACCACACAGTTTCATGAACCACAATTTGGTAGGATTACATGTCACAATATCCATCCAAACCCCAATCCAATTCACTGTGAGAAAGCTTCTCTAGCATGAATCCTCCATTCCTTTCCCAAGGTTCCGAAGGATTCCAATTATGGGTAGTTTCTTTCCCAAGACAACTACCCAATGGAATTAGATCGAGAAGCTTTCTAACAAAATTCAAGAGAAAAGATTGAAGAAGAAGATAAACTATTATTGATTCATTGAATTACAATAGAGCTCCCTAACCCAATGAAAGGGGGTTTAGTGAGTCATAGCTCTGAATTCAATTACAAAGATATGAAAACTAGCTAAAAGTGAAGGTAAAAGTCCTTTCTAACTTAAATTCTATCCTATTTATACACTTTCTATATTGAGCTTCTGTTGTGTTTCTTGGGCTTTGAGGCCTCTCCCTGCTTTCCTTTTGCCTTGGGTTTATGATCCATAATCTTGATGAGGCTGCTGGTCCAAATTCTGTAACATTCATTGAGCCAACTTAGTGATAATCAAATAATGGCACATGACTCAATAAATTGAAATTTCAGACTCATCAATCCTTCAGGCCCAATCCCATAAACCATGATATTCAATTGGGTTTCAAACCAGAATAAGTTTAAGTTAATGTTTGTGCTCAAATACTAACTTAAACCACAATATCTTTGGTCCAGAAACCTTTTCCAAGAGTGGCGTTTAAGTTGCAGTTTAAGCTTAAACTGCAGCTTAAACGCCAGACACTTCCAGTGAGGCCTTTTGTAGAAGCACGTTTAAGCTTTAGTTTAAGGTTAAACTGAAGCTTAAACGTGGAAATGGAAGAAGGCAGCCCTGGAGAGTCATGTAGTCGAACACGTTTAAGCTCCAGTTTGAGGTCAAACTGAAGCTTAAACGTGGATATAGGAAGGGCAGCCCTGGAGGTCGAACACGTTTAACCTCCAGTTTAAGGTCAAACTGGAGGTTAAACGTGGAAATGGAAGGAGGCATCCTGGAGGTCGAACACGTTTAACCTCCAGTTTAAGGTTAAACTGGAGGTTAAACGTGGAAGCTTAGAAGGGTAGCCCTGGAGGTGTCGAACACGTTTAAGCTCCAGTTTGAGGTCAAACTGGAGCTTAAACGTGGAAATGGAGAGAGCAACCCTGGAGGAGAAAACTTGGTCGAACACGTTTAAGCTCCAGTTTGAGGTCAAACTGGAGCTTAAACGTGGAAATGGCTCCCTGGTGCTTTTCCCATTCTGGCGTTTAACCTCCAGTTTAAGGTTAAACTGGAGGTTAAACGTGGAACTCCTTCCTGAGTGGCATTATCATTCTGGCGTTTAACCTCCAGTTTGAGGTCAAACTGGAGGTTAAACGTGGAATGCTTCTTTGGTGAGACTTTTCATTCTGGCGTTTAACCTCCAGTTTAAGGTTAAACTGGAGGTTAAACTTCAATTCTAGCATTTCTTAGCCTTCATGATTCTGGCGTTTAAACTCCAGTTTAGGCTTAAACTGGAACTTAAACTCCACATTTGATATTCAAGCTTCCTTTATTGATTTTGTTGCTTCCTTGCTTAGCCTCTTCTTCCCTGAAATCATCCAAACAATTGCATCAAAGTCTTGCAAAATTTCATGAGAAATCTTCCATTCATAGCATTCAAGTAATATAACTAAAACTCATGGAATTTGCATTAAAATCATACTGTTTGGATGGTTTATTGCTTTGTTCTTCATTTAACCATTTTTGGTTACTTTAAGCTCAAGAAAATGCATAAAACAACTAAAACTAACAGAAAAATGCTAGTGAAACTAGCCTAAGATGCCTTGGCATCAGGCATCACCAACAAAAGTGCATCAACATAAAAGAGACATAAAAAGGGAAATTAATAAGAGGAACTAAGGAAATTAAAGCAAATCAACAAGGAAAAGTAAAAAGAACTAGATGAAAATAAGAATTAAAACCTAAATTAAAGAGAGGTTAACCTAAATCTACCGTAATTCTAGAGAGAAGAGGGAGCTTCTCTCTCTAGAAAACTACCTACAACATTATGCTAAGCTAATCTAATTGCTTCCCCTTTGACCCATCTTGAATTCTGCATGAAATAGCCTCAGAAATGAGTTGGATTTGGGTTGGGAAGCTCAGAAATCACCCCAGCGAATTCACTTTAATGAGGTCACGTGCTGGCTGTGACGCGTACGCCTGGGTCACGCGTACGCATCGTCTGGCATTTTTCTTGTCATGCGTACGCGTCTTGTCACGCGTACGCGTCGCCTGGACGACCTCCTCTTCACGCGTGCGCGTTTGTCTTGCGTGTGCGTCGTTCTAAGCACCCCAATCCTTGTTTTTCCATGAATTCTCCATCTTGCATGCTTTTCTCTTCACCTCTTCCATCCAATACTTGCCTTATGAATCTAAAATCACTCAACAAACATATCAAGGCATCGAATGGAATTAAGGTGAATTAAATTTAGCTATTTTAAGGCCTAAAAAGCATGTTTTCACACTTAAGCACAAATTTAGTGAGAATTACAAAACCATGCTATTTCATTGAATAAATGTAAAATAAGTTGATAAAATTTCCCAAATTAAGTACAAGATAAACTACAAAATTGGAGTTTATCATCGATTCTTTGTAACTTTATTTTAATCCTCGGCCATCAAACCTCATCAAATTTATCTCAAAATACCACACCACAACAGCCTCAAAATCACCAAAACACCCCAACTGACTGTTCATAAATTGCCAACCCAAAATCTCAAGCAAACAACAGTAATTCAACAAAAATTCAACATAGTCTTAATCAAACTCAATAATCAATCAAATCAACATTCACTTATCAAATTCATGTTTAATTTTTATAAAATTACCAAACTCTACCTTGGTATGAATTTAAAATAAAAGAAGCTCTGAAAAAGCTTTTTGATCGAGCTGTTGAAGAGAATAACGTCAGAAATCATCTGTGTTTCTTAGAATTTCAATTGGCCGAACCCAAGGGAAAGAGAAATTACGTTTCCATCAACTTCTATTGAACAAAAATTATGCCAACATATAGAAGAGGAGGATACGAACTCTTTTATCGGATTAGATTTTTTATTAAAATTACGTATTAAAAGAAATCGAAAAAGAAAAATAGTGGAGGGTCACGGTTTCTTCGTTGGAAGCTCTCGGTCTTCTTCTTTCTCATTTTTTTTTTTCATGCAGCACAGTTAATGAATGAGAGATTAAGGAAGGTGTTTTTTGTTTTAGTGAAAAGATGAATTGGCAATTAAAAGATTAAGTGTCAATGCTATATTACTAGATGGTTATGTGTTAAAATCTCTCTTTTCTTTCTTTCTCCAAAAAGGGATCGGTTACATGGAATTAAAGGATAAGAATATTCATTGCTTGACACTTATTTAATAAAACCAAGTGAGGTGTCATGGGTTTTATTAAGCTCCACGGTTCTCTCTTTGGCTTTGGCAAAAAATGGGTGAAATCAAGGAAATAATAATAATTAGTGGTGATATTAGGTTTAATGTGATATACCATTGCTTAATGTGATTCCACGTTTCTATTCCTTCTTCTTTCCAAGGAATGGTTCGGTTGTTTAATTTAGTAAAAAGTGATTTAGCAAGGGTAAGGGTAAGTGTCAAGTTTTGGTCTAACCGAATCGACGGTTCAAATTATAAATATCTTAAACGAATAATTATAAAAATTGAATATATTATTACACAAGTAATATATATATATATATAATTATATATGAGTTACTAATATAAATGACATTAGTAACTTAAGAATTAAAAGATATTTGATAAAGTTGTAGCAACTTTAAGTTTATCCAGAAATACCAATAATTACTTATATCGACAAAAGCCGAATTTGATAATAATATTAATATTATTATCTAAACTCCATTATAATTAGAGAAAGTAAAATAAATAAATAACATAATAATAAAATTATATTACCATTTATTTTACTTTGGGTTCGAAGTCGACTCGTCAAAATAAAATTAATCACTTTTAAAATATTATTTTAAGAAAAACTCGCGTTAGTGCAAAAATTAGAGTTGTTACAACACCAATATTTTGCTAACAAAAACCAATATTTTGAATTGAATTTGAATTTATATAATAGACAATGTTCGGTTCATTTAGTATTATACAATAGTTTCGCTTTGATATTATTTTAGGTTCATTCTAGATATAAGTATTTTTGAATTCGAAATTATATCATGGACAAATGTTTGGTTCATTTGGTATTATACAATAGTTTTGCTTTAATAATATTTTCGGTTCATTTGCAGTCTAGGTGTGTTGTCGATGAATGATTTGTCCCAATGGTTGGAATGATTTTCAAGACAAATTGAATGGAATGGAATGAAACCTAATACAATTGAATAAAGTGATAATAAATAATTTCATTCTTTTTCGCTAAAAAAGACTCAATCATAACAAAAATACGTCGAATTTATTTTTGAATCCAAATAAATCTCAATTAAATTAAGAAATAAACCGAAATCACTTAAGAAATAAAAAATTTGGTCAAACTTATCAGTAGTATCAAGTGAACCTCAATTAACACACAAATGAACCAAAATTATTTAATGACGGCAACAGAGAAAATCGGGAACTAATAAAGATGTTCGCAAAATGTTGGTATTATTAGTGATGACGATAACGAAGAAGAAGAATCTGTGTGTGCTAATTTGGAAGAAGAAGAAGAAGAAAGAGGAGGAGAAGAAGAAGGAAAGAAAAAAAAACTGTGTACGCGAATTTAGAAGAAGAAGGAGGAGGAGGAGGAGGAGGAGGAGAAAATGGGAAAGGAGGAGGAGTGACGGAGAAAAAATGTCGGTAAAGAATTTCTCAAAATAATTTCGTTGCAAGTATAGATCTAAATCGACAATTAAACCTCAATCAACATTTAATTAGGTTGTCACAGGTACAAACTCAATAAAAATAAATCAAAGTATTCAAACCTCGGATCTCCTCTCAAGAAATTGCAGGGAAGTGTATTTATTATTGGTTATGATGTACTTCTTTTTGGGGTTTTGAAATAAGGAACAAGAAAATATAAATGGCGAGAAAAATAAACTAACAACTAAGAAAGGTCCTAGTAAGGATTGAGAATTGGAATTCCTATCCTCATTATCATCATCAATTGTGATGGTAAGTGTAAATCGCTTTCACTTAGTTATCCTCTAACAAATAAAGGAAAGTCAAGCGAGCAAAATTGACTTAAGTTTACAAGTCCTAATCAAAGACTAGATTTAGTGAGGCTCAAGCCAAGTAGCAACTTTCAATCTCCAATCAACAAAAGAATTTTGATAACTCAAGAGTTTTTAATTAATCAATCTAAGTCAAGAACATAAAAATCTATTTTAAAATCCAACCAAGCATTTTATCAAACACTTGGATGGTACAAAATAAAAGCATAAAAAAGTAACAAGAAATAGTAAAATCTAATATTAACAAAAGCAAGGAATCAATAACCAACAATTAAAGAAAGAAGCAATAAACATGAAATACTTCAAATTGCATTAAAAGAAAATTGAATCTAACAAGAAGAGTTCATAAATTAAATTGAGAAAATAAAGAAATAAAAAAGAGAAGATAAACTAGGATACTAGAACAATAAAAGGTAGAAGAAAACTAAATTAAAGAAAGATAAAATTCTGAAACTAAGAAGAAATAAGACTAAAAACCCTAAAACCTAGAGAGAGGAGAGAACCTCTCTCTCTAGAAACCTACATCTAAAACCTAAAGTGTGAATGAATGAATAAGTGATTGAATGATCCTTCCAGCTCCACTCTGTAGTCTCTTGTCTTCATTTTTGGGCTTAAAACTGTGTCAAAAGCAGCCCAGAAATTGCCCCCAGCTTTTTCTCGTAACTGAGGAACGTGACGCTTGTCACGTGTACGCGTAAGCCACATGTACGCATCAAGGGATATTGAACTTGCCATGCATACGCGTCATCCATGCGTACCCGTCATTTTTCTGCTGCACCGGTCACGCATACGCGTCATCCATGCGTGCGCGTCGAGGCCAGCTTTTCAAATCTCCAAATTCTTGTGTTCCTTCCACTTTTGCTTGCTTCATTTCCATCCTCTAAGCCATTCCTGCCCTATAAAAGTTGAAAACACTTAACACACATATCACAGCATCGAATGGTAATAAGATAAGATTACAAATTAGCAATTTTAAGGCCAAAGAAGCATGTTTTTAATTATAGCACAAAATTAGGAAGGAAACTTAAAAACATGCAATTTACATGAATAAGTGTGAGAATAGTTGACAAAATCCACTCAATTTAGTATAAAATAAACCATAAAATAGTGGTTTATCAATCTCCCCACACTTAAACATTAGTATGTCCTCATACTAAGCTCAAGGGAACAAAAAGAGTGAAGGGAAAATGGTAAGACTTATGCAATGCAACTTATCTATATGAATGCAACTACATGCTAAATGCTTCTACCTACTTGGTTAAGAGTGAATAAATCTTTCAAGAACAAATATATACTGGATTCCACTAATTCAAATTTCAAAATGAAGTACAAGTAGACTTGCAAGAAGAAAGCTTGTGAAAGCCGGGAACAAGGAATCGAGTATCAAACCCTCACCGGAAGTGTATACTTTCTAATCACTCTAGTGTTTACGGTTCGATTCTCTCAATTCTCTACTAATCTTGCTTTCTAAAACTTGCTCTTCTTCTATCAATCAAGAAAAATTTAATGCACGAATACACATATCAAGAGGTCTTTTCAAGGGTTGTAATGGGGTTAGGGTCAAGGTAGGAATGTATTTGGTTAAGTGGGATGAAATCTGAATCCTTGATTAACCTAAACTTTTCACCTAACTTAACGCAATCCATGTAATCAAAATGCAAAATCTAACTACCCATTAACTATGTTTTCCACATATTTATGCATCCTAAATTTGAGTAAATACATATGCATTGCTACCACCATTTATTTTGGGGCATTTTGTCCCCTTTTTATATTGTCTTTTTCTCTTTTTTTTTTCTTTTTTTTTTATTTTTTTATTTATCTTATTTTTCTTAATGCATATGATTAAGGTATTGAATGCAAGAATATGTGCTCGACTATCTTTTTCACTTTTTCACAAAAAATATACAATACCCAATTCCTAAACCAGATGTTCCCAATCCAATTTCTCCACACTTAAATTGTGCATACTCTCACTAGTCTAAGCTAATCAATGATTCAAATTAAGGACATTTATTGTTTTCTACTTAGAGTTAGTGATGTGCTAAAATATAGAACAAAAGGGGTAAAATAGGCTCAACAATGGTTTGCAAAGGATAATGAAAGGATAAGGCCATATGGGTATGTGAGTTTAGTGAAACAAAGGCCTCAATCACATAAGTGCATGCATACAACAAACAATGAAAATATAGAATCAAGAAAGACAAAGATCACAATTTTAGAGAGAACAACACACAACGAAATAAAATATTGGTTGATAAGATGCAACCAATCAGTAGAATCAAAAAGTTCACTAGGCTTCTATGTTCGAGCTCTAAAACCATATTCCACAATAAATTTCTTTAAGCAAGTTCAAAAATTTTAATTCAAATTAGTGAAATGCTCTAAAATAGTTTCTTGGAAAATAAGTTATTACTTCAACCAAGTAGTCCTAATAAGAAAGAAGTGGCAAAATATGTATGAATTCTAACTAACATGCAATCTATCATGTAATGCAACAACTAACTAACAAAGAGGAGCAAGAATTGGTGTTGGAAAGGGAAGTAGTTACCCACGGAAGTCGGTCTCGATCTCCCCATACTTAAAGATTGCACCGTCCTCGGTGCATACAAAGATGAGCATGGTGGATCAGGGTAGTTGCTACAACTGATGAGTTTCTTCAAAAAATTATGCAGAGGGACTTGTTGTTCGTCCCATTTAGAAGCTTTTCCTTTTTCTTCTTGGTGGCCGACCTGAAAAGGGAGTAAAGACGGAAGATTAAGCCCAAAAATAAAGATATCATAGCAAATAAAATATAGGTGGGGCTAATGCCAAATAAGAGTGGGTTTCTCAACTACATTGTAGCTTCAACATGTAAGTGAGAAAGCAATATATGTGAATGGCATATCAACAAACACTTGATGCAGGAGTAAAGTCAAAGCATAGGTAAATGAAAAGAATACTCGAAAACATCAAGTTAAAACAAGAATTGACACAGACAAGATTAGTGATAAGTGATGCACCACTATTTCATGGTACATTTTGTACTTAATTGAGTAGATTTTATCCAATAAACTCACACTTATTAATATAATTCGCATGTTTTACATTTTCCTTCCTAACTTTGTGCTATGATTGAAAACATGCTTCTTTGGCCTTAAAATTGCTAATTATTAATCCTCTCTTATTACCATTCGATGCCTTGACATGTGTGTTAAGTGATTTCAGGGTTTATAGGGCAGGAATGACTTAGAGGATGGAAAGGAATCATGCAAAAGCGGATGGAATACAAGAAATTGAAGGAATTGCTAAGCTGTCAAGCCTGACCTCTTTGTACTAAATCGATCATAACTTGAGCTACAGAGATCCAAATGAGGCGGTTCTAGTTGCGTTGGAAAGCTAACATCCGAGGCTTCGAAATGATATATAATTTGCCATTGTTGATTTGAATATAAGCGATGTGCACGCGTACGTGTGGATTGTGCAAAATTTCAGCGTATCAGAAATTATTTGGTGCGATTTCTGGGCTCCTTTTAGCCCAGTTTTTGGCCCAGAAAACTCAGATTAGAGACTGCAGAGTGGGGGAATCATGGACACTTCTCATTATTCACAATTTTTAGGTTTTAGATGTAGTTTCTAGAGAGAGAGGTTCTCTCATCTCTTTAGGTTTTAGGATTTCTCTTAGTTTTAGGTTTATTTCTTCTCAATTCCAGGTTCAATATTCCTTTAATTTAGTTTCTCTTCTACTTTTAATTTTCTTAGCATTCTAGTTTATTTATCTTTCCAATTGAATTTATGAACTTTTCATGTTAGATTTGATTTTCCCATTTAATGCAATTTGAGGTATTTCATATTTATGATTGCTTTCTTTATTTGTTATCATTGATGCTTGCAATTGGTTGTTTAGATTTTACATTCCCTATTACTTTTCTATGTTTTTGTGTTATGCCTTCCAAGTTTTTGTTAAAATGCTTGGGAGGGTTTTAAGTTAGATTTCTATGTTCTTGGCTTTGGTTGAGTAATTGGAGACTCTTGAGTTATCAACCTTCTTTGTTGATTGATAATAGTAAGTTGCTGGTTGATTTGGATCCCTCTAAAGCTAGTCTTTCCTTAGGAGTTGACTAGGACTTGAGGAATCAAATTGATTAGTCCACTTGACTTTCCTTCATAGTTAAAGGTTAACTAAGTGGGAGCAACGAACAATTCTCATCATAATTGATAAGGATAACTAGGATAGGACTTCTAGTTCTCGTACATTGCCAAGAGTTTTCTTAGTTATTAATTTAATTTCTTGCCATTTTATTTTCTTGTTCCTTATTCAAAACCCCAAAAAGATACAATCTCATAACCAATAATAACTACACCTCCCTGCAATTCTATGAGAGACGACCCGAGGTTTGAATACTTCAATTTAATTTTATTAGGTTTGCTTAAGTGACAACCAAAATTTTTGTATGAAAGGATTCTTTGTTGGTTTAGAAACTATACTTGCAACGAGAATTATTGAGAATTCTTTACTAGCAAAAATCCGTTCACCAATAAGCATGAGAGCATTTGGTCCCATCCTAACTCAATGATAATGAAGCACAAAAATAAATAATGATGAGTTAGGAAGGACTAAAGCACTAATTTTGTGTGTGGGGCAAAATTTGCAAATAATAAATAAGAAAAAGTGGGTTATGAAAGACAATATGAGTCCATATCAATGCACAAAGAATGCAAGTATGACAAAAGGTTAAGCATTGATTAAAAGTATTAGCACCCAACAATATCAAACAAGTCAAGAAGCACCAAAACAATGCAGGAAATATTCAACAGTTGAGTAAAAAAATTTAACACCAATGTTAAAACAACAAATATAGAAAAGAAAAGAGGAACAAACAACAAAGTTAAAATACAATGAATGCAAGTATGCAAATGTAATAGACAAAAGAAAAGAAAGAGGATAAAAATGAGAAGTGGAAATGTGAAGAGAGGGAGAAGAAGAAAGTAAGAAAGGAAGAAGAAAGAAGAAGAAAGGAGAGAAGAAAGAAGAAGAAAGGAAAAGAAACAGGGCAGAAATAGGGCGCGAACGCGACACGCGCACATGGGTCACACGTGCGCGTGAGAACAGAAACAGGCAGGTGACGCGTGAGCGTTGTCCACGCACACGCGTGGGTGGCCCAAAATAAAAAGTGACGCGTGAGCGTGACTACTTTTCGTGCTAGATGCACGATTACTGCATAGTGCCATCACAACTCTCTGTTTTTTGTACCAGAGGTATCATTTATATACAACGCATGCGCGTCGGTCACGCCCACGCGTGGAAGCGGAAAATTTGCTAGGTGACGCGTACGCGTTAGCAAGGTGTACGCGCAGGATGGACCTTTTTTTTTAAGAACTAACAAGCGACCAAAGCAATGCCAAAAATTATTAAACAAGCTAAACCATAACTTAAACTAAATAAACATAACTAAAAATTAAAATTTAACTTATTACCAATATAAACAAAAGGAAAATTAGAAAGAATTTACCATGGCGGGGTGTCTCCTACCTAGCACTTTTAGTTAAAGTCCTTAAGTTGGACATTAGGTGAGCTCCTTGTCATGGTGGCTTGTGCTTGAACTCATCTTGAAACTTCCACCAATGCTTGGACTTCCAATAAGCTCCAACATTTCCAAATAAATTCACCAGGCCATGATGAAGTTCTTCACAGGCTTTGAGCTCCCAAAGTTGATCCACTTGTATGCCGGGATCCCAAATCTTGTTTCTACACCCGTCTTCAAGTTGATCATCATTGTTCCAACCGGGTGGCCAGCAATTCGAATTTTCATTGAGGCATCCAAACAACTTCCTAGACCCAAGAAATCTAGCTCTACACCAACCTTTGCATTTCGACTTTGAGCTTTCTACCACAATGAACCGTGCATGACAACTCCAAACACTAACCATATCCCTTTTGCTCTTAAAGCCACAAAGAGCTCTAAGTTGACCATCCGTCTCAAGCAAACCATATTCAAGTGGGAAAGTAAAGTTTAAGGTTAAGAATTTTACTCACTTGAATGTTGTGTTGGATGGTAATGGCTTGGGGAGAGGTGTTTTTAATGATCTTGCAAGCTCCACTCCCTTGTGCTCTTCCTTGACTCCTTCCACCTCTTGGCAAACTTCTTCAACTTCAACCTCTTTCTCTCGGTAGCTTTCTTCAATTTCAATTCCTTGCTCACCAATTTCTTCTATACATTCCTGATTGTTCAAGTCATGTGTTGGAGGTTGTGCTCTAGCCTCTTCAACATCAATTTCACAACACAATGAGGAAGGTTCAACAATCTCAAATAGCACATTAGTTGGTATGGAATCATCTTCAATAATAGGATATATCGCTTGCTCAACCTCTTCCAATCTCTCATCATCCACAATATGCCTAAGAGGTTGCACATTATCCTCTTCAACATCAAATTCATGCTCAATGGAAGAAGGTTCAACAACTTCCACAACATCATCATTAGCATCACTTGGTGTGGAAGTGTTCTCAAGCTTGGAATCCACCTCTTGTGCAACTTCGCCTAGGTCTTCAACCAGTTCTTCTTCTTCAACAATCTCCGTACTTTCCACTTGTTCCACAACACACTCCATTTCCTTATTCTCTTGTTGATATTCTAAAATCTCCTTCACGCTCCTCTCGTCGGTTGATTTTCCACATTCATCCATGGAAATACTTTGTCGTGACATGTATCCCATGAGTCTACGGTGGCTTGAATTTTAGCAATGTTAGCCATGATAGTTTTGCACGTTCTTTGGGCTTCCTCTTGCTCCTTTTGACGGATGACTGCTTAGAGCCGATCCATTGCTTCCTTGAGATGATCCATTGGCTCTTGTTCCACTTGGCTAACGTAAGTAGGATCATATTGCTCTTGGAATGATGAATATGGACACTCTTCCATGGAAGGTTGTGGTGGAAAAGAGAGTTCATCTTGCGGTTGAAAAGGAGATGCATTAAAGTTGGGAGGTTGGAAGGTGGGTTGGTTGTTGGTAGAATGTGGAGGTAGACGGGATATAAGCTCTTAGAGGGTGGATGTGAATCCAGTGAGGGTAGAGGTGAGTATGGTTTGAGGCTCTTCTTGCTCTTGAAGATTGACACCAAGTGTATCATCCATCGGAGCTTGGTTGGAGGGAAAAGAAGGGTTGTGAGGGTAATGATGTTGGAATTGCGGTGGTTCAATGGGTGCTTGTTCACAGGGCTCATATGGTAGTTGGTATGGAGGATATGGATTAGGGTCATATAGAAGTGTTTGGTAGGATGAGGCTTGTGAGTATGGTTGAGGGCTATATTGAGGAGGGGGTTCATAGGCATATGGTGGTGGTTGTTGGTAGTCACAAGGAGGTCCACCATAGCCATTAGATGGGTATGCATCAAAGGGTGGTTCTTGCTCATAGTATGTTGGAGGAGGTTATTACCAAGAAGGTTGTCCATAAGCTTGAGGCTCCTCCCACCTTTGATTGTCCCATCCTTGATGCATGTTCTCATTGTAGCTTCTATTCCCTACAACATAATTTGAACCAAACTCATAGCCAAAGTGGTGAGAATTCATCGTAACAAGAGAAGATAAAAGCAAAAACTAAGAAAAAATAATGAAATTAAACTCCTAAAACTAGCAACAACTAACAAAGAAACAAAAGGCAAACATATTCACAATATTTACAATAACCAATAATAAGGCACACATTTGCAATTCTCCGGCAACGGCGCCAAAAACTTGACGGAGGAAAAATGTCGGTAAAGAATTTCTCAAAATAACTTCGTTGCAAGTATAGATCTAAACCGACAATTAAACGTCAATCAACATTTAATTAGGTTTTCACAAGTATAAACCCCAACAAAAATAAACCAAAGTATTCAAACCTCGGGTCGTCTCTCACGGAGTTGCAGTGAAGTGTATTTATTATTGGTTATGATTTACTTCTTTTTGGAGTTTTGAAAAAGGAACAAGAAAATATAAATTGCAAGAAAAATAAACTAACAACTAAGAAAGGTCCTAGCAAGGATTGAGAATTTGGAATTCCTATCCTCATTATCATCATCAATTGTGATGGTAAGTGCAAATCGCTTTCACTTAGTTATCCTCTAACAAATAATGGAAAGTCAAGCAAGCAAAATCGACTTAAGTTCACAAGTCCTAATCAAAGACTAGATTTAGTGAGGCTCAAGCCAACTAGTAATTTTCAATCACCAATCAACAAAAGAATTTTAATAACTCAAGAATCTCTAATTAATCAATCCAAGTCAAGAACATAAAAGTCTATTTTAAAATCCAACAAAATATTTTATCAAACACTTGGAAGGCACAAAATAAAAGCATAGAAAAGTAACAAGAAATAGTAAAATCTAAGATTAACAAATGCAAGGAATCAATAACCAACAATTAAAGAAAGAAGGAATAAACATGAAATACCTCAAATTGCATTAAAAGGAAATTGAATCTAACAAGAAGAGTTCATAAACTAAATTGAAAAAATAAAGAAATTAACAAGAGAAGATAAACTAAGATACTAGAACAATAAAAGGTAGAAGAAAACTAAATTAAAGCAAGATAAAATTCTGAAGCTAAGAAGAAATAAGACTAAAAACCCTAAAACCTAGAGAGAGGAGAGAGCCTCTCTCTCTAGAAACCTACATCTAAAACCTAAAGTGTGAATGAATGAATAAGTGATTGAATTATCTTTTGAGCTCCACTCTGCAGCCTCTTGTCTTCATTTTTGGGCCTGAAACTGGGTCAAAAGCAGCCCAGAAACCGCCCCCAGCATTTTCTCGTAACTGAGGCACGTGACGCTTGTCACGTGGTAGCGCAGCATTAAACTTCGCACAAATGAACCAGCAAGTGCACTGGATCGTCCAAGTAATACCTGAGTGAGTCAGGGTCGATCCCACGAGGATTGTGATTTGAAGCAAGCTATGGTTATCTTGTAGATCTTAGTCAGGCGGATATAAAAGTTATTTGTTTGTTTAAATCGCATAAAAGGTAAATAAATACAACGTTACTCAATTGATGGTGAAAGCAATAATAAAAAGATGGTTAAAGCTTCAGAGATAGTTTGTTCTTCTGGATTAATTCGGTCTCACTGTCTATGCCAATTGTAAATGATTTCTTCTATGGCAGGCTGTATGTGATCAACGCCTTTCTTGAGAGGTCGCCGATCTTCCTCCAAGTTGAACACCAGGGTTAGTGTGTATGCAGTCTGATTGAGGGTGAAGCTCCTACAGTCCATTCTCCTTGATGATCCTACTCAAAACGCCACAGACAAGGTCGAATATTCCGAATTAGAGAATGCTGCGCCTTTGGTTCTAGCCTTTACCACAAAGATCCTAATCTCCTCATACCTCGGCTGAACTGATGTCTCGAGAAGTCCCCAACGAAGTCGTGGATTAGCCGTCTAAATCAATGTTTTGAAAATCAAACCGGACCAGTCGATTCAACCGGGTTAACCAGAAACCGGTCACTTAGCTGGTCTGGTCCACCCACAAAACTGTGCTGCAAAAAACTGGTTGAAAAATCGGCCAAACCGGTGAACTGGGCGAACCGGCACGGTTTTTGCGGGTCCCGGTTCTCCCCCCCAAGCTAATAAAATGGCGTCGTTTGGCTTTTTTTTTTTAAAAAAAAGAAGAAAGAAGGCTGAGGAATGCGTGTTGCCTAAATCCTTAATCAGCTACTCTTCGAAGAACACTCCCACTCCCAAGCCCTAAGCTCGTCGAGGCTCGAGGTTCTGCCGTTCTGCCAACGAAGGTGATGTGTTGAAAACGGATTTCCAACACCTAAAACTCACCGGCAAGTATATCGGGTCGCATCAAGTAGTAATTACTCACATGAGTGAGGTCGATCCCACAGGGATTGATGGATTGAGCAATTTTAGTTAGGTGGTTGATTTAGTTAAGCAGACAATTGATGATTTGAGTGAATTGTAACCAACAGAAGCTAAATTTCATGAAATTAAAAGGGAGAGGGAGAATTGACAATAAATTAAAGAGCAAAAGAAGTAAAATAGCTGAATCTTAAAGAGCAAGTAATGTAAATGACTGAAACTTAAATTGCAAGAAAAGTAAATAGCTGAAGCTTAAAGTGAAAGAAATGTAAATTGCTTGAATAATAAAGGGGTGTGGGGTGTTGGGATTCAGAATTTAACAACAAAAAGTAAAGAAGATGAAGTAAGTGCAATAAATCTAAACAGAATTGGAAAATTGTAATGAAGAACAAAACAGAAAGTAAATTCAACTCAATTACAGGAGCTAGGAAAGAAATTCAGGAGCTCAGAGGCTCTATGAGACTAGAAAATAAGTCTAGATCTCAATTCCTTCCTTGATCCAACAGAGAGCAATTTGCAGAAGAAAAGAAGATGAAAGCAATAAAGAAAACTTAGATCCAATTCTTGGAACAATTGAGAAGAGAGGTAAAAGATGATTCTCAAACTTAGAATCAATGAAGCTCTTCAATCTCAATTCAAATTCCAAAACAGAAAGTAAAAGTAGCAAAAGAAATAAAAATGAAGACAGAAAGATAAATCCAATTCCCAAATCTTAGAATTATGCAGAAGAAAACAAAGATGAATTGTAGATCTGTGATTGAAACAGAATTCCTTCAATCTCAATCCACAATTCATAAACAGAGAGTAAGAAATGTAAAAGTAAGAACAAGGAGGAGAGAACTCAGCTCTCAATCCCAATTCCCCAATTCAAGCTAAAAACTAAAAAAAATGAAAATTCAAAAGTGAGAGTCAAGGTAAAACAAAAAGTCCCCTCACTAAATCAAACTAAGTCCTATTTATACACTTTCTATTTTTGATCTTCAGAATTTGGAGTGGGCTTCTCATTTGGTGAAGAATTGGATCTAAAGTGGCAATTGAATTAAAATTGGACCATGGTGCAGCTCCCAGGGAAGCGTTCAGTTAACTAAACCAACTGAGCGCCCAATTCTTGGCCAGGTTTATGTCGTGCATGGCTCCAGGGTAGCGTTCAGTTACTTAAGGGAACTGAGTGCTACACATGCTTCCTTTGAAAAAAAGGCCTTCAATTTTTGGTGCGTGACAAGCCTTGGCATAGCGTTCAGTTAAGTAACTTAACTTAGCGCTACAAGCCTTGCACAAGGTCCCTTCTTCGAGCCTTGCTGAGGCCACCTTGGCCCCTTTGTTTGTTGAACTAGCGCTCAGTTGAAGGAGTTAACTCAGCGCCCTTTGCTTGTGGAAAGAACTCCATCTTTGAACCTTGGGTGAGCCAACTTGGTGCCCAATTTCTTGCAAGTGAAGTAGCGCTTCCTTTAGCTCCCTGGGTGCTTGGTTCGAGCCTTGGAGGTTGCATTTTGGCAATTTCCTTTGTGAAGAGTAGCGCTTCTCTTATGCATAAGGTGCAAGGTTCGATTCTTGGCTCCCCCATTTTGGTACAATGCGCTTTGATTTTCTTTCATGGGGAGCCCGATAAAGTTAACTTAGTTAACTGAGCGCCCGTGATTTCTTTATTTCTTGTAGCCCTCAGTTAGGTAAGCTAACTTAACGCCATAGGCCTTGGTGCTTCCTTGGCCTTGCTTGGTTTGGTGCTAGGCTAGCGCTCAGTTAAGTGGGTTCACTGAGTGCTATGCCCCTTGCCTCCTTGGTTGATGCACCACGCTTTTGTTTCCTTAGGTCACGCTTTCCAAAGCATGGCTTAAGGTCCAAAGCATGCTTTAACTTCAAAAGCGTATCAAAAATTTCTTTTTCAACCATTTCTTCACCTACAAGTAATCAAAACAACCAATCAAAGCATCACCAAATTCACAAGGTTTATAACTTATTCAAAAACCAACTAATTTTAGCTTAATCCTCATGATTTAGTGTCAAATAAAGGATGGTTGATTGATTCAACAAAACCATACAAAACCACTCCAAATTACTTACTTCTAATGCAAGAAAGTGTATAAAACCTAATGAAACAAGTGAAAAATGCTTAAAAAGCTAGCATAAGATGACTTGTCATCAGAAGGACAACCGCTGCCATGAATCAAACAGACACCGGATCAAGCGCCACTGCCGTGGGTCGTCGCCTCAGCGTTGCGGGTCGTTCTATTCTCTACTTCGAGGCTCGAGCTTCTGGCCTTCTCTTGTCTCCTTCTCTTGCGGTTAGTTCTGGGCTTCTGGCTTTTCTTCTGTTCTTTCTATTTTTATTTTTTGTTTTGGGCTTCTGTTCTTCTGTGTTCCTGGCTTTTTAAATTTTTTAATTTTGTTTTTTACATGATTAATCAAATGTTAAATAAATTTGATGTATGTTGAATTTTGCTGGACTTCAGGATTTTGGTTGTTGAATTCATAGTTTTCTGAGGTTATTTTGGATTCATGATTTTGATTTATTTGTTATATGTTCATGATTTATTTGTTTGCTACTTTGCTGGATTCATGATTTTGTTAGTCAGGTTCCGTTCGTGTGCGTCGTCCGTTAGTCGTCGGTCGCTCCTCCTTCTCCTTCGTCGCAGGTATCCCTCTGCTCTGCCGTGGTCGCCGCAATTTCTCCAGCCCCCTCTGTTCTGCCGTGGTCGCCTCCCTCTGCTCTTCCGTGCTCGTTGAAGATTCTAGTAGGTGAGTCCTCTCCTCTTTGCTGTGTTTTTGCTGTGTTGTGTATTGGAAAGTCGGTCTTGCTGTGTTATGGTATGGAATGGTGTGCTGTTGCAATTCTTTCAAACCTCTTTGCTGTGTTTTTGGCTATTGCTGTGTTCTTGTTATGGTGTTAATAATTGTTCTTTTTTTTGTGTTATTGATTAATTGTTAATAATTTATATTACACAATAATCTGTATTTTTTTTGTTAATAATCTTGTTGTATTGTTCTTGGTGTTGTATTTAAACTGCTGCTGGTGTTGTGGTTATTAAAAATTTAGACATCAGTGTCATGTTGTTTACATGGTTTTGATTTTTATGCTTGTGCTTGTGCATTTTTAGTCTTGTTTCAAAGACGTATGTATGGAAGAATACTATATGTATATGCTGCATATTTATGCTTAGGTGCTGACTCTACATAGCTCTCTTCTTGAAGTTCTACTCTTTATTATGTGAAATTTTAAATTTTATTAAGTTAGAAATTATTAAATTTATATATTTAAAATTATTTTTAGATTTTTTAATAATTTTATTTAATATTTAATTAAATCGGTCAAACCCCGGTTGAACCTCGGTCGAACCAGTGAACCATTGAACCAGTGACCTCACCGGTTCATTGATCGGTCCGGTTCTCGCAACCTTGGTCTAAAGAGATGTATAATCAAGCTAGTGGTTCATTGATATCCGATGAAAGACGCTCGCTAAACCCATGTAGAATAAAGATAACCTTGTGCCGGTTCAACTCATTCATAAGGTTGGAGAATGAAGATACAACTTAGAATAAAGAATCAAGCACGAATTGAGATAGAATAGTAATACTTTTATTAATCCATAAAACTTGGTAGAGCTCCTCCCCTTAACCTAGGAGGTTTAGAGACTCATACTGATAGATAAAAAGGTTCAAAAATAATGAGAGAAGAAGAAGATCCTAAACAACGGTGATCTTCTCCTATATATACTAATCTAATGACTAAGGATTACAGAAATAAGATAAACTAAGTTGATAGTGCAAAAATCCACTTCTGGGGCCTACTTGGTGAGTGTTTGGGCTGAGCTTAAGTATTTTCCATGTGCTAATGTTCCTTAGGGGTGTTGAACGCTGGCTAGGGACCATCTTTTAGGCGTTGAACTCCAGTTGCTCCTCTGTGGGCATTGGACGCCAGGAATGGGGCTAGTGGCTGGCGTTGAATGACAGCTTTGGGCCTCAAATTCCGAAACAAAGAATGCACTATTATATATTTTTGGAAATTCCTGGATGTTCGCTTTCCATAGCCATTGAGAGCACGTCATTTGGACTTTTGTAGCTCCAGAAAAACTCCTTCGAGTGCACGGAGGTCAGATCCTGACAGCATCTGCAGTCCTTTCTCTGCTTCTGAATCAGACTTCTGCTCAAGCTCCTCAATTTCAGCCAGAAAATACCTGAAATTACCATAAAATATACAAACTCAAAGTAGAATCCAAAAATATGAATTTTGCACTAAAACCTATGAAAACTTAATAAAACTTAAATAAAACATGCTAAAAACTATATGAAAATGATGCCAAAAAGCGTATAAAATATCCGCTCATCACAACACCAAACTAAAACTGTTGCTTGTCCCCAAGCAACTAAAATCAAAGTAGGACAAAAAGAAGAGTAAGGTTGATGCGTGGCAGAAGTTAGACCAATTAAGAGATTATAATATAATAGAACAACGTTGCGAGTATAGCTCTTAACCAGCAAAAATCTGCCTCATCAATTTAGAAAGGTTGTTACAAAAAGCTTAGAATAAAAATACTGGGAGTATGAGTCCCAGGTCGTTTCCCAACGAGTTGCTAGAAAGGGTGCTAAGTTATTAATCAGGAGTTTTCTGAGAATTTTGAGAGTTGAATGACAGAAAATAAATAATTATAATTAAGTGCAATAAAAATTAAAAGGAATTTATTTATTCAAAATAAAAGAAAGCCTTGACTGGGGGAATGATTAATTGGAAGTTCTATTCTTGTTGGAATTCTCTCAAGTGTAGTATAACGAGGTTGTTATTTTCACTTAGTTAACCCTTACTAAATAAAGGAAAGTCAAGTGATTGAGCTAACTCTTATTTGCAAATCCTAGTCCTCTCCCTTGGGAAGGTCTAGCATTAGTAAATACAGAATTAGCCAACAACTTCCAATTTAACTAATTACTTGAGCATTCCAACTCAAGTGTCTCCTCTTAATCAGCCCCCATGTCTAGTAGGGAATCTACTCTATTGACATGGATACCATCTTTGTTATTGGGAGTTTGGAATAGAAAAGAGACATGATAAATTAAATAAAATATGGATTCAAATTAATTAAAAGTAAAAGTAATCCTTTGCATCAACAATCCATGAAAATAATCCAATTACCACTTTAAACAAGAATTAAGAATATGGAATAAATAAAAGAGTAAGTAAGGAAACAAACTAGAATAGTATCTTCAACGGAGGTGATGACTCTTCAATATCCGAAAGCAAAAGCAATAACTATTAATGTAAAGAAAAACAAGAGGAAGAGTAATTATCTCTCTAGATTCAGATCTAAAAACCTAAAAACTATCCTAGTGAGAATATGTGAGTGTGTGTATGTATCTCTTGAGTCTCTGCATGTTCCCTGGCTTTATTCCGTGTTTCTGGGCCGAATACTGGGTCAAAACGCGGCCCAAAATCGCCCCCAGCATTTTCTGTTAATTCTGCAGATCGCGCAAGTCACGCGTACGCGTCAGTCACGCGTACGCGTCAGTCACGCGTGCGCGTCATTTGGCGGATTTTCCTGTCACGCGTACGCGTCGTTCACGCGTGCACGTCTTTTGTGCAGACTCCAATCCACGTGTACGCGTCAGGCACGTGCACGCGTCGATGCAAATTTCTCCATTCCGCGCGTTCACGTGAGCCATGCGTGCTCGTCGGTACTCGCTGGTCATCTCCTTAGTTTCTTGTGTTCCTTCCATTTTTGCAAGCTTCCTCTCCATTTTCTAAGCCATTCCTGCCCTATGAAGCCTGAAACACTTAACACACGGATCACGGCATCGAATGGTATAAAGGAGAATTAAAATATACTAATTAATGATCTCTAGGAAGCAAGTTTTCAATCATAAAATAATATTAGGAAGGGGTTATAAAATTATACAAATCATATGAATAAGTGGGTAAAGACTTGATGAAAACCACTCAATTAAATACAAGATAAACCATAAAATAGTGGTTTATCAAAGGTACAATAAATCTTAGAGTTTTCAGTGAAGCTCAGTTTCAATTAGATGAGCGGGACTTAGTAGCTTTTTTGCTTCTGAAAAGTTGTTATAACAACTTGGTTAGACTTGGTTAAGTATTTTGCTTGGATGTAGAGCTTTATTGTATTATTATATAACTTGATGATAATTTAAAATAGAATTAATTTTTGTATAAAAAATATATTAAATTATCAATTAATAATTTCTCTTAGTGGCTAAGGATCTTTTGTATTTAGTGAGAGGTCTTTGGCTCAACATCCACTTGAAATATATTTTTATATAAGTATATAACATATACATATACAGGGTGCGAGATAATCCTTTCTGATCCGTACGAGAATCCTACCCGCACCCTACCCTACCGCTATAGATCAAGTTGGCAACCCTACTTGTAAGACCCCATATTTTCATAAATTTAATAATAAGTTATTTTATGATTTATTATATTTATGCAACATTATTTTTTTAGAGATTTTATATTAATTAGATATTTTCTTATTGTTGATTTAAAGCTTTAGTGATTGAGAAATAATGAAAATTTTATGTGTTTAATTTTGAATATTTAGATTTTGAACTTTATTTTATGATTTTAAAAGAAATTAATTTGATTATCTCTAATTATTGAATTAGAGTATTTCTTTGAAAATAAATCGTAATTTGATAATTGGTGTTTTTATAAATATTAGTGTTGGATTAAAATTTATTTTCAATTACTCAATTACCCCTACTTTTATTAAAATTACCTAAACTACCCTAACCCTAACTCTAATTTCAAAATACACATACACATAAAATTCTAAAATTGCATTGCCTCACCGCCACCCCAACCCCCTTTTCCTCACACTCTCAACGGCACTTAACAACACAAAACACACACGCACACGCACACACAGTGAATTAGAGAAAGAAGAGGGAAGAAAGAAGAGGGAAAGAGAGAATAGAGAAGAAGGGAGAAGAGGCGAGGGGACGCGTTGCCTTCGCACCCCGTCACGCCCAGGTCACTTCCGTGGAGCCGTCGCCACTATTCCATTGAGCTGCTGTTGTCGTCGCGTACAAGAAGAGAGGGAGAGCCCGCACTTCGTTGGCGCCGTCCATGGAGCCACAAGACGCGTCAATGCCGCCGAGAGAAGGGAAAAGACACGAGCTGGAAGAGCTATGCCAGTCGCCGTCGTCGCGCTAGTAACCGCTACTGTTCATCATCACTGTCAATGAAGGTTCACTGGGTAGAAGAGCTTGATGCGAGAGAAACAGAGCGTGAGCAGAGAGAAACCACACACCGTTGTTGATGTGGTCGAGGTCGCCGTTCTTCTGCCGTCAACGTCATTAAGATGTCGTTGCTGTTGCCTCTATTTCTGCCGTAAATTGCCGTCGGCTCCACTGCTGTGAGCCTCTTCTCCTGCCGTTCAAGGAGCTGTGCTCCGTCACCGTTGAGCTGCTCTTTCAGTTTATTCTTAGTTACGGTAAGCTTTTCGTTCCAAAAATTCTTTTGTCGCTGTTCTGTTATCTTAGCTGAGATTTTGGCAGCGTTAATTATTATAAGATTGAGTTTCAGTTATTATATGTTGCGATTAGAGTTGCTGTAGTTGCTGCGGAAGCAGTTTGGAGTTGAGGTTGCAGCTGCCGCGGTTGCGGGCTGAGAGAAAACGGAGTTTTGTCGCGTAATTGAGTCGCGAACGAGGTAGGGACAATTTCTTAAACTTATTTTTAATTTCAAGAATTGTTATAAGTTGATATTAATGCAAAAAATGTATGTTTATGATTTTCGTAAGTCTTATGGATTGAATTGAGTTGTTTTGAATAAATGTAATTGCTTACCTGGTTGGTTGTTGTTGAATTGATTTTTCTTGAATTACTAAAAGGGATTTAATACCAGAATTTAGTTTAGTTTTGGAAATAATTTGACTTTAGAAAATATTTAATATTGAAATTTGGTTTGATATTGAACCCGATTTGATATCAGAATTTGGTTCAAAACAATTTTGAAAAGGATTTGATGTTTGGAAATGGTTTGATTATTGAAAATGATTTGCTATTTGAAAATAATTGAGAAGGATTTGAGGGATGTTTGGATGGGATCCTTGAAGGGTGACAAAGTTTGAATTTTAGAGGACACGCTACCCAAATTTTTATAAAAATTGGAAGCTTCGTCTGAAATTGTTATTTAAAAAGATTTTAATTTAAGGGCAATATGGTTTGATTTATTTAGAAAGGAATGAATTGTATTTTGATTTTGAAATTATTGTTGAACAAAAAGGAAGGTGTAATAATAAGGAATGGGGGATGATGAGGATTGATTTTTAAAGTATGATTGTTGAATGAATTGAATGATATTGAGAAGCCAGGTAAAATGCGGTGGCGTCGTCCACCTGCTCTGGGTAAGGGATGAGGAAGAAGAATGATTGAAAGTGAGTATGAGGACAATGATTATGAATGTGAAGTGGGACTGTATGTTCTGTTCCGTTATTGTTGCATCACTTTCTCTCTATTTGTAAAGTGTGTCAGGCACTATATCCCATGAGTGTGTGGGGCACTATATATTTAGAGCGTGGTGGGCGCTATATCCTAAGAGTGTGGGAGCACTTTACCCTGGAAAGTGTGTCGGACACTATATCCCATGAGTGTGTCAGGCACTATATCCCAAGAGCGTGGCGGGCGCTATATCCCAAGAGTGTGGGAGCACTTTATCCCGGAAAATACGGCGGGCACTATATCCCATGAGTGTGGCGGGCACTATATCCCAACAGTGTGACGGACACTATATCCCAAGAGTGTGGAGCATGTCAGAGAGATGATATCCGGGTTAGCTACCGGGTGTGTCGGGTTCTGACAAAGTAACCCACACGTGAGCTCACGGCCAGTAGAACAGGCATGTATCATATTGCATTTGTTTGCTTTGTTTGGGTGTGCCTAAGTGTTTTGATTTGCCTATTTGATAAATTCTGTTTAACTGATAATTGTGATACTTGTTGTAACTATTCTTTAAATGTGTTTGCCTTGTATTTGTTTGTGCTTATAATTGATTTCTATTTTGAAGTATTGGTGATGAATTGATGGTAGTAGTAATTTGTTGTGAATTGGGCCGGAGGCCGACTTGATTGGTTGGATCAGTAGTAAGTCTGTTTAAAATGATTATTTTTAGTAAGCGGTACAATGTATGGAGTGTTGTTTTGTGTGAACTTCTATAAGAAAAATATAAATTTTAAATTTGGATAATCAACTGACGTTTACCACGACTGAAAATAGTTTTGCTTAAAATATTTTGTTATAACAATTCTTCAAAATCCTCTATTGAGAACCAGCGAGGACGATGTTCTCACCTCCTACAGCTTTTTTTTTAGGACAGACGAAGAAGCCTGCGGAATTTTAATTAAGTACTTAGATTTGCTGTTTCTGTTTGTTTACACATCTTATAGATTTTTTCCTTGTCCTTATTATTATAATGTTGTAAGAGGGATATGAGTTGTATGTTTTATATGTATATTATATTTATAAGCTACTTATGTAAGAAGTCTTGTATATAAATACAGGCTTGTTTGTTTTCAAGATAAAGTATTTTTTTCGGTTTTTAAAGAAATCAGCGATACGGTGTCGAGTCAAAAGCTCTTATTTTAATATTAAGTAAACAAAGTAGTCGTAATACTTCTTGTTATCAGAATAACGCAGCCGGAAACGTGACATTCTGATAGTGAAAGTGTTACACTACCTAACCGAATTGAATTAGGTTGGATACCCACAAATAGTATTATTTCAAATAAAATTTAGTATATAATAATTTGTAAATAACGTTGTGAATACTTTTAAAAATTTATATATTATATACTATTTTTAATTTAAATTTAAAATAGTATATAATATGTCAATAAATACCACCAACACATACACACTTATCTCTAATATTTTCTATTAGGACAATTACTTATTTTGAAACATATTATTATTAGCCAAAAATTATTTACCAAGAGATGAAAAGTTATCTCCAATAGATCTCTAGTAGGAGAGTTATTTATTTTAAAATATATTTTTATTAAAAAAATATTTTATCTTTTAATAAATTTAGATAATCATTAAAAAATATAAATTTAACTTAAATTCTTTTCTAAATACTCTTTAAATCAATTATTTTAAAAAATAAATTAATATTTTATCATAAATAAAATATTAATTTAAAATAAAAGAATCATGAGACGCAAATAATAATAATAATAATAATAATAATAATAATAATAATAATAAAAGAATCATGATATAAAAGCCATATAACTATATCAATTATTCATAAACCGTTACCCCCTCTTAAAAATTAGTTTTTACATAAATAACTACATCGTGCTGTATTTTATGTAATCATTTTTTTTTTTCACAAATCACTATTGTCTATAACTGTTTATAATGATAGTCATTTTTCGCATAAAATGTGATATTTTATAGTGATTTATATATAAATTTTGAAAATTTTACACTTTTTAATAATTTACATAAAATAAATATAGAACCGAATTATAACCAATTTTTAATTGTTGTATTTAAATAATTTTAAGATATACTTTAATTTATTTAATTATATAATTTGTCCTTATTTATATTAGTGATAATTTTTTAGTCAATTCAAATAATAATACTAATAATAATAATATTGTAATAATTTTTTAATTTTTTATCATTAATCATGAAATATATAAAAAAATTTAAATTAAATATTTTTGTAATAAGCTAAAATATTTTATATTATGTGATAATATATTAATAGTAATTTCAAAAGCGTAATGTAACAAAAGAGACATATCTCATACATTGTGTTTACTATATATCTAAATTAATCCCAAATAAATTTTAGATGAGATATTTTAGTTATTAACAAAAATTTTCTCAATCTAAAAAGTTTTAAGAATGATTCCTATTAAATAAATTAGTCACTTCATTGCTTTAAGACAAATTTTTAATATATATTTTTTCAATAATATTTTATATTTAAGTGATTTCATTAATCAAGTTCAACTAAGTGATTTAGAGTCATCTACTGTACTATTTATAATAGATTTTAATGTCAATTTTTTATTTTTTCTTCCTTTTCAACATAAACCTTTCCTTGTTCTCTGATTTTTCTATGTTTTTGTTTGATTATTGTCTCTTTTTCTTTAGACTTTCATTTTTTTTCTATTTTGTTGTATTCTCCTCTGATTTTATCCTCTTTCTCTTCAAATTTCGATCTGCATTTGATACAGTGTAATTAAAATCGTTTAGGTTTTACGTGTTCTAAAATAATAAATTATTCAAGTTCAAATAAGTTGAATGAGAGCAATTTATTTGGATTATTCTTCTGAATCAAATCAAGTGGACGATGTTTTAGTTGTTCTTAATTTTTTCTAGTTTCATTCTTCAACAATTTTGAATTGAATGGAATAGAATAGAATCTAATGCAATTGAATAAAGTGATAATGAATAATTTCATTCTTTTTTGCTAAAATCAGTGTTATTTATGAACATAATTTTCGGTTCATTTGTTATTACATAATAGTATTGTTTTGATAATATTTCGGTTCATTCTTCAACAATTTTGAATTGAATGGAATCTAATGCAATTGAATAAAGTGATAATGAATAATTTCATTATTCTTTGCTAAAACTAGTGTTGTTTATGAATTTGAATTTGGATAGAATGCAGGAGTTTCTAAATTTATAGAATGCATACTTTTTTGTTCATTTGTTATTACATAATAGTATTGTTATGATAATATTTCGGTTCCTTCTTCAATAATGACTTCTTTTGCAGTTATTCCTTTTAAATAGTGAATCAATGGTTCAGTCAAGTTCCAGCTTTTATCATGCACAAGATATGAATGATCCTAAAGGAGATATGACGCACTATGATAAAAATTTCAGTGTTTGGTAAAATAAAATTTTAGTTCATTTATGTTTTACTCATATAATGTTTTTTCCTTTGATAAAAATGAGGGTTAATTTTTTATTTGTGGTAAACAATTTATGTGTTTATTAGATTACATTTCGGTTCATTTGTGTTTTTGCCACTGTTGAGGTTTGATAAATATATTCAATCTATTCAGTGTAAACCTAGATTCATTTAAATTAATGTGATCTCAATACAGCCCAAATATTTCCAACAAATAAATCAAAATGAACTTAAAAAAATTTTTGAAATATATATATATTTACAATTCCTTACAAAATAGAATACAATTTAGAAGATTGAACATATTTACTTTCTATATTCTCATATGAGAATCTATAAAAGGGACTTGAGAGGAGAGTAGATGGTTTTAAGATTCTTATGCCTTCAGATCCCTCGATGACTTTGTCTCTTAATTTATTTATCTTGTCTAAAAAAATGGTTGGACCATATTCATAACCGAATGCATCAATTTGTTCCAATAATTGAAAGAAATTTATCCATATGAATCGAAATAAACTAAGAAATGAACCAAAATGAACTAAGAAATAAACCGAAATGAACTAAGATATGAACCGAAATTACTTGAGGAATAAAAGATTTGGTCAATACTTAACAGCAGTATGAAGTGAACCTCAATTAATTCACAAATGAACCAAAATTAGTTCAGATTTGAACAAGCAGTAAAAAATACTCAATTATCAACAAAAACACATTGAATATATACAACTGACAAAAATCAGAGCTATAACTAAATAAACAAGCATACATGAACAAGTTTAGCAAAGTCAAGCCAAACAAAACCAAATGAACCTCAATTCAACTAAGAAATAAACCAAAATTACTTAAGGAATAAAATATTTGGTCAATACTTAACATCAGCACCAAGTGAACATCAATTAATTCACAGATAAATCAAAATTAGTTCATATTTGAACAAGCAGTCAAAAAGATTCAATCTTTAATAAAAATACATCGAATTCATTTTTGGATCCAAATGAACCTCAATTAAACTAAGAATGAACCAAAATTACTTAAGGAATAAAAATTTGGTCAATACTTAAAAACAACATCCAATAAACCTCAATTAACACATAAATGAATCGAAATTAGTTTAGGTTTGAGCAAGCAACAAAAAAGATTCAATCTTTAATAAAAATACATCGAATTTATTTTTTGGATCCAAATGAACCTCAATTAAACTAAAAAATGAACCCAAATTACTTAAGAAATAAAAAATTTGGTAAATACTTATCAACAGCATCAAGTGAACCTAATTAACACACAAATGAACTAAAATTAGTTCAGATTTAAATAAGCAGTCAAAAAGACTCAGTCATCAACAAAAACATATCGAATTCTTTTCTGGATCCAAATAAACCTCAATTAAACCAAGAAATGAATCGAAATTACTTAAAAGAATAAAAAATTTGGTCAATACTTATTAGCAGCATTAAGTGAACCTCAATTAACATACAAATGAAGCGAAATTAGTTCAAATTTGAACAAGCAGTCAAAAAGACTCAATCATCAACAAAAACACATCTAATTCTTTTTTGGATCCAAATAAACCTCAATTAAACTAAGAAATAAACGAAAATTATTTATCAAAATCAATAAACTAACAACACATTTCATTAGACGCCCTAGTTATAGAGAAAAACAAGAAAAAATTGAATCCGAGAAATTTAATTTACTAAATGAACGAACTTGATCTACTAAATCCTAAGCCGAACTAATAGAAATGCGAGAAATGCAAAAAATGTGAAGGAGAAAGCTGAACATAATGAACAAGTAGTTTTGCCAATACCTTGAGGAATCTTTATTGTTCTTTTTTTGTGTTTTCTGTTGATGATCTTAAATGCACCATCAGATTTTGCAGTAATTTTCGTAGAGAATTTGAAAGATTTTTGAGAGATTTTTAGAGAAATTTCAAATTTCTTTATTACAGTTTTGAGTAGGAGATATGAACGCTTTTTCCATATAAAAACGTAAAGAGACAGGTAATGTTTTTGGAATTTCAGACGCGTATACACATTCTTTTAATAAGAGTGATTTTTGTTGGTGTTAAATTTTGGTTGGACTTAAATGACAATAAGACTTAAATCTGTAGCAGATATGATATTTTTAATAAATAAGATGTTAACAAATTTTATTAAAAAACAATTAAAGTTCAAAAATTATAATTAATTATTGGACAAATTAATAACTCCCTTAAAATATAAAATGTCTTCTCAAATACTTTTGAAAATTGATTTAGGTATCTATTTTTTTTTATCCCAATTTGCTTTTATTATAGCATCTAACAAGCAACTTCCTAGTCCTGAGCTAGATTTCTTCCCATTTTGCTTTTACGATATTATCTAACAACTTCCTAGGGCCACATTTCTTCCTTGTGCTTACTTTTGTTTTCTTTTTTTTTTTTATACTTAATTTTTTCTTCTTTTAGTTCTCTCGGGGTCTTCGTATAGTCTACTGGTGCAAGACGTTGCTTTTTTAATAGAGATATATGCCTCCACCTTGGAACGCTGACCACTCGTCCAATGACAGGTTAGAATCACAATAATTATCACCAATTAATTAAGAAAGTCCAATTTTATATTAGTTGGCTTTGAAAGAAACAAGTATGTGACCAGTAAGATTCCATTGCATAATTCATAATATTGTGTTTTGCTTATTAGCCTTCAAAAACAAAATTGATTTTCGAGGTAGTTGCCACTTACCACACTATGAAATATATTTGTGTGATATGTATGTCCACACCCGACCACACCCCATATTATTATTCTCGTTGGGTCGCAATCCCTTCACTCAATGCAGTTAAATATTAATATACATATCACCGGCAAGTGTATATGTTATGAAATTTGTTTATTAATATGATGGTTTTTTTTTTTTTTTCCTTTTTCGTTCTTGTTCCCAAATCTCAGCTGGAGTTACTAAATACAAATTAGGATAGAATATTATTTTGGTCTTCAATATTTAAATTAAATTTTTATTTGACTTTTAATATTTTAAATATTTTATTTCAATTTTAAAAAATTTCACACGTACTATTCCAGACTAAAAATATTTTAAATAGATTTAATATTATCTCATCGTTAAATTTGATATGAACAATTAGTATATAAAATAGTTAATAACGTTTGATTTCAGTATATAAGTAAAATCGATCCACCAATAATCACCAATTTAAAAATTTTTCCTTTGATTTTAGATCGTTGATGATTGATGCTGGAAATAAGTAGTATGGCCACAATCTAATCTATCATATGTCAAATAATTTGTTATTGTTATTATACTAAATGCTTAATGTAATATGGTCCTTGATCGAATTTAGAGATTTATCATTATGGTAGTAATCATAATAATGCGAAATAAATATTTTATAGTTTAATCTAAACTATTTTTAGTCATAAAATTATTAAAGAAGACATTAATAATTCAAATATATATAATGGTCTTCGTTGGATGAAAATTAATAGATTTTATTTATTAAATTATATATATAGTACATATAGAGATATGATCATTAAACTAACTCACTCTGAGAACTCCTAATGGTTATAATTACCACAAATTTATCAATAGGATACTCTCAAAATGAACATGGTATTAGAGTTTCTTTGACCTGCAACTATCATAATAATTAACAATGTATTTATCATACTTTGATTTTGGACACTTAATACCGTAGGGTGCTAGTTGAATGGATATTTGATATGATTTGAAATACTTGTAAAATTAATGTTAGTCAATAAGAAATCCATCAACTCTCAGTAAAGAATTTGAGCTCTATAATTATAATGACTGAGATGAATAAAATCTTGGTCAAGGAGATTGAATGAATGAAGAAATGAGTTTTTAGGTCATTCACAGTTCATTATAATAATGGTAACAAGTTAGAGTTTGACAACTAAATCATACTCTAAAGGTGAACTAAGAGTTGAAAAGATGGAAGGAATTATACTTTGTTTGTAACACCCTACCATACAGAGTCTTATGCTTAAGTCATAATTCAGAGATGGCAAGGTATTACGACCTCTAAAACAAAAATTTAGTACGTATAGTAGTATGAATAATTGATTATAACTAGGAGCCTTTGTAGAAAAAGGGGTAAACAAAAACCGTAACTCGAAAGCGCAACACTCCGATCGATAACGCAACGAGCAAAGGATAAACCAACGCGAGATAACATATATACAAAGGAGTGTCAAAAACAGGAATATCAAGACTCAAAATCCGGTTGCGAAGATAACCGGTCCGAGCATAGCAATATATACATATGATAAAATAAGGAAAACCCCAAAGGAAACCCAAAGGGACACAAATACAGAAATCTAATCTCCAAAATCCCCTCTAGAAGGAGTCATCACAGTTTGTATTATTTAATGGAGATAAAAATATCTAAACAAGATATATAACCCAAAACAGAGTCCCGAGAACAAAGGATCTTCGCTAATCCAGAAGTCTCCAGCATACCTTAACGAGAAGCCTCGTGTCCTGCATCTGAAAACCACAAAATCCGCATGGGTGAGAACCAGAGGTCCCCAGTACGGTAACAGCTTCCACATATATAATACATAATAATAGAGGAAAGCCGAAGGCAATCCTAGAACTTCCTCCAGTTAATATCAAAGCTTATAAACAAGCTAAACCGTAAGTGGCAACTGACTAAAGATCCTTCAGTCTAACTAATACTTCCCTTTCCAATTCCTTCAGACCTCCCAACCACCAGCAGGAGTATAATATAGCAAACACAGTTATATCAGACAAGAGATTTACAAATAGGAACAAATAAGGCATTTAGGCAATTAGCAAGTAATATGCAGTCAAATAGGCAATCTCAAACAATTCATGTAGTATGCTTATGATGCATGCCTGTCCCTAGTGGCTGATGATATCATCTGTCGGTTATAGAGCCAACCCGACAAGTCCTGGTAGCTAACCATTGGACTGTCCCTCTGTCGTGTATCCCCAACTCGAGTTATACTCATCATAAACTTGATCATAATCATGATCCATATCCATCACCCTCACTGGTGAATATTTATCCATCACCATCACTGGTGAATATTTATGGGGGCGAGCTCATCCGGGCATTTCACAGTGCCCGGCCACACTTACGACATTGGGTTAACAGAGCTTCGAGTCTCAACCTGGAGCACATGGTGGCTAGCCATTGCTACTACCCAGGGAAACCCTCATCTCCAATGGTGGAAGTGCAAACATTCACAATTCATTCAACAGCATATATGCATTTATATTTGGCCATAAACATGGCTCCACCGTAACACGACAATAATCTAGCCATCCGGCTCACGGTTAAATCCATAACCAGCCAATTCATTAACATTTACGGCCCTTCGGCCCATGGAATAACAAGCACTTCCACCGCCATTCTCTGCATCTCACATAATCATCTTTGATCCTCAATGATCATTCATCTTTCCCCTTACTTCACTCGCAAGTTACCACATTCACTAGCCCTTTATCTCATGCTAGGCATATCATAATGATTCAAGACATAAGTGGTGAGATCGGAGGCTTAGAAGTATGAAATTTGGCTTTTAAAACTCAAAAATCAACTTTGGGATGAAAACAGGGCCACGCGTACGCGCACTCCACGCGCACGCGTAGATGGCCTTAAAACTCATCGACGCGCAAGCGTCATACGCGCGAACGCGCGGGTTGAAAATTAGCCAAACGGCGCGCACGCGTCAGCCACGCGTACGCGTGGGTACTCTTGCGCCCCAGGCACAAAACTGGCACAACTCTGGCACAACTCTCTGGAAAATGGCTGGGCATTGGGTGCAGCACATTCGGCGCGCCCGCGCACATCACGCGCACGCGTGGATAGCGCTTCCTGTAACAGCCCAGACCACCCGCTAGCACGATATTGTCCGCTTTGGCACACAAGGCCTCATGGTTTTGCCTTTGACGATAGGGATGATAGCCGAAGCCCCCCACACTCACTCGTCAAAACGCGTCATGCTAGGGAGAGGTATCCACACCCTTATAAGGCATGCTTCGTTCCCCTCCCCAACCGATGTGGGCCTTACAATCCACCCCCCTAAGGGAGTCCAGCGCCCTCGCTGGCACATTGATCCGGGTTCTGGCTCTGATACCATCTGTAACAGCCCAGACCACCCACTAGCACGATATTGTCCGCTTTGGCACACAAGGCCTCACGGTTTTGCCTTTGACGATAGGGATGATAGCCGAAGCCCCCCACACTCACTCGTCAAAACGCGTCATGCTAGGGAGAGGTATCCACACCCTTATAAGGCATGCTTCGTTCCCCTCCCCAACCGATGTGGGCCTTACACTTCCTGGAAGAACGGTGCGTACGCGCCAAGGGCGCCTACGCGCGGGGGGTGATTCTGCTAAAAATTTCCTAAGTTAAAAGCTGCAGAATTCACAGATTCAAATCCCAATCTTCCGACGGACATAACTTCCTCATTTTAAATCGTTTTTCACCCGTTCTTCGAACGGCATGGACATCCCGGATCCAATTTCATTTCTAAATAGATTTGGCACAAATCAGAGATCCGTAGTCCAAGTTATGTCCCATCAAAGTATGCCCAAAAACCATGTTTTCATACAAAACCACAAAGTGCCATTTTCAAAACAAGCCACTTTCAACTCTTTTCAAAATCAATCAAAACATGCCAATTTCAACCCTTCTCTTTGAAATCATTCAAAATGTACCAAAATCAACAACAAGCCATCCTCAACTCACATATTGACATTTTACCAAAATTTCCAAAACCACATCCAACCATTTTAACACTTCTCAATCAAATGGCTAAAGGACAAACACAATATCATGTCATACATCCTTCCTCATCCCAATTTCCAATAATACCATTTCCAATCAACAATCACTATACATAATCAACATCATACTCACCATCAACATGGTACCACCCACCAATTCAACCTTAATCATCCATCAAGCATATATCACAACATGCATTTCTTATATATCACACAATCAAGGCATCATTATTCATAATCACATATATGAACACATCATATATCTCAACATTCAACAACACCAACAATTCAATGCCTATCTTAGGGCCTCTAGCCTAAGTATTTCCTACCACATTACATATTAGATACGGGAAACTGAAACCATACCTTAGCCGATTTCCCAAGCTCAACCGGAGCACTTCCAAACCACTTATCCACAAGCTCTCAAGGTATCAACACCTCCAAGAACAGATTTTTATCACACAAAACCCTCTTCCAAGCTTTCCAAAATCATCAATCAAGCTCCAATATTCACATATACACAACCTAAGCCACAATCATCATATCCATACACAACATCTCAATACCCAAACATCATAGAACAACAATTTACACTAGGGTTGAGAATCTTATCACACCCAAGGTCCAAGGAGACAAGATTAACCTTCTCCTTCAAGAGAGTTGGGTCCTATAACATCAAAGAACCCAAAATCTCAACATTTTTGCTCATGAAACTCGAAATCAAGGGCTGGAATTTCGTGCAGTAAAACGTGGCTTACCTCAAGATTGATTGTATGGGTTTTGTAGAGCTCTCCGCGGTGAACGCGTGGCCGCAAACGGAGCGGCAATCGGAGCTCTAGATCAAAAGTTATGGTGGTTTGAAGATCAAGTGAGAGATAGAACTTGAGAGAGTGTTCTTCTCCTCCCTCACTCCATTTCAGCGTGTGTGTGTTTAATGAGGAGAGAGAATACTGAAAACTAGGGTTTTGGTTTAGTTATGTTGGGCCAAGGGCCCACTTTGGGTCCGGTTGGTCCGGTTTGGCCCGTTCGGTCCAATCTTGGTCCGATTTCTATTAAATTAGTACCGAAATTCTCGTCTCAATCTCCTCTATCACATTTAGCCATAAAAATAACATTTTTGGCTTTCTAGAATAAATTCTCATTTATGGATTAATTAGCCGTTAATTAACCGGGTCTTACATTCTACCCACCTAATTGGGAATTTTTCCCACAAAATTCAAATCAACTTACCTGAGAATAAGTGCGGATAATCCGTACGCATCTCTGACTCAAGTTTCCAAGTGTGTTCCTCAACACCGCCTCGACTCCATGCCACTTTGACTAATGAAACCTCTTTTCCACGCAACCGTTTGATACTAGTATCATCAATTCTGACTGGAGCCACTGGAAGCGTCAAATCTTCTCTCAACTGAACCGATTCAGGTTCTAACACATGGCTAGCATCAGGAGTGTACTTCCGAAGCTGCGACACATGAAACACATCGTGCAGGTTCGAAAGATGAGGTGGTAGAGCCACCCGATACGCCACTGGCCCAATCCTCTCCAGGATCTGAAATGGACCAATGTATCGAGGATTCAACTTCTTTGCTTTAATCGCTTTACCTACTCCTGTGGTCGGAGTAACCTTAAGGAAAATATGATCTCCTGCCTCAAATTCCAAGGGCTTCTGCCTCTGATCGGCGTAACTCATCTGACGACTCTGCGCCGTAAGCATCCTATCTCGGATTTTCTTGACTTGTTCAGTGGTCTCAGCTACTATCTCCGGCCCCAACAAGCCTTTCTCTCCAGCTTCATACCAACATAGCGGAGATTGACATTTCCTCCCATACAATGCCTCATACGGAGCCATTCCGATGCTCGCATGGTAACTATTATTGTATGCAAACTCCACTAATGGCATATACCGATCCCAACTTTCCGGTTGATCCAAAACACAAGCTCTCAACATATCCTCTAGGGTTTGGATCGTCCTCTCAGATTGACCATCTGTTTGAGGATGGTAAGTTGTACTCAAGCTTAATCGGGTTCCAAAAGCTTTCTGAAATGCACCCCAGAATCTCGAAGTGAAACGAGGATCTCTATCAGAGATTATAGTAGCAGGTACACCATGGAGTCTCACAATTTCCTTTATGTATAACCGTGCTAGATCCTCAAGGGTGTAAGTCATCCGAATGGGCAAAAAGTGAGCTGACTTCATCAGTCGGTCCACAATCACCCAGATAGCATCAAAACCAGTCCTAGTCCTTGGCAATCCCGACACAAAGTCCATTGCAATACTTTCCCACTTCCATTGCGGAACCTCTAAAGGTTGCAACATCCCAGAAGGTCTTTGATGTTCAATCTTTACCTTTTGGCAAGTTAAGCACTTTGAAACATATTCAGCCACATCATTCTTCATACCCGGCCACCAAAACATCGCCTTTAAATCATGGTACATCTTAGTACTCCCCGGGTGAATGGAGAATCCGCTTTTGTGTGCCTCCTTTAAGATATCTTGCCTCAAAGTGCCAACATCCAGCACAATGATCCTACCCTTGAATCTCCATAACCCATCTTTTTCTTCCGACACTCTCCACTGTTTTCCTTGCTCGATAGCCGGTAACACCTTCCATAACGCTTCATCGTTTTCATGAGCCCTTAGGAGTTCGGACTTAAAGTCACTTGAGATTTCTAATCGGCTCAAACATAAGGTTCCAGATACTTCTTGAACACCGATTTTTAGACTCTCGAATTCTTTGAGCAACTTCTCCTCTTGAAGCATCATCCAAGCCGCATACAACGACTTCCGACTTAACGCATCCGCCACTATATTCGCCTTTCCAGGATGGTAATTCAACTCAAAGTCGTAGTCCTTCAATAATTCCATCCACCTTCTCTGCCTCATATTAAGCTCTTTCTGATCAAAGAGGTATTTCAAACTCTTGTGATCAGAAAAGACTTGGAACTTAACCCCATAGAGATAATGCCTCCACACCTTCAAGGCAAACACAACCGCAGTGAGTTCCAAATCGTGCGTAGGGTAACTAACTTCATGAGGTCTTAACTGTCGTGAGGCATACGCCACTACATTATGATGCTGCATCAGCACGCACCCTAGGCCCTTTAATGAGGCATCACAGCATACCTCAAAAGGCTCGTTCGGCTCAGGTAACACTAACACAGGTGCAGTGGTCAACTTTTTCTTCAATGCCTGAAAGCTCTCCTCGCACTCAGGAGTCCAAACAAACGGAGTGTCTTTGCGAGTTAACTTTGTCAACGGCAAGGCTAATTGCGAAAAGCCTTTGATGAACCTTCGGTAATAGCCAGCTAAACCCAGAAAACTCCTTATCTCAGTTACTGTGGTTGGTTGCTTCCAATCCATCACAGCCTCCACCTTAGTTGGATCTACGGCTATTCCCTTCTTACTCACCACGTGACCCAAAAACTTCACCTCATCCTTCCAAAACTCACACTTAGACAATTTTGCATAGAGTTTCTTCTCCTTTAGAATATGCAACACAGTCCTCAGGTGTTCCGCATGCTCTTCTTCAGTCTTGGAGTAAATCAGTATGTCGTCGATGAAGACAACAACAAATTTATCCAGAAACGGACGGAATACTCTATTCATGTAATCCATGAATACTGCAGGAGCATTTGTCAACCCAAAAGACATCACAGTGTACTCGTAATGACCATAACGAGTCCTAAAAGCGGTCTTAGGGATATCCTCACCCCTCACCCTTATCTGGTGATAACCGGATCACAAATCGATCTTAGAAAAAACCCCAGCTCCTTGTAACTGATCCATGAGATCATCAATTCTCGGCAACGGGTATTTATTCTTTATGGTGACCTTGTTCAGCTGCCTGTAATCCACACAGAGCCGCATACTTCCATCTTTCTTCTTTACTAGTAACACTGGAGCACCCCACGGGAAAACACTTGGTCGGATAAAATTCTTACCCAATAATTCCTCTAACTGAGACTTTAGCTCGGCCATCTCTAACGGTGACATTCTATAAGGAGCACTTGAGATTGGCCCCGCCCCAGGCACCAACTCAATAGCAAACTCGACCTCTCGGTTAGGTGGAAATTCCTCAATATCATCGGGAAACACTTCCGGAAACTCACACACTACCGGAATCTGATCCAACCTTTGATCATCACCCGAAACACCCGCGGTTAACAACAGGATACCCTGACATTCGATTCCAGAACAGTTCACCATCATCGAATTCAAGTAATAATTATTCACCACGACCGGCCCTTCTGTATCCTCCGGCATAAAGTACACCGACTTTGTAGAACAATCAAGCAGGACATGGTTCTCAGATAACCAGTCCAATCCCAAGATAAGATCAAGACCGATCATCGGTAAGCAGATTAAATTATGGACAAAATCATGCTGTTTGAACCTAAACGAAACTTTCGGGCATCCTAGCCTAGTTACCATGGCTTCATGGGTAGCATTATACACTTTTAGGTCATAACCTAAGGTTACGATCTTCAATCCTAACTCATGGGCTTTCTCAAATGTAATGAATGAATGCGATGCTCCCGAATCAAATAAAGCATTTAAAGTTTGACCAGCCATTTCACAGTTACCTCGAATGAGTGTCTCGGATCCCTCTGCACCCACAGCTGAGGTGGTGAACACCCGACCAGTCTGTTGTGCTTTCCCAGCACCTTGCTTTTGCTTCTCCGGGCAACTTGCGACTTTATGCCCCGCCTTTCCACAATTGTAGCACAAACCCCATCCGGCCTTGCATGGTACTCCCGGATGGTGACTTCCACACCTAGTACAAGCTTGATCATTCTGAGGCTGCTTCCCAAACCTTTTCCCTTGGGAGTTGTTGTTGGGCCTCCTAAAAGAACCTTCCCTCTTGAAGGGCGGACCTCTAGGTGCAAAGCTCTTCCCTCGGTTTTGTGGAAATGATCCCTTGTGATTTCCTTTCTCAGTGGCTGCCCTCTTCACACACTCTTCAGCAACCCTACACTTGTTCACCAATTCGGAGAAAGTCCTAATCTCCATTGGTCCCACTGAACTGAAAATATCGCTCCGGAGTCCTCCTTCGTACTTAACACACTTCCATTCCTCATATTCCACCGGAGTCCCTTGACACATACGAGAGAATTTGAACAGCTCCTCAAACTTGTCAGTATACTCAGATACGGACATAGTACCCTGCTTCAGCTGCAATAATTCAAGCTCCTTGGCTGTCCTGGAAGAAGTCGGAAAGTACTTCTTATAGAACTCCTCTTGGAAGACATCCCAGGTGATATAATCATCACCCTGCTGCAAGAGGCGTCGGATTCCTTGCCACCAATGCGACGCTTCACCAGTGAGCAAATAGGTAGCGAACTCCACACGCTGCCCTTCAGATACCACCTGCGCTTGCAGTGCTCGTTCCATAGCCTGAAACCACGTATCGGCTTCAGTCGGGCTAGTAGTTCCCTTGAACTTCGGGGGATTAACCTTCAAAAAGTTTGCCAGTGTCATCGGACCCTGAACTCCACCTCCGTCATTACCATGGTTGTTCATCTGTTGACCAAGAGCCTCAGCAGTGGCTTGCATAGCAGCAGCCATGTTCTCCAACGCAGTCATAAAGTTCACCGGGTCATTAGGGTTATTCTCCGGCGCACGAGCATTAGTATGTCCTCTCCCACGGCCTCTACCGCGTCCACGAGGCGCCATCTGGTTCCTATACACACCAAACAATCGATATTAAGTTGATCAGTCTCAATATCGGAAGTTTAGTGCTTCAAAGTCCCAAATGCATGCTCATGAACGTTTATGCTAACTATATCAAGTAGATATACTAACAGCACATAACACACATACAGAGAATGCACAAAAGCATAGTCAGTCCATTCCTCAGGCTCTACAGGAACGAACTGCTCTGATACCATAATGTAACACCCTACCATATAGAGTCTTATGCTTAAGTCATAATTCAGAGATGGCAAGGTATTACGACCTCTAAAACAAAAATTTAGTACGTATAGTAGTATGAATAATTGATTATAACTAGGAGCCTTTGTAGAAAAAGGGGTAAACAAAAACCGTAACTCGAAAGCGCAACACTCCGATCGATAACGCAACGAGCAAAGGATAAACCAACGCGAGATAACATATATACAAAGGAGTGTCAAAAACAGGAATATCAAGACTCAAAATCCGGTTGCGAAGATAACCGGTCCGAGCATAGCAATATATACATATGATAAAATAAGGAACACCCCAAAGGAAACCCAAAGGGACACAAATACAGAAATCTAATCTCCAAAATCCCCTCTAGAAGGAGTCATCACAGTTTGTATTATTTAATGGAGATAAAAATATCTAAACAAGATATATAACCCAAAACAGAGTCCCGAGAACAAAGGATCTTCGCTAATCCAGAAGTCTCCAGCATACCTTAACGAGAAGCCTCGTGTCCTGCATCTGAAAACCACAAAATCCGCATGGGTGAGAACCAGAGGTCCCCAGTACGGTAACAGCTTCCACATATATAATACATAATAATAGAGGAAAGCCGAAGGCAATCCTAGAACTTCCTCCAGTTAATATCAAAGCTTATAAACAAGCTAAACCGTAAGTGGCAACTGACTAAAGATCCTTCAGTCTAACTAATACTTCCCTTTCCAATTCCTTCAGACCTCCCAACCACCAGCAGGAGTATAATATAGCAAACACAGTTATATCAGACAAGAGATTTACAAATAGGAACAAATAAGGCATTTAGGCAATTAGCAAGTAATATGCAGTCAAATAGGCAATCTCAAACAATTCATGTAGTATGCTTATGATGCATGCCTGTCCCTAGTGGCTGATGATATCATCTGTCGGTTATAGAGCCAACCCGACAAGTCCTGGTAGCTAACCATTGGACTGTCCCTCTGTCGTGTATCCCCAACTCGAGTTATACTCATCATAAACTTGATCATAATCATGATCCATATCCATCACCCTCACTGGTGAATATTTATCCATCACCATCACTGGTGAATATTTATGGGGGCGAGCTCATCCGGGCATTTCACAGTGCCCGGCCACACTTACGACATTGGGTTAACAGAGCTTCGAGTCTCAACCTGGAGCACATGGTGGCTAGCCATTGCTACTACCCAGGGAAACCCTCATCTCCAATGGTGGAAGTGCAAACATTCACAATTCATTCAACAGCATATATGCATTTATACTTGGCCATAAACATGGCTCCACCGTAACACGACAATAATCTAGCCATCCGGCTCACGGTTAAATCCATAACCAGCCAATTCATTAACATTTACGGCCCTTCGGCCCATGGAATAACAAGCACTTCCACCGCCATTCTCCGCATCTCACATAATCATCTTTGATCCTCAATGATCATTCATCTTTCCCCTTGCTTCACTCGCAAGTTACCACATTCACTAGCCCTTTATCTCATGCTAGGCATATCATAATGATTCAAGACATAAGTGGTGAGATCGGAGGCTTAGAAGTATGAAATTTGGCTTTTAAAACTCAAAAATCAACTTTGGGATGAAAACAGGGCCACGCGTACGCGCACTCCACGCGCACGCGTAGATGGCCTTAAAACTCATCGACGCGCAAGCGTCATACGCGCGAACGCGCGGGTTGAAAATTAGCCAAACGGCGCGCACGCGTCAGCCACGCGTACGCGTGGGTACTCTTGCGCCCCAGGCACAAAACTGGCACAACTCTGGCACAACTCTCTGGAAAATGGCTGGGCATTGGGTGTAGCACATTCGGCGCGCCCGCGCACATCACGCGTGGATAGCGCTTCCTGTAACAGCCCAGACCACCCGCTAGCACGATATTGTCCGCTTTGGCACACAAGGCCTCATGGTTTTGCCTTTGACGATAGGGATGATAGCCGAAGCCCCCCACACTCACTCGTCAAAACGCGTCATGCTAGGGAGAGGTATCCACACCCTTATAAGGCATGCTTCGTTCCCCTCCCCAACCGATGTGGGCCTTACATTGTTCTTCTTAGGTTCTTAGTAAAAATATATTATTTCATACTATCGACTCATTAAGGAGTGTTGTTAGACGCTATGACTAATTTACTACTCGCTTAGTGTTGAACCTATGGGGTCATACACTAACGAGTGTTATAATCTTTGCTAAACAATTATTTAATTATTATTTTAATTTGATCAAAATAAATAATTATGTTAATTCAAATAGAATATTAATATAATTTTTGCTAGCACTAAGAATATAATAATATGATAATTAAAATAAATGAGAAACAAAAATAATTAGTTATTCTGTTTTTAAATTTGAATTCTAAGTTCGGATGAAATCCTAACGGATTATGTTTCAAATTGACTTGTGATATGATATGATTCATAAGATTTCAATTTAAAATAAGAGAAGATAAGATTCAGATTTTAAATAAGATAAGATTTAAATTTAAATTGAGATTTAAATTTAAAATTAATAATAAATTTTATTTTATATATATATATATATATATATATATATATATATATATATATATATATGTCAAGAGTAGAGAAAATTGACTAATACTATAACAAAAATTTTATTTCTTTACCTTTACACACATAAATATATGTGAGTCTAATTCTTGGAAAAGAATTTTATGATGTGCAAAGAGTTAAAATTTTGGAATTTTTTTATATGAAGAAAATTGAAAAGAAGAAGTGTTACAAAAATTTTTGTTATATTTTTCTAACATAAGAAAGAACATATGACTTAACAATAACATTGTTAACGTTTATGTCACTTGTTTGTTAATTATTCGTGTCAAATTTAACGATAAGATAATATTAAATCTATTTAAAATTTTTTAAGACAAAAATAAGACATTCAAAATTTTAAAGACTAAATTAAAATATGATCCAAATATTAGGAATAAAAATAGTATCTTATCCTACAAATTATTTAAATAGATACACCCATGCCTCCACGTTATTTTTCTTTTAATTTTCTATGAACTTTTATAATATGAAAACATTGAAAGAATTTAGTTAAATATACTTGGATACTATAAATTATTGCCATACTGTCAATTAATCAATTCAATAATTTGAGTGACTATTCAAATAGTTACACAATCTTATGTATGGGTAGAAATTAGATTTAGTAATAACATTAAGCCAAACAAAATATATCTCGCTAATTTAATAATATATATAAGGCTATAGTAAATTCACACTAAAATCAGTTACTAATATAAAATTAAGATTTGCAACACATATAAATCTTTTTGGTTTATAAGTCATATAAGTTAGGTCAAGCCTAACAAAAACGACCCTAACCTATACGACTGTGTAAACATGTGCACTACTCAACGGTTTTCATAGCGCGTTCACTCACAAAGTCACCATTATGAAAGATGGTTCTTCTTCTTTTTCGATCAAAATCACAACCGTGAAGATTCAAATCACATTCAAAATCTCTCAAGAAACTGTCAAAATCGTCGCCAACACTCAAGAAAATCAATAAAAAAAAACTTCAAAATCTCCATAAAATACAACGCAACAAAAGAAGAAAGATTATTCAAGGTACCGTTTCACTAATCGTCGAAGTTTTTCACTTTTGTCTTTCTCATTTCGAACGCAAAACACGATATCGTCGTATTTCTATTTATTAAGTAGATTCATTATGTTTTCTTAGTTGAAAATAGATATTACTGTTCTCGTCAAACTGTTCAATCAGTGATAACTGTTTTACGTTCTGTTTCGCAAATAGTTTATCGTATATTTTAATGTGTTTTTGTGCATGTTTGCATGTTTGGAACTGAGTTTGTATAAATAGAAACTTTCGCTGTATTTCAAGTAAATTCGACTGTAACTGGTGCTGTTGTTCTTGAATTTGTACTTGTTCTTCTAGTGTCATTTTATGTAGGTTTAGTTGACTTGAATATCATTTTGAACTCATATAACGTCATGTAATACAAAAAATAATAGAAGTGTATGTGACTAGTATTTTGGGTATATGTGGCTGGTATTTGGGTGTATGTGACTAGTATTTGGGTGTATATTGATGAGCGGATAATTTATACGCTTTTTGGCATTGTTTTTAGTATGTTTTTAGTAGGATCTAGTTACTTTTAGGGATGTTTTCATTAGTTTTTATGTTAAAATTACATTTCTGGACTTTACTATGAGTTTGTGTATTTTTCTGTGATTTCAGGTATTTTCTGGCTGAAATTGAGGGACTTGAGCAGAAATCAGATTCAGAGGTTGAAGAAGGACTGCTGATGCTGTGGGATTCTGACCTCCCTACACTCAAAGTGGATTTTCTGGAGCTACATAACTTGAAATGGCGCGCTTTCAATTGCGTTGGAAAGTAGACTTCCAGGGCTTTCCAGCAATATATAATAGTCCATACTTTGGCCAAGAATAGACGACGTAAACTGGCGTTCAACGCCAGCTTTCTGCCCAAATCTGGCGTCCAGCGCCAGAAAAGGAGCCAAAACCAGAGTTGAACGCCCAAACTGGCACAAAAGCTGGCGTTCAACTCCAAGAAGGACCTCTACACGTGCAACACTCAAGCTCAGCCCAAGCACACACCAAGTGGGCCCGGAAGTGGATTTATGCATCAATTACTTACTTCTGTAAACCCTAGTAGCTAGTTTATTATAAATAGGACATTTCACTATTGTATTTGACATCCTGGATTGTATTTTGATCCTGTGATCACGTTTTAGGGGGCTGGCCATCTCGGCCATGCCTGGACTATCACTTATGTATTTTCAACGGTAGAGTTTCTACACTCCATAGATTAAGGTGTGGAGCTCTGCTGTTCCTCAAAGATTAATGCAAAGTACTACTGTTTTCTATTCAATTCATCTTATTTCGCTTCTAAGATATTCATTCACACTTCAACCTGAATGTGATGAATGTGACAATAATCATCATTCCCTATGAACGCGTGCCTGACAACCACTTCCGTTCTACATTAGAATTGAATGATTATCTCTTAGATTTCTTAATCGGAATCTTCGTGGCGTAAGCTAGAATGATGGCGGCATTCAAGAGAATCCGGAAAGTCTAAACCTTGTCTGTGGTATTCCGAGTAGGATTCAATGAATGAATGACTGTGACGAGCTCCAAACTTGCGATTGCAGGGCGTTAGTGACAGACGCAAAAGGATAGTAAATCCTATTCCAGCATGATCGAGAACCGACAGATGAATAGCCGTGCCGTGACAGGGTGCGTTGACCATTTTCACTGAGAGGATAAGATGAAGCCATTGACAAGGGTGATGCCTCCAGACGATTAGCCGTGCCGTTATAGGGCATTGGATCATTTTCCCGAGAGATGACCGAAAGTAGCCATTGACAGTGGTGATGTATCACATAAAGCCAGCCATGGAAAGGAGTAAGACTGATTGGATGAAGATAGCAGGAAAGCAGAGGTCCAGAGGAACGAAAGCATCTCCGTTCGCTTATCTGAAATTCTCACCAATGAATTACATAAGTATTTCTATCCCTATTTTATTAATTAAATTCGAAAACTCCATAACCATTTGATATCCGCCTGACTGAGATTTACAAGGTGACCATAGCTTGCTTCATACCGACAATCTCCGTGGGATTCGACCCTTACTCACGTAAGGTATTACTTGGACGACCCAGTGCACTTGCTGGTTAGTTACGCGGAGTTGTGAACCATGGTTTTGGCATCATGTTTTTGGCGCCATTTCCAGGGAAGGAAAGAGCAATGAACTTTACATAATTAAAGTGTAATCACGATTCCGCGTACCAAGTTTTTGGCGCCGTTGCCGGGGATTGTTCGAGTTTGGACAACTGACGGTTCATCTTGTTGCTCAGATTAGGTAATTTTCTTTTTGTTTTGTTTTCAAAAATTTTTCAAAAATCTTTCAAAAATTTTTCTTTTGTTTTCGAAAAAAAAAAATAATAAAAAATAATGTTTTCAAAAATAAATTATTCTATGGCTTCAAAACTTTCAAGAATGAATTCTAGAGTTTCATGGTAACATGTTGAATCCTATCTGGCTGAAAAGCCATACCCAAACTCCTTTGGGATTGGTCTTCAACTAATCACCTCAATGGATGTAAATCCATTCTAAATCTTGACTGGCTATTAAGCCATGTCTAACCCTCAGATTGGAGCTTTAGACTAAAGAGTACAAGATTCCTGGAATTCATATGAAAAATTTTGAATCCTTATTTTTTTTCTTTTTCAAAATGATTTTCGAAAATTTTAAAATAAAAATACAAAAAAATCATAAAATCATAAAAATAAAAAAAAATATTGTGTGTTTCTTGTTTGAGTCGTGTGTCATGTTATAAGTTTGGTGTCAATTGCATGTGCATCTTGCATTTTTCGAAAATTCTCATGCATTCATAGTGTTCTTCATGATCTTCAAGTTGTTCTTGGTAAGTCTTCTTGTTTGATCTTTGCATTTGCATGTTTTGTGTCTTTTCTTATTTTTCATATGCATTCCTGAATTCTTTATGTCTAAGCATTAAAGAATTCTAAGTTTGGTGTCTCGCATGTTTTCTTTGCATTAAAAATTTTTCAAAAATATGTTCTTGGTGTTCATCATGATCTTCATAGTGTTCTTGGTATTCATCTTGACATTCATAGCATTCTTGCATGCATCACATGTTTTGATCTAAAATTCTCATGCATTGCATCATTTTTCTTGTTTTTCTCTCTCATCATAAAAATTCAAAAAAAATTAAAAAAATATCTTTCCCTTTTTCTCTCTCATAAATTCGAAAATTAGATTTGACTTTATCAAAAATTTTTAAAATCTAGTTGTTTTTATGAGTCAAATCAAATTTTCAATTTAAAAATCTTATCTTTTTCAAAAATCAAATCTTTTTCAATTTTCTTAGTTATTTTCGAAAATTCTAAAAACATTTTTCAAAAATATTTTTCTTATTTTTATATCAAATTTTCGAAAATAACATCACCAATTAATGTTTTGATTCAAAAATTTCAAGTTTGTTACTTACTTGTTAAGAAAGTTTCAAACTTTAAGTTCTAGAATCATATCTTGTGATTTCTTGTGAATCAAGTCATTAATTGTGATTTGAAAAATCAAATCTTTTTCAAAACTAATTTCAATCATATCTTTTCAAAAATATCTTCCTATCTTATTTTTTTTAAAAAAATTGATTTCAAAATATCTTCTCTAACTTCCTAACTTCTTATCTTTTCAAAATTTGTTTCAACTAACTAACTAACTTTTTGTTTGTTTCTTATCTTTTTCAAAACCACCTAACTAACTCTCTCTCTCTCATTTTCGAAAATATCTTCTCCCTTTTTCAAAATCTCTTTTTAATTAACTAATTATTTTAATTTTTGATTTTTATTTTCGAAAATTACTAACCTTTTTCAAAAACTATTTTCAAAAATCACTAACTCTTTTTCAAAAATTATTTTCGAAATTTCCCTCTCTCATCTTATTCTATTTATTTATTCATCTACTAACATCTCTCCCTCACCCACCAAAAATCCGAACCCTCTCTCTCTCTCTTTCTGAGTTCAAATTTTTCTCTTCTTCTTTTCTTCTACTAACAATAAGGAACCTCTTTACTGTGACATAGAGGATTCCTCTTCTTTTCTTTTTCTCTTCTCTTTCTTATGAGCAGGGACAGAGAAAAAGGCATTCTTGTTGAAGCTGATCCAGAACCTGAAAGGACTCTGAAGAGAAAACTAAGAGAAGCTAAATTACAACAATCCAGAGACAACCTTATTGAAAATTTCGAACAAGTAAAGGAGATGGCAGCCGAACCCAACAACAATAATGCAAGGAGAATGCTTGGTGACTTTACTGCACCTAATTCCAATTTACATGGAAGAAGCATCTCCATTCCTACCATTGGAGAAAACAATTTTGAGCTGAAACCTCAGCTAGTTTCTCTGATGCAGCAGAACTGCAAGTTTCATGGACTTCCATTTGAAGATCCTTTTCAGTTCTTAACTGAATTCTTGCAGATCTGTGATACTGTTAAGACTAATGGAGTAGATCCTGAAGTCTACAGGCTCATGCTTTTCCCTTTTGCTGTAAGAGACAGAGCTAGAGTGTGGTTGGACTCTCAACCCAAAGATAGCCTGAACTCTTGGGATAAGCTGGTCACGACTTTCTTAGCCAAGTTCTTTCCTCCTCAAAAGCTGAGTAAGCTTAGAGTGGATGTTCAAACCTTCAAACAAAAAGATGGTGAATCCCTCTATGAAGCTTGGGAAAGATACAAACAGTTGACCAAAAAGTGTCCTTCTGACATGCTTTCAGAATGGACCATCCTTGATATATTCTATGATGGTTTATCTGAGCTATCAAAGATGTCATTGGATACTTCTGCAGGTGGATCCATTCACCTAAAGAAAACGCCTGCAGAAGCTCAAGAACTCATTGACATGGTTGCTAATAACCAGTTCATGTACACTTCTGAGAGGAATCCTGTGAGTAATGGGACGCCTATGAAGAAGGGAGTTCTTGAAATTGATACTCTGAATGCCATATTGGCTCAGAACAAAATATTGACTCACAAGTCAATATGATTTCCCAGAGTCTGAATGGAATGCAAGCTGCATCCAACAGTACTCAAGAGGCTTCTTATGCAGAAGAAGCTTATGATCCTGAAAACCCTGCAATAGCAGAGGTGAATTACTTAGGTGAACCTTATGGAAACACCTATAACCCATCATGGAGAAATCATCCAAATCTCTCATGGAAGGATCAAAGGCCTCAACAAGGCTTTAATAATGGTGGAAGAAACAGGTTTAACAATAATAAACCTTTTTCATCATCCACTCAGCAACAGACAGAGAACTTTGAAGAAAATACTTCTAATTTAGCAAACTTAGTCTCTGATCTATCTAAGGCCACTGTAAGTTTCATGAATGAAACAAGGTCTTCCATTAGAAATTTGGAAGCACAAGTGGGCCAGCTGAGTAAAAGGATCACTGAAATCCCTCCTAGTACTCTCCCAAGCAATACAGAAGAGAATCCAAAAGGAGAGTGCAAGGCCATTGACATAAGCACCATGGCCGAACCTGTAAGGGAAGGAGAGGACGTGAATCCCAAGGAGGAAGACCTCCTGGGACGTCCAGTGGTCAATAAGGAGCTTCCCTCTGAGGAACCAAAGGACTCTGAGGCTCATCTAGAGACCATAGAGATTCCATTGAACCTCCTTATGCCATTCATGAGCTCTGATGAGTATTCCTCTTCTGAAGAGAATGAGGATGTTACTGAAGAGCAAACTGCCAAGTTTCTTGGTGCAATCATGAAGCTGAATGCCAAATTATTTGGTATTGAAACTTGGGAAGATGAACGTCCCTTGTTCACCAATGAACTAAGTGATCTGGATCAACTGACATTGCTTCAGAAGAGACAGGATCCTGGAAAGTTCATAATACCTTGTACTATAGGCACCATGATCTTTAAGGCTCTGTGTGACCTTGGTTCAGGGATAAACCTCATGCCCCTCTCTGTAATAGAGAAACTGGGAATCTATGGGGTACAAGCTGCTAAAATCTCATTAGAGATGGCAGACATTCAAGAAAACAGGCTTATGGACAAGTAGAGGACATGTTAGTAAAGGTTGAAGGCCTTTACATCCCTGCTGATTTCATAATCCTGGATACTGGAAAGGAAGAGGATGAATCCATCATCCTAGGAAGACCTTTCCTAGCCACAGCAAGAGCTGTGATTGATGTGGACAGAGGAGAATTGATCCTTCAATTAAATGAGGACAACCTTGTGTTTACAACTCAAGGATCTCTCTCTGCATCCATGGAGAGGAAGCAGAAAAAGCTTCTCTCAAAGCAGAGTCAACCAAAGCCCCCACAGTCAGACTCTAAGTTTGGTGTTGGGAGGCCACAACCAAACTCTAAGTTTGGTGTTGAACTCCCATATCCAAACTCTAAGTTTGGTGTTGGGGGAGTCTCAACAATGCTCTGAACATCTGTGAGACTCCATGAGAGCCCACTATCAAGCTATTGACATTAAAGAAGCGCTTGTTGGGAGGCAACCCAATTTCTATTTATCTAACTATATTTTTCTTAGTTATATGTCTTTATAGGTTCATGATCATGTGGAGTCACAAAATAAATCAAAAAAATTGAAAACGGAATCAAAAACAGCAGAAGAAAAATTACACCCTGGAGGAAGCATCTGCCTGGCGTTCAACGCCAGAACAGAGCATGGTTCTGGCGCTGAACGCCCAAAATGGGCAGTAACTGGGCGCTGAACGCCCAAAATGGGCATCATCTGGGCGCTGAACGCCAGAATTGCACCCTGGAGAGGAGCTGGCGCTGAACGCCCAAAACAAGCATGGTTCTGGCGTTCAACGCCAGAAATGGGCAACAAATGGGCGTTGAACGCCCAAAATGGGCACCAACCTGGCGCTGAACGCCCAGAGTTGTGTGCAAGGGCATTTTGCATGCCTATATTGGTGCAGGGATGTAAATGCCTTGACACTTCAAGATCTGTGGACCTCACAGGATCATCTCAGGATCTGTGGACCCCACAGGATCCCCAACTACCTCCACTCACTTTTTCCCACCCCTCTTTCACACAATCCCATAAACACTCTTCCCCAAAACTCTTCACCAATTACCTCACCCTCTCTCTCTCCATTCATGGTCATCCCTTCTGTTTTCCATTTACCACTCACATCCATACACCCACCTACCTTCAAAATTCAACATCTCTTTCCCACCCAATCCCACCCATATGGCCGAATACACACAACCCTCCATCTCCTCCATATCTTCTTCTTCTTCCTTCTATTCTTTCTTCTTTTGCTCGAGGGCGAGCAACATTCTAAGTTTGGTGTGGTAAAAGCATAGCTTTTTTGTTTTTCCATAACCATTAATGGCACCTAAGGCCAGAGAAACCTCAAGAAAGAGGAAAGGAAAGACAAAAGCTTCCACCTCTGAGCTATGGGAGATGGAAAGATTCATCTCACAAGCCCATCACTAAGAAAAAGATGGAGAAAACAAGAGAGCACTTTCATGGATCTCAACAGGCACATGAAGAAGCTCATCATCAAGAAATTTCTGAGATACCTCAAGGGATGCACATTCCTCTACAAAACTTTTGGGAGCAAATCAACACCTCCCTAGGAGAATTAAGTTCCAACATGGGACAACTAAGGGTGGAACATCAAGAGCACTCCATCATCCTTCATGAAATAAGAGAAGATCAAAAAGCAATGAGGGAGGAGCAACAAAGACAAGGAAGAGACATAGAAGAACTCAAGGACATCGTTGGTTCCTCAAGAAGGAAACGCCACCATCACTAAGGTGGATTCATTCCTTGTTCTTATTTCTTCTGTTTTTCGTTTTCTATGCTATGTGCTTATCTATGTTTGTGTCTTCATTACATGATCATTAGTAGTTAGTAACTATGTCTTAAAGTTATGAATGTCCCATGAATCCATCACCTCTCTTAAATGAAAAATGTTTTAATTCAAAAGAACAAGAAGTACATGAGTTTCGAATTTATCCTTGAACTTAGCTTAATTATATTGATGTGGTGACAATGCTTCTTGTTTTCTGAATGAATGCTTGAACAGTGCATATGTCTTTTGAAGTTGTTGTTTAAGAATGTTAAATATGTTGGCTCTTGAAAGAATGATGACAAGGAGACATGTTATTTGATAATCTGAAAAATCATAAAAATGATTCTTGAAGCAAGAAAAAGCAGCAAAGAATAAAGCTTGCAGAAAAAAAAATAGGCGAAAAAAAATAGAAAGAAAAAGAAAAAGCAAGTAGAAAAAGCCAAAAGCTCTTAAAACCAAGAGGCAAGAGCAAAAAGCCAATAAACCTTAAAACCAAAAGGCAAGGGCAAATAAAAAGGATCCCAAGGCTTTGAGCATCAGTGGATAGGAGGGCCTAAAGGAATAAAATCCTGGTCTAAGCGGCTAAACCAAGCTGTCCCTAACCATGTGCTTGTGGCGTGTAGGTGTCAAGTGAAAACTTGAGACTGAGCGGTTAAAGTCAATGTCCAAAGCAAAAAAAGAGTGTGCTTAAGAACCCTGGACACCTCTAATTGGGGACTTTAGCAAAGCTGAGTCACAATCTGAAAAGGTTCATCCAATTATGTGTCTGTGGCATTTATGTATCCGGTGGTAATACTGGAAAACAAAGTGCTTAGGGCCACGGCCAAGACTCATAAAACAGCTGTGTTCAAGAATCATCATACTGAACTAGGAGAATCAATAACACTATCTGAACTCTGAGTTCCTATAGATGCCAATCATTCTGAACCTCAATGGATAAAGTGAGATGCCAAAACTATTCAAGAGGCAAAAAGCTATAAGTCCCGCTCATTTGATTGGAGCTATGTTTCATTGATAGTTTGAAATTTATAGTATATTCTCTTCTTTTTATCCTATTTGATTTTTAGTTGCTTGGGGACAAGCAACAATTTAAGTTTGGTGTTGTGATGAGCGGATAATTTATACGCTTTTTGGCATTATTTTTAGTATGTTTTTAGTAGGATCTAGTTACTTTTAGTGATGTTTTCATTAGTTTTTATGTTAAAATCACATTTCTGGACTTTACTATGAGTTTGTGTGTTTTTCTATGATTTCAGGTATTTTCTGGCTGAAATTGAGGGACTTGAGTAGAAATCAGATTCAGAGGTTGAAGAAGGACTGCTGATGCTGTTGGATTCTGACCTCCCTGCACTCAAAGTGGAATTTCTGGAGCTACAGAACTCGAAATGGTGCGCTTCCAAGTGCGTTAGAAAGTAGACTTCCAGGGCTTTCCAGCAATATATAATAGTCCATACTTTGGCCAAGAATAGATGACATAAACCGGCGTTCAACGCCAGCTTTCTGCCCAAATCTGGCGTCCAGCGCCAGAAAAGGAGCCAAAACCAGAGTTGAACGCCCAAACTGGCACAAAAGCTGGCGTTCAACTCCAAGAAGGACCTCTACACGTGCAACACTCAAGATCAGCCCAAGCACACACCAAGTGGGCCCCGGAAGTGGATTTATGCATCAATTACTTACTTCTGTAAACCCTAGTAGCTAGTTTATTATAAGTAGGACATTTCACTATTGTATTTGACATCCTGGATTGTATTTTGATCCTGTGATCACGTTTTAGGGGGCTGGCCATCTCGGCCATGCCTGGACTATCACTTATGTATTTTCAACGGTAGAGTTTCTACACTCCATAGATTAAGGTGTGGAGCTCTGCTGTTCCTCAAAGATTAATGCAAAGTACTAATGTTTTCTATTCAATTCATCTTATTTCGCTTCTAAGATATTCATTCGCACTTCAACCTGAATGTGATGAACGTGAAAATCATCATCATTCCCTATGAACGCGTGCCTGACAGCCACTTCCGTTCTACATTAGAATTGAATGATTATCTCTTAGATTTCTTAATCGGAATCTTCGTGGCGTAAGCTAGAATGATGGCGGCATTCAAGAGAATCCGGAAAGTCTAAACCTTGTTTGTGGTATTCCAAGTAGGATTCAATGAATGAATGACTGTGACGAGCTCCAAACTCGCGATTGCAGGGCGTTAGTGACAGACGCAAAAGGATAGTAAATCCTATTCCAGCATGATCGAGAACCGACAGATGAATAGCCGTGCCGTGACAGGGTGCGTTGACCATTTTCACTGAGAGGATAAGATGAAGCCATTGACAAGGGTGATGCCTCCAGATGATTAGCCGTGCCATGACAGGGCATTGGATCATTTTCCCGAGAGATGACCGAAAGTAGCCATTGACAGTGGTGATGTATCACATAAAGCCAGCCATGGAAAGGAGTAAGACTGATTGGATGAAGATAGCAGGAAAGCAGAGGTCCAGAGGAACAAAAGCATCTCCGTTCGCTTATCTGAAATTCTCACCAATGAATTACATAAGTATTTCTATCCCTATTTTATTAATTAAATTCAAAAACTCCATAACCATTTGATATCCGCCTGACTGAGATTTACAAGGTGACCATAGCTTGCTTCATACCGACAATCTCCGTGGGATTCGACCCTTACTCACGTAAGGTATTACTTGGACGACCCAGTGCACTTGCTGGTTAGTTACACGGAGTTGTGAACCATGGTTTTGGCATCATGTTTTTGGCGCCATTTCCAGGGAAAGAAAGAGCAATGAACTTTACATAATTAAAGTGTAATCACGATTCCGCATACCATATATCAATCGAATTCGAGTGTAACTGGTGCTGTTGTCCTATAGAAACAGAGTATTGTCTTGTACTTCTGGTGTCATTTTATTCATGTTTGGTTGACTTGAATATAATTTTGAACTCATATAATCTCATATAATACAAAAAATAATAGAGGTGTATGTAACTAATATTTGGGTGTATGTGGCTGGTATTTAGGTGTATGTAACTGGTATTTGAGTGTATATCAATCAAATTCGAGTGTAACCGTTGATGTTTTTATCTATTAACAATACTTTTTATTCCTTACAATAAAAATGGCAAGCAAGAACCCTGGTGGAAAAAAATACAATGTAAGCATGTAACACCCTGACTTTTAGCGCCTCATGATCGTACTAAAAGTTCGAGCGTCATCTATCTCTACTCCTTTAATTTCATACTATATTTATTTAATATTGAGCCTTTGTGAATATAAACTGAAATCTTTAATTAAGAAAACGAAGATTCTTTATTTTAAACCACTTAACCACAAAGGTATATATATACTCACATAGCATTAAATACATAGACTTATTTCAAGATTCTCAAAATACAAGTCTTATCCCCTCTAAAAACAAAAAACAATAAACGACGAGGGGAAAATAAAATCTAACAACTCAACTAATAAACATAATCTTCTATGCTCCAGTAGCTCCGCACTAAACCTTCACACATGTAGCTGAAAGGAGGGTGGAAATAGGGGGTAAGAACTGGGGAGTTGTTAGTAGGATCGGGATTAGAAGTTAAGTTTGTTTCATTATGTTCTTAGTCAATAAAGTATAAGCCAACTCAGCAATTACAGAACATAGAATCCAATTACAAGTACATGCAATCATAGAAAACATAATTGTAACAGCCCAGACCACCCGCTAGCACGATATTGTCCGCTTTGGCACACAAGGCCTCATGGTTTTGCCTTTGACGATAGGGATGATAGCCGAAGCCCCCCACACTCACTCGTCAAAACGCGTCATGCTAGGGAGAGGTATCCACACCCTTATAAGGCATGCTTCGTTCCCCTCCCCAACCGATGTGGGACCTTACAATCCACACCCCTAAGGGAGCCCAGCGCCCTCGCTGGCACATCGATCTGGGCTTCGGCTCTGATACCATCTGTAAGGTCCCACATCGGTTGGAGAGGGAAATGAAGCATGCCTTATAAGGGTGTGGATACATCTCCCTAGTATGACGCGTTTTGCCAAGTGAGTGTGGGGCTTCGGCTATCATCCCTATCGTCAAAGGCAAAACCGTGAGGCCTTGTGTGCCAAAGCGGACAATATCGTGCTAGCGAGTGGTCTGGGCTGTTACATATAGTATCAGAGCCGGAGTCCGAATCAATGTGCCAGTGAGGGCGCTGGGCTCTGATGCACCACTATTTTGTGGTATATTTTGTACTTAATTGAGTGGATTTTATCCATTATTCTCACACTTGTTCATTGAATTCGCATGTTTTACAGTTTTCTTCCTAATTCTGTGCTTTGATTGAAAACATGCTTCTTTGTCCTTAAATTACTAATTTTAATTCTCTCTTATTATCATTCGATGCCTTGATATGTGTGTTAAGTGTTTTCAGAGATTACAGGGCATGAATGGCTTAGAGGATAGAAAGGAAGCATGCAAAAGTAGAAGGAATACAAGAAGCTGAAGGAACTGCAAAGCTGTCAGCCCTGACCTCTTCGCACTCAATCGACCATAACTTGAGCTACAGATGTCCAAATGAGGCAGTTCCAGTTGTGTTAGAAAGCTAACATCTGGGGATTCGAAATGATATATAATTTTTTATAGTGGCCATAGAGCTAAACAATGCGCACGCGTGCATCATGCGCATGCGTCGTTCTGCAGAAAATCCAGCGTAGCAGAATTCGCCCCCAGCGATTTCTGGGCTGTTTTTGACCCAGTTCTCGGCCTAGAAAACACAGATTAGAGGCTACAAAATGGGGGAATTAAGGAGACATTCATACAACTTCTCATAATTCACAATTTTAGTTTTTTAGATGTAGTTTCTAGAGAGAGAGAGGCTCTCTCCTCTCTCTAGGTTTTAGGATTTAGGATTTCTCTTAGGTTAGGTTTACTTCTTCTCCATTCTAGGTTTAATGTTCCTTTAATTTAGTTTCTCTTCTACTTTTATTTATTCTATTACTTTAGTTTTTTTATTTTCCCAATTTGGTTTATGAACTCCATGTTAGATTTGATTTCTTTATTTAATGCAATTTGAGGTATTTTAGATTTATGGTTGCTTTCTTCAATTTATGTGATTGATGCTTTCAATATTTAGATTTCTCTCCTTTTGGCTTTGGTTGAGTAATTAGTGACACTTGAGTTATCAAACTCCCTTGTTGATTGATAATTGGAATTTGCTGGTTGATTTGGATCCCTCTAAAGCTAGTCTTTTCTTAGGAGTTGACTAGGACTTGAGGAATCAAATTGATTAGTCCACTTGACTTTCCTTTATTTAGTGAGGGTTAACTAAGTGGGAGTAATGAACAATTCTCATCACAATTGATAAGGATAACTAGGATAGAATTTCCAGTTCTCATACCTTGCTAAGAGCTTTATTAGTTATTACTTTAATTCTTGCAATTTACTTTTCCTGTTCATTATTCAAAAATCCCAAAAAGATAATCTTCCATAACCAATAATAAATACACCTCCCTGCAATTCCTTGAGAGACGACCCGAGGTTTAAATACTTCGGTTATTAATTTTATTAGGTTTGCTTTAGTGACAAACAAGTTTTTGTATGAAAGGATTATTGTTAGTTTAGAAACTATACTTACAACATGATTACTTATTTGTGAATTCTTTACTAGCAAAAATCCGTTCGTAAAAAATGACGCCGTTGCCGGGGCATTGCAAACGTGTGCCTTATTATTGGTTATTGTAAATATTTACTTTTTGCTTGTTTATTTGTTTTTTTGTTTTTAAATTTTATTAGCTACTATGAATTCTCACCCCTGTCGCTATGAGTTTAGTTCCAATGTTGTTGTAAGGAATGGAAGCTATAATGGGAACATGCATCAAAGTTGGACCAATCAAAGATGGGAGGAGCCACAAGGATTTGATCAACCCTCTTGGCAACAACCCCTTCCAATGCGCTATAACCAACAACCATTATATGATGCATGCCAAGACAATAGTTATGGTGGACCTTCTCGTGACAACCAACCTCCACCAAATTACTATGGTCAAGAGCCATTCTAGGGTGTGTACCAAGATGATGGATATGGTGGACCCCCTTGTAGTTACCAACAAGCCCCGCTATATGCCTATGAACCCCCTCCTCAACATAACTTTGAACCACAGTACTCACAAGCCACCTACAATCATTCACCTCCTTATGACCCTAACCCTTATCCACCCAACCAACCACCATATGAACCGTATGAACCATACAAAGAACCACCACACCCCTATTATGATGAACCACCCTTATATCATGAACCCTTCCTCCCAAGCAATAGACCCTCATACCCACCCCAAGCTCCAATGAATGACACTCTAAATGTTCTTCTTCAAAGGCAAGGAGAGATGGAAAGGACGACACAAGAGCTCATTGCTGCCTTGACCGAGGTAGTAAATCGATTAGCTTCCCAACATTTGGACATTCAAAAAACTCCCATGGCTACATGTGGAGAATTAATAGAAGAGTCTAGCATGAAGGAGACACTAGAAATTCCAGTGGACAATGAGGAACATGACTTTGTATTGGAACAAGTGGAGGAAGCCGTCATAGTTGAAGAGGAAGAAATGGTTGCAGACTTAGGAGATGTTGAACCTCCATGGAAAAGTCCAGTCATAGAGCCTCCTTCCAAGATGTTTGATGTTGATGTTGAGGAGGGCATACAACCTCCATGGCATATCATGGTTGAAGACTTTGCAGAGGTTGATCAAGAGATGGAGATTAAAGAAGAAGAAGTACAACCCCCCATGCCCTTGGTAAGCCATGAAGAAGATTTTGATTTGGAAGAAAGCTACCAAGAGGAAGAGGTTGGAATTGAAGAAGCTTGCAAAGAGGTGGAAGTTATCAAGAAAGAGCACAAGGGAATGGAGCTTGAAATCACCTTGCCAAAGTTGTTGGAGACCTCTCCCCCAAAGCCATTACCATCTAATACAACATTCAAGTGGGTAAAATACTTATCCTTAACCTTTACCTTCCCACTTGAATATGGGCTACTTGAGATAGATGGTCAGCTTAGAACTCTTTGTGACTTTAAGAGTAAGAGGGAGATAGTTAGTTGTGGGCAACACAATCCTAGGTTCGTTGTGGTTGGGAGCTCAAAGTCTAAATGCAAGGGTTGGTGTATAGCTCGATTGAATGGGTTTAGGAAGTTGTTTGGACGCCATATTGAGAATTCAGATTGCTTGCCACCCGGTTGGGACAATGGTGATCCGCTTCAAGACGGGTGTAGAAACAAGATTTGGGATCCATGCATACAAGCAGATCGACTTTGGGAGCTCTAAGCTTGTGAAGAACTCCATCAAAGCTTGGGAAATTTACTTGGAATAGACAGAGCTTATTGGAAGTCAAAGCATTGGTGGAAGTTTCAAGATGAGTTCAAGCACAAGCCACCATGACAAGGAGCTCGCCAAATGTCTAACTTAAGGACTTTAAGTAAAAGTGTTAGGTGGGAGACAACCCACCATGGTATGATCATTCCTTTTCGTTCTTAGTTTTATTTTATTTTATTTTTATCAGTATTCATTCATAATTTTTGCATAGTCATCTGCATTTTACATGCATTCTGCACATATAAAAAAAGGGGGCAAACCACGCGTGTGCGGAGGCTATGCGTGGGCGTCGATAGCAATTTTGCTCCCCCATCCAATGAACAGAAAGCTGTGATGGAATCGTGCGGCTGGTGCACTCTGCGCACAATTCGACCCACGTGTACGCGTCTATGACACGTGCGCGTCATCTGCCACAAGAGAAATCCACGCGTACGCGTCAAGCACGCGCACGCGTGGATAGGGAAATCGGCGTAAATAGCATGTTGGACAAAAAGTTGTACTGCCCCCACGCTGAAACTGTGCTAGAGGCACAAGGTCATCCACGCGTACACGTCCCGGACGCGTGCGCGTCCTTTTGCTTTCAAGACCACCCACGCGTACGCGTGGGCGACGCGTACGCGTCGCATGGCGAATACAGTTTTCACGTGCACACGTGACTTGCGCGCGCGCATCACGTCCCCTTCTTCATTCCTTTCTCCTTTCTTCTCTCCTTTCCCCTTCTCTTCTTTATTGCATTTATTTATTTCATGTTACCTTAGTTATCTATGGTTTCTTCTCATGCATTTTTATGTTGGTGTTGGAATTTTATTTGGGTACTATTTTATTATCTTGAACCTGTGGATATTATAAGGATTGATTTGATAATTGACATTTAAGTTTGGCTCTTACATACATTTGGACTCATTCTTTTCATTCTTATTCTCACATTGCACTCCACATGTATTTGGGATTATCATTCACAATTGTCATCATAGCAAGTACTCTTTAGTTTGGCACATTTATTACTTGATGCTTGAGTTATGCTTCTCATGCCTGTTACTTGCATGTTTTAACCCTCCTGCATCTTATTATTCTGAATTGCTTACATGATCTTAATTGATGTCTTACCTACATGTTGTAGCTACCATGTATTTAAGCCATTATCTTTTCTGTGGCATTTATTATCACTTGGAATTTTCTCCCTTCCAATCTTAGTTATCTATATTTCACACTCTTCTTTTTTTTCTTCTTCCTTAGGCATGGGTACCAAGAAAGAAAAAGAGAAGAACACTGACAAGACACCAGCAAGGAGAGGAACCAAGAGACCTCCATCTAAGGCACCTCCATCTATAAGCGCAGTTGGAGCAACCCGTCCACTTGCACATCTTAGCATGCACCGAGGACGGTGCAATCTTTAAGTGTGGGGAGGTCGATACCAACTTCCAGGGGTTAGTTACTTCCTTTTTCAAACACCAATGTTAATTTGTTAGTTGTTGCATTTGCATGTTTGATTGCATGTTTGTTTAATCTTGTACATATTTTACCACTGCTTGGTTAAAGTAATAAATTTCTTTTCAAGACCCTATTTTATAATATTTCACTAATTCAAATTAATTTTTTTTGTATTAAACTTGTTTGAAGACTATAAATTGGAACATGAATTGTAGCTAAGAACACACAACCTGTGAGATTTGAGCTTAATTACATGGTTACACTATTTAATCATAAAATTTTATTCTTGTGTGTTTTCTTCTCTATAATTATAATCTATAGTTTGTTCCACTCTATATGTCCAATGTTTAGTGTATTTATATGCATGCATATGATTGAGGCCATCATTTGTTATTAGCTCACTTATCCCAAATAGCCTACCCTTTCAATTACCTTTGTTTGCCACCTTGAGCCTTTTAATCCCCTTTTGTTCTATATTTTACCACATCACTAGCCTTAAGCGGAAAAATAATTAATTACCCCAAGTAAATCTTTAGTTAGTTTAAGATAGAGATTGTGTATTGATTAAGTGTGGGAAACCGTGGGAACTTGGGTTGATAGGAAAGTGTTGAATTTTATTGAAAAGATATTGGGAATTTGGGTACCTACTCATGTGAGACCAAAAAAAAAAATTAAAAATCTATGTGCATTGATAAAGTTATGTTTGCTTTCATGTTTTAAAAAAATAAAAAATATTCAAATAAATAAATAAATAAGGGGACAAAATTACCCCAATGCTAAGTTGAATAAAAGATCAATGCATAGGTGATGAAAGTAAAGAAAAAATGTGGATACATGACTATGTGAAATATACAAAAGTGGAAATTATGGGTAGCTAGGCATGAATTGGAATTACATTGTGTGTGTATAGGTGAGAGCTTAGGTTAGTTAAAGATTCAATTTATAGCTCACTTAGCCATACATATATCCTCACCTTTACCTTAGCCCCATTACAACCTTGAAAAGACCTCATGATGTTTGCATTGGTGCACTAAATTTTTGTTGATTAGTTAGATGAAGAACAAAGTCTAGAAAGCATGACTAGAGAAGATTAGAGTGATTAACCTTAGACACTTGAGCGATTAGAGTGAATATACACTACCAGTGAGGGTTCAATGCTCGATTCTATGTTCCCTTCTTTCATGATCTATCTTCTTACAAGTTTACTTGTCTTTTATTGTGTGATTTAAATTAGTGGAATCTGATCTATTTTTGTCTTGAAGAACTTGTTTACTTTTAACCAAGTAGATAGGAACATCTTAGCATATAGTTGCATTCATATAGGTTGCATCTCATGAGTCTTACTTTTCCCCATTCATTCTTTATATCTCCTTGAGCTTAGCATGAGGACATGCTAATGTTTCAGTGTGGAGAAATTTGATGCACCACTATTTCGTGGTATATTTTGTGCTTAATTGAGTGGATTTTATCCACTATTCTCACACTTGTTCATTGAATTTGCAAGTTTTATATTTTCCTTCCTAATTCTGTGCTTTGATTGAAAACATGCTTCTTTGGCCTTAAATTACTAATTTTAATTCTCTCTTATTATCATTCGATGCCTTGATATGTGTGTTAAGTGTTTTTAGAGATTACAGGGAAGGAATGACTTAGAGGATGGAAAGGAAGCATGTAAAAGTGGAAGGAATACAAGAAACTGAAGGAACTACAAAGCTGTCAGCCCTGACCTCTTCGCACTCAATCGACCATAACTTGAGCTACAGAGGTCCAAATGAGGCGGTTCCAGTTGCGTTGGAAAGCTGACATCCGTGGATTAGAAATGATATATAATTCGCCATAGTGGCCGTACAGATAAATGACGCGTACGCATGCATTACGCGCACACGTTGTTCTACAGAAAATCCAGTGTAGCAGAATTCGCCCCAGCTATTTCTGGGCTATTTTTGACCCAGTTCTCGGCCCAGAAAATACAGATTAGAGGCTACAAAGTGGGAGAATTAAGGAGACATTCATACAACTTCTCATAATTCACAATTTTAGGTTTTTAGATGTAGTTTCTAGAGAGAGGCTCTCTCCTCTTTCTAGGTTTTAGGATTTAGGATTTCTCTTAGGTTAGATTTACTTCTTCTCCATTCCAGGTTCAATGTTCCTTTAATTTAGTTTCTCTTCTACTTTTATTTATTCTATTACTTTAGTTTGTTTATTTTCCCAATTTGGTTTATGAACTCCATGTTAGATTTGATTTCTTTATTTAATGCAATTTGAGGTATTTCAGATTTATGGTTGCTTTCTTCAATTTATGTGATTGATGCTTTCAATATTTAGATTTCTCTCCTTTTGGCTTTGATTGAGTAATTGGTGACACTTGAGTTATCAAACTCCCTTGTTGATTGATAATTAGAATTTGCTGGTTGATTTGGATCCCTCTAAAGCTAGTCTTTCCTTAGGAGTTGACTAGGACTTGAGGAATCAAATTGATTAGTCCACTTGACTTTTCTTTATTTAGTGAGGGTTTACTAAGTGGGAGTAATGAACAATTCTCATCACAATTTATAAGGATAACTAGGATAGGATTTCCAGTTCTCATACCTTGCTAAGAGCTTTATTAGTTATTACTTTAATTCTTGCAATTTACTTTTCTTGTTCATTATTCAAAAAACCCAAAAAGATAATCTTCCATAACCAATAATAAATACACCTCCCTGCAATTCCTTGAGAGATGACCCAAAGTTTAAATACTTCGGTTTTTAATTTTATTAGGTTTGCTTTAGTGACAAACAAGTTTTTGTACGAAAGGATTATTGTTAGTTTAGAAACTATACTTACAACGTGATTACTTATTTGTGAATTCTTTACTAGCAAAAATCTGTTCGTCAGGCTCCCTTAGGGGGTGGATTGTAAGGTCCCACATCGGTTGTGGAGGGGAACGAAGCATGCCTTATAAAGGTGTGGATACCTCTCCCTAGCATGACGCATTTTGACGAGTGAGTGTGGGGGACTTTGGCTATCATCCCTATCGTCAAAGGCAAAACCGTGAGGCCTTGTGTGTCAAAGCAGACAATATCGTGCTAGCAGGTGGTCTGGGCTGTTACAGTACTGCTGCTGTTGTACGAAATAGTGTGGGTTTTGCATACACACGCACCAAGTTTTTTGCGCCGTTGCCGGAGATTGTTGAGTTTGGACAAAATGCCGGATTGTTTTGTTCCTTAGATCAGGTAAGTTTATTTTACATTATTTTAATTGAGTCTTTAATTTTTTTTTCTTCTTCTTCTATTTTTTTCAAAGAATTCTTCAATTTTTTTTTTTAAAAAATATTTTTCTTTTCTTTGTTCAATTTGTGTTCTTGGTCTGAGTCTTTGAGTCTTTTATTTTTATTTTATTCTTCTATAATTTTCGAAAATTTAAAAACCTTTTTCAAAAATATTTTTATTTTTGTAGCTCAATTGGCTTGAGCGTTGTGTTCATGTTCTTGGTAATTTGTATTTCTTTGAATCTTTCTTTCTAAAAATTTTCAAAAATAATTTTTCTTTGTTTAAATCTTGTTTCAATTTTTAAGGTTGGTATTTTTTTTATTTTTCTTGCAATTTTCGAAAATTTGGTCTTAGTTTTCTAAAAATTTTAAGTTTAGTGTTCTTTTTGTGTTCTTGAGTTCTTTGAGTCTTTAAATTTTGTTCTTAGTGTTCTTGTGAGTCTTCAAAATATTCTTGAGTCTTGTATGTATCTTGATCTTAAAATTTTTAAGTTTGGTGTCTCTTGGTATTTTCCTCCAAATTTTCGAAAATAAAGGGGTGCTAGATCTAAAAATTTTAAGTCTTGAGTCTTTTTTGTATTTTTTCTTTCATCATAAAATTCAAAAAATAAAAAAGTATATTTTCTAACTTATTTTCAACCATAATTTTCAAAAATTACATATAAAAATTCAGATTTCAATTTTTAAAATTTTATCTTATCATATCTTAGTTGTCAAGTTTTCAAAAATCAAAGTTTTCAAAAGTAAAAATCATATCTTTTTCAAAAATCTTATCTTTTTCAAATCATATCATATCTTTTTCAAAATTTAAAAATCTCATCTTATCTTTCTCAAATTTCAAATTTTTAAAAATTAAATTTTTTCAAAATCAATTTTCTAATCTTATCTTTTTGTTTCTTATTTTATTTTTTCTAACTTCTAATTGTTAAATCATATCTTTTTCAAAATCAAATTTTAAAAATCTTATCTTTTTCTAATTTCAAAATCTTTTCTTATCTTACTTCTTATCTTATTTTTAAAATTTAAATCTTTTCTTATCTTATCTTTTGTTTTCTATTTTTATTTTTATTTTTATTTTTTCTTAATTAATATCTTATCTTCTGTCTCATCTTTTTCAAAACCACCTAACTGACTTTTCCCTCTCTCAATTTTCAAAAATCACTTATATTCTTCTCTCTTTTCTCTTTTTCAAAACCTCATTAATTCTTCTCATCTTAATTTTGAAGAATATCTTTCTTCTTCTCTCTCTTATTTTTCAAAACCTCCAAACTAACATTTCTCTTCCTTAATTTTCAAAAATATCTCTCTTCTTCTCTCTCATCTTTTTCAAAACCACCTAACTAACTCTCTCTTCTTAATTTTTGAAACTAACTCTCATCTTCTCTCTCTTCTTTTTCAAAACTACCTAACTAACTCTCTTCTCTCTCTATTTTCGAAAACTTCTCTCTCTTCTCTCTCTTCTATTTTAAAAAATTCACTAACCAATTTTAAAGTATTTTTAAATTATTAACCATATTTTTGAAAATTAATTAATTAATTAATTATTAATTAATTAATTAAAAAAATAATTTAATTGCTATTTACTTTTTTCTATTTATACCTCTTCTCTTCTCATCTCTATTCACTCAACTCTACTTTAATCGACTCTTTGCCTAAAATTCTTTATCTTCTTTCCTTTCTTCTTCACATCTCACTTGGAGCTTCTTGCCAATTGGCACAAAAAGCTTTCTTGTGATTTCTCATCCATCTTCTCAACTTTCATCCTCTCTTAATTACTCTTATCTATTATATCCAAGGTATTTTTCCTTTACTTATTTTATTTATTTTTTTTTTATTTTAATTTTTATCTTCTTTTTCTCTCTCTACTTCTGACTTTAAGGAGGATCTTCTTATCTATTGGAAGTCTCTTTCTTTTCTTTCTTTTTCTTGGTTTCTTATTTATGACCAGGAACAGGGATAAAGAATCCCTCTTGACTCCTGATGCTAAACCTGAAAAGATTCTGAGGAGGCGTTTACAACTAGCTAAAGCACAACACTCCGGAAGAGACCTTTCAGAAAGTTTTGAACAAGAAATAAAGGATATGGCTGAACCACAAGAGGAGCATAGAAAGGTTCTTGGTGACTTCACCATGCCTACCTCTGACTTTTATGGCAGAAGCATTGCTGTACCTGCCATTGGAGCTAATAATTTTGAGCTTAAGCCTCAGTTAGTCTCTCTTCTATAGCAGAATTACAAATTCTATGGACTTCCACTGGAAGATCCACATCAGTTCTTAGTAGAATTTTTACAGATCTGTGATACTGTAAAGACTAATGGAGTTAATCCTAAAGTCTACAAGCTGATGCTTTTCCCCTTTGCTTTAAGAGACAGAGCTAAGTTTTGATTGGATGCCCAACCTAGAGAGAGTCTTGACTCTTGGGAAAAGCTAGTTAATACTTTTTTGGCTAAGTTCTTTCCTCCTCAAAGGATAAGCAACATTAAAGTGGAAGTACAAACCTTCAGATAAAGAGAAGGTGAATCCTTCTATGAAGATTGGGAAAGACACAAGCAACTGATCAGGAGATGTCCTCCTGACATGCTCTCAGAGTGGTCCCTCATAGGCGTGTTCTATGATGGCTTATCTGAGATGTACAAAATTTTATTGGATAGCTCTGCAGGTGGATCTTTCCACTTGAAGAAGACACCTGCAGAAACAAGAGAGCTCATTGGGATGGTTGCAAACAACCAATTCATGTACACCTCTGAGAGGAATCCTATAAATCATGGAACCTCTCAAAAGAAAGGAGTTCATGAAATTGAGACTCTGAATGCCATCCTGGCTCAGAATAAGATCCTAACCCAACAAGTCAACATGATCTCTCAACATCTCCCTGGGATGCAAACTGCAGCTGGCAGTAATCAGGAAGCTTCTCTTGAAGAAGAAGTTTATGATCCTGATCAACCCACCATGGAGGAGTTGAGTTACATGGGAGAACCCTATAGAAACACTTACAATCCTTCATGGAGGAACCATCCTAACCTCTCATGGAAGGATCAACAAAAACCTCAGCAAGGTTTCAATCAAGGTGGTAGGAACCAGAATAGGTTTAACAACAGACCACTATTCCCATCTTCTCAAGGCAATATGGAGACTTCTAAGCAGAGACTTTCTGACTTAGCCATTCTAGTCTCCAGCCTCACTAAGACCACCCACAATTTCATTAATGAAACAAGGTCCTCCATTAGAAACTTGGAGGTACAAGTTGGTCAACTGAGCAAGAGGATCCCTGAGATATTTCCAGACACTCTTCCTAGTAATATTGAGGTTAGTCCTAGAGAAGAGTGCATGGGCATAACCATGGAGGTTAAGGCCAAATTGGAGGAGAATGCGAAGGCATTGAACGCCAGTGAAGAAGCCTTCACTGGACGTTCAACACCCACCAGTCCAGGGAAGCTGGTGTTAGGCATGACAAAAATTCCCGGCAGGGTGGGTACCCGCAGGGATTTACCCGTCGGGGAGCAGGTATGGAGGGCAATTTTTACCCGTGGGGATGGGGAACGGGGCCCTGTATAGTAAACGGGGCGGGGGCGAGGGTAGAGCTCCCCGCCCCGTGGGATCCGTTAATTTCCCGTTTGTGTGAAAAGACAAAAATACCCTGATATATATATATATATATATATATATATATATATATATATATATATATATATATAATAGGTTGATGGTTTCAGTGGCTAAGAGAAGGGGGGGTTGAATCTTAGCCCCCTTTTTGCTTAATAACCCTTGCTGGACTTAGAGGAGACTTTTCTGTTTTTGCTCATCACTTTACACGAGACTTTTTCTTTTGTCTCGTCCCTAGCCACGAGACTTTTCTTTTTGTCTCGTCACTTGGCACGAGATAATTTTGGTTTTTGCTCCTGTGCAGTAGAAACAGAAATGTAGGAGAGAAGAGTAGAAGATTACACCCAGATATATCATGGTTCAGCTGCTAAGTGCAGTGCAGCCTACATCCAGTCTCCATCACAAACATGATGAAATTTCACTATAATCAATCTGATTACAAACTGTAAAGTGCTAACCCAACTTACAAGGGGATTCCCACAGAATCATGAAACACAACATAGATGAACAAAGGAACTCTAAGACATCTATGGCTTTTTTCTTTTAATTTTGCACTCTCTGCCTTTTTCCGCTCTATGGCTTTTTCATACAAACCTCACTGTTTGCCTTTTTCCATGAGACTCAAGACATGACAAAATTAAACAGAAAAATACTAAACAGAATACATTGAAGGAGAAGAAAATCTGTAAGCTTAGGTAGCTCTGAGAATCCTGTGCCTTGCACTCTCACTGCTTACTTCTAACTCCTTGCTCCAACCAGTGGCTGTTCCCCCTTTTTATAGAAGAGAGAAGCCTCCACACTTGAAGCCAAAAACCCAAGCCAACTTCTTCTTCCTTCAAGAAACCGGTTCGGCCACACAGAGAGAGAAGAGATAACCATGCAATAACCAACATGCAATTACCTCTAGTCCTTCCTTGATCATCACCCTTCATCAATCCGAGCTCTCCATCCTTGGCTTGCTTTCCAAGATGGATTTCTGGCCCTTGATGCTTCATGATGATGATGACTTCATCTGCTTCAATCTCTGCCTCAACCATCACTTCGCCACTCTAGCTACTTCCTGTGGTGGTTGAGCAGAATCAAAGACAAGCCATGCTTCAAGAATCTCCATTGCTGGCCGAATCTTTATTGTCCATTTTTGAGCATGAAGAGATCAAGATTACTTCACCAAATCTAACCATATTTGGTGAAAATCTCAGCCACAACTCATTTTTATTTTAGTATGTTTTCTTGCCATCTTTATGATGGTCTTGTAGCTTGCCTTCCCTTCTTTTTGATAGCTTAAAGTAGCTTCCATGGCTTCCATAATTTCTGTTGAAGTGACCGAAGAGAAAAAAGAGATGAGAGAGAAGATAAAGTGGAACTAAAAGCATGTAATGAGTTTGAATAAAGTAAAACAAGCTGAATTAATTCCTACTCCCCTTTCTTTCTTGGTGGCGTGTAGCATTAAAGAGCCATCAAATCAATTGTATAATTTCTCTCATGTTTCCAAGGTCTGCAATAACTCCAATTAATAAAATTTGGATTCCATTAAAAGATAAAAGTGATATCCGTTGAAGCATGCAGCACATAATCAAAGGAATGGGTTTCTTTTGTTAAGTGAATAAAACAATATTATGTCCCATTTCCTTTTAATTTCGGACCAAGCATTTTTGGTCTCATACCAAGACCTTTAATTGGGCTTGTTATCACAATTGCTAGCCCATTTAATAAAACACTTGTTTCAGCCACCATCCTCATAATAATTTTAACATCAAGGCTGAATGTTGATTTTATTGGGCTTGGGATCTCTTCTTTTCATTTCGGCCCAAATAATAAAACCTAAAACACAAAATTATTAATTAATATATCAATCAAAATTAGATTAATAATTTTGCTGTTAATAATGTTTGATCATCATCAATTTAGTTTAGAGTTTTCCAAACTCATCAATCTCCCCCTTGATGACAAACATTATTAAAATTGAAATGGAAAGAGATTAAAAAAAAATTGAGTATGAGTACTCCCTTTGAAGATTGAATTTCTCTCCCTTTCTAAATGTCACATGGCTCCCCCTTGATGTATGCTTGTTTTACCAAGGGAAGCACTACCTATAACATTTTAATCAAGCTTAAAGAACAATGTTATTTAGCATGTTATATGATGCTAAATGCTTGATTTATGAGCAGTTTTAATTGATAATCAAAACTCATTTGATATCATAAACTGATTTTCTGCTCAAACTATAATCAACCAAAAAGTCTTTTGAAAATAAATTGATGTTTAAAATATTTTCCATTCAAATAAGAGCAAAGTAATTATGATAAGGAAAATATTTTTAATCAAGCTTGATCCTTTCAAACCATAGCAATTTTCAAACTTCATGTTTATATCATAGTTTAAAGGAACTGCCAAAGACAATTTAAAACAGCAATCTAAACAACAATAATTTTATCAAGGTAAGTCAAATGTCACACAACAAACATTTTACCAAGATAAATATTAAATTACAATCTTCAAAGCTTCAAGCATCAACTCAAAACAGCAAGCATTAATCAAATGCAATCAGATGCAACACATAACAAAATATTGAAACTTAAAACGAGGGAGGTCATGAATCCAAACAAGAATTTCATCCCTGTTTTGTTAATTTCAATTTTCAGCACTTTCTCCCCCTTTTGGCATCAAGGGGCACTGCAAAATAAATGAGAACAACATACAAAAGGCAAAATTTTTATTTTTCACCAAAACACAATGGTCCAGTCAGCACACATGCATTTGAGCAAATGACAATCAAAGCTTAACTCGAAATTAATCCACTAACACAGAGTGTTCAAAACAGAGCCAGATCAGAGCATAAAACAAAGCAAAACAAGTTAATGAAACATAACAGTTTCAATTCAGCCATTTTCTCTTCTCCCCCTTTTGTCATTAAGGAGGGACCCTGCAAAGCAATGCAATCCATAATAATTCTAGCATAAAACAAAACAGCATCGAGTTAAGTTTGGTACAGTCATCCAAGACACATGAAAATAGTTCTCCTGAGTCAAATACACATAGAGCAAAATAACAGAGCATTCAGCAGCAGCAATAGGTAACCAAAACTCAACATGTTCAAAAATATTTCCTGCCAAACAATTCAATCAAGCAAAAATATCCAGCAATATAAAGTTCAGCCAACATATTAGATCAAATAAAAATTGGCAGGCAATAAACATCAGAAAATTCAGAGTATCATTAGATCAGTCACTCTCTTTTTCTACTATCCTCCCCTATTAAGATATGATGTGATAATCTCCAAAAATTATTATTATTATTATTATTAATTTTTTTTTAATAAAAATATGATAAAGAACTCAAACGGGCCAGAGTCATGGAGTGGGTAAAAGAAATTGGTTGGGCCCATGATTATTAATATCAAAATCTGTCTCCCCCTGTATCAGTGCCAGTTCATCACGTCCTTAATTTTGTTTCCTGATTTCCTACGAGACAAAAACAAACAGAATCAATAAATTTACAAATTCTCAACAGAACTTAATTCTATCATTCCCATACTATTTCTCAAGGTGCAGAATCTGTCTTCACAGAGGGGCTTAGTGAAAATATTCGCAAGTTGATCTTCGGATTTTACAAATTGAATATCAATAGTTCCCTTTTGCACATGTTCTCTAATGAAATTATATTTTATCTCAATGTGCTTTGTTCTTGAGTGCAAAACAGGATTTTTTGAAATATTTATGGCACTCATGTTGTCACAGAACAAGGGTATACTATTGATCTTTAATTTGTAATCCTCTAATTGTGTTTTTAACCATATTAATTGTGAACAACAAGCAGAGGCAGAGATATATTCAGCTTCGGTTGTGGATAGAGCCACTGTGGCTTGTTTCTTGCTTAACCACATATTGAGTGAGCTTCCAAGGAAGCAACACATGCCGGATGTGCTCCGTCTATCCACTCTATCTCCCGCATAATCTGCATCACAAAATCCTACTGCACAAAAGTTATCAGATTTAGGATACCATAATCCATAATCACAAGTTCCTTTAATGTATCTAATGATGCGCTTAACAGCCGTGAGGTGGGATTCTTTTGGATGAGATTGAAACCTTGAACATACACCCACACTTTGGACTATATCCGGTCTAGAGGAGGTAAGATACATAAGCGATCCTATCATTCCTCTATACCGTGTTTCATCCACATCTTGACCATCATCATCCTTTTCAAGTTTTGTGTTGGGATGCATTGGAGAACCCATTGATTTAGAATTTTCTAGGCCAAACTTTTTGATAAGTTCTTTTGCATACTTTCCTTGGTAAATAAAAGTACCACTAGGAGTTTGTTTAATTTGGAGGCCAAGAAAGAAAGTAAGCTCTCCCATTAAACTCATTTCAAACTCACTAGTCATGAGTTTTCCAAACTCTTCACACAAGGAAATGTTGGCCGATCCAAATACAATGTCATCAACATAAAGTTGAACAAGGAGTATATCATCATTAGATGCTTTAATAAATAAAGTAGTGTCGGTGGTACCCCTTTGAAATTGATTTTCCAACAAGAAGGCACTAAGCCTTTCATACCAAGCTCTTGGAGCTTGTCTAAGACCATAAAGAGCCTTAGTTAGTTTGAAAACATGATTAGGAAACTCTTTATGTTCAAAACCGGGGGGTTGTGCCACATACACTTCTCTATCAATAAAGCCATTAAGGAAAGCACATTTAACATCCATTTGAAACATTTTGAAACCTTTATGGGCGGCATAAGCAAGAAGCAACCGAATTGCTTCCATTCTAGCTACCGGAGCAAAAGACTCATCAAAATCTATACCCTCTTCTTGATCGTAACCTTGGGCCACTAATCTAGCCTTGTTACGAATAACTTGTCCATCCTCTCCAAGTTTATTTTTAAATACCCACTTAGTACCCGTTACCTTCTTACCATCCGGATGAGGAACTAATGTCCAAACCTCATTCTTGTCAAATTGGGCAAGCTCCTCTTGCATTGCTTTAACCCATGATAGGTCTTCAAGAGCTTGTTTGACATTCTTGGGCTCCATTTGTGACAAGAGAGCAAAGTTGCTAGGTTCAGTTTGCCTTTTGGTGGAGGATCTTGTTGTTACACCATGAGAGGGATCACCAATGATGAAGTCATGAGGATAACCCCTCATAGACTTCCATTCTCTAGGCTTTCTGACAGGTGTAGAGCTTTGATGAACTTCTGGTGGTCTCTCTGTTTCAGTTGCTCGTGCCTGCTCAGGAGACAAAATGGAAGTGTCTCCTTCAATCTGACGAGACATAACCGGGCTGACAGATTCTTCATTTTCCACAGATTTGGGATTTTCTTTATTTGTTCCAACCTCTTCACAATCTGAATCATTATCCTTCACAATATTGGGAATTAAGTTAGAATCACAAAAAGTAACATGTATGGATTCCTTTATGGTTCTATGTTCTTTGAGATAAACTCTATAAGCCTTGCTTGTGGTGGAATATCCAACAAACATTCCTTCATAGGATTTTGGATCAAATTTTCCAAGGTTTTCCTTATTGTTAAGCACAAAGCATTTGCATCCAAAAACATGAAAATACTTAAGATTTGGAGGGGTTCCTTTCCATAGCTCATAAGGGGTTTTCTTTAACCCTTTTCTAATGATTGTTCTATTCAAAATATAACATGCTGTGTTCACAGCCTCAACCCATAAGAATTTAGGAATCTCATTCTCACATAACATAGCCCTAGTCATTTCTTGAAGGCTTCTATTCCTTCTTTCAACCACCCCATTTTGTTGGGGGTTCTAGGGCATGAAAAATTATGAGAAATCCCTAAGTCATCACAGAATTTTTCAAAGTCTTGATTTTCAAATTCTCTTCCATGATCACTTCTCAAATGGGCAATTTTCAAATCTTTTTCATTTTGGATTTTCTTACAAAGGGTGGAAAAAGCATGAAAGGCATCATTCTTATGAGCAAGAAAAAGTACCCATCCAAATCTAGAGTAATCATCTACCACCACAAGACCATAGTGTTTACCTCCTAAACTTTGAGTTCTAGTAGGACCAAAAAGATCAATATGTAACATTTCCAATGGCCTTTTGGTTGAGATTCCATCTTTTGTTTTAAAAGAGGATTTTACTTGTTTGCCCAATTGACAAGCGTCACAAGTAAGATCCTTGTCAAACTTGATGTTTGGAATTCCTCTAACCAAATTTCTTTTGACTAGCTTAGAAATTTGATACATGCTAGCATGTCCCAACTTTCTATGCCAAAGCCATTTTTCAGATTCAAAAGATGTAAAGCATGTTACATTTTGTTCCTTTAAATCCTCAAGAGTTAATCCATACACATTGTTGCATCTTTTAGCTTCAAGAAGAACATTCCCAATTTTCTCACAAACAACTAAACAAACAAACTTCTTAAAAATCACTTCAAAACCCAAATCACATAGTTGACTAACACTAAGTAAATTATGTTTCAAGCCATGTACAAGGAGAACATCATTTATACAAGATGAGAAATTTTTACCCACTTTCCCAACAGCCACAATTTTTCCTTTTGCATCATCACCGAAAGTGACAAGCCCTCCATCATATTCATCAAGCTTTATGAAGAAGGTTGTCTTTCCGGTCATATGCCTAGAGCATCCGCTGTCCATATACCACATGTTTTCTTTCTGTTTGGATGCTAGGCACACCTACAAAACAAGCTTAAGTGACCTTAGGTATCCAAATCTTTTTGGATCCTTTTACATTAAACCATCTTCTATGTCCTAAGCCATTGTAATCAAAAACAATTTTATAAACCTTATCACCAATCATTCTTTCACCAAAAAAACATTGAATGGGAAAGTGTCCATTTCGGTTGCATAGTCTACAAAATCTTGGAGTTGCTGTTTTGTTAAAGTAGGTTGGGTCTTGATACCTTGTATCATTTGAAGATGAGGCAATATTTTCAAAATGAGATTTTTCAGATTTATAAAACCCCAACCCAGCCTTATCATAAAGAGGTTTTTGACTAGCCAAGATGTGATTCAGATTTTCAGAACTTTGGGTGAACTTGGCTAAGTCTTCCTTAAGCCTTTTAACCTCTTTAAGAAACTCTTCATTTTGCTTAAAGCAATCTACATATGCAAGAACGGAATGGTTACTTTCACAGCTCTTAATTTGGGCTCTTAACTGCCTATTTTCTTCAACAAGATCACAAGCAGTTTCGGCCTCTCTCACTTTTTCTTTTAAAAAACTGTTTTCAGCCTTAAGAATGGTGATTTGTTGTTCAAGTTTTTGATTTTCCAGCAGAAAACATCTTATTTTTTTAGAAAGGTGGTCTATCATAAGATGAAGATCTTCAGTGTTAGGATTATGAAAGACTACCTGATCTATGTGATCTGCCATGAGACAAGGCTGTGACTTGGTTTCGGATTCCTCATCATCATCATCCGAGTCATTTTCCAAATATTCCCATGAGGCCATCAGTCCTTTCTTCTTTCCTCTTTTCGGCTTCTCCTCCTTCTTTAACTTGGGACAATCAGATTTGAAATGCCCAATTTCCTTGCAGTTGTAACAAGTTACTTTGCTAAGGTCTTTCTTCACTTTCCTTGAGCTGCTGCCTTTGCCTTTAAACTTCATCATTTTTCTGAATTTTTTGGCAAACAACACAAATTCATGTTCAGAGGAGTTATCACTGGATTCTTCATCCAGAGGGTTAGTCATAGAAGAAAAAGCAATTCCTTTCTTTTTTGAATCTTTTTTCAAATAGGTGTTTTCAAAAGCAAGAAGATTTCCTCTCAAATCATCAAGTGTCATGGAATCTAAGCTACTGCTCTCAGAAATAATTAAAGCTTTTGTTTCCCACTCTTTTGTGAGACTTCTCAACACTCTTCTCACTAGCACAGATTCATAATGTGTAATCCCCAGAGCATCTAAGCCAACAATGATGGCGTTGAACCGTTCGAATAGTTCATCAATGGACTCTCCTTCCTTCATTGCAAACATTTCATACTCTCTATTCAACATGTCTGTCCGAGTCTTCTTTACAATGGTGGTTCCTTCATGGGTGATTTGCAATTTGTCCCAGATTTCCTTTGCCGTTGTGCATCTTGATACCCGTCGGTACTCCTCGAAGCTGATAGCACAGTTGAGCAGATTAACTGCCTTGGCATTTAATTATATCTTCTTCCTATCTTCCTCAGTCCATCTTGCTTCTGGTTTGAGAGAGACTACTCCTTCAGCACTTGTGGTAGTTGGAAATTGAGGCCCTTCCAGAATAATCTTCCAAAGCCTGTAATCCACTGCTTGTACAAATATCTTCATCCTCTCCTTCTAATAGGTATAATTTTTCCCATTGAAAAGAGGAGGTCTGTTGCTTGATTGACCTTCAGTCAGATTATAGGACACCACATTTGCGCCACTGTTTTCTGCCATGAGGATCTTTATTCCAAGCTGCAAAGCTTGATCTCTTTGAGACCAAGCTCTGATACCAATTGATGGTTTCAGTGGCTAAGAGAAGGGGGGTTGAATCTTAGCCCCCTTTTTGCTTAATAACCCTTGCTGGACTTAGAGGAGACTTTTCTGTTTTTGCTCATCACTTTACACGAGACTTTTTCTTTTGTCTCGTCCCTAGCCACGAGACTTTTCTTTTTGTCTCATCACTTGGCACGAGATAATTTTGGTTTTTGCTCCTGTGCAGTAGAAACAGAAATGTAAGAGAGAAGAGTAGAAGATTACACCCAGATATATCATGGTTCAGCTGCTAAGTGCAATGCAGCCTACATCCAGTCCCCATCACAAACATGATGGAATTTCACTATAATCAATCTGATTACAAACTGTAAAGTGCTAACCCAACTTACAAGGGGATTCCCACAGAATCATGAAACACAACATAGATGAACAAAGGAACTCTAAGACATCTATAGCTTTTTTCTTTTAATTTTGCACTCTCTGTCTTTTTTCGCTCTATGGCTTTTTCATACAAACCTCACTGTTTGCCTTTTTCCATGAGACTCAAGACATGACAAAATTAAACAGAAAAATACTAAACAGAATACATTGAAGGAAAAGAAAATCTGTAAGCTTAGGTAGCTCTGAGAATCCTGTGCCTTGCACTCTCACTGCTTACTTCTAAATTCTTGCTCCAACCAGTGGCTGTTCCCCTTTTTTATAGAAGAGAGAAGCATCCACACTTGAAGCCAAAAACCCAAGCCAACTTCTTCTTCCTTCAAGAAACCGGTTCGGCCACACAGAGAGAAAAGAGATAACCATGCAATAACCAACATGCAATTACCTCTAGTCCTTCCTTGATCATCACCCTTCATCAATCCGAGCTCTCCATCCTTGGCTTGCTCTCCAAGATGGATTTCTGGCCCTTGATGCTTCATGATGATGATGACTTCATCTGCTTCAATCTCTGCCTCAACCATCACTTCGCCACTCTAGCTACTTCCTGTGGTGGTTGAGCAGAATCAAAGACAAGCCATGCTTCAAGAATCTCCCTTGCTGGCCGAATCTTCATTGTCCATTTTTGAGCATGAAGAGATCAAGATTACTTCACCAAATCTAACCATATTTGGTGAAAATCTCAGCCACAACTCATTTTTATTTTAGTATGTTTTCTTGCCATCTTCATGATGGTCTTGTAGCTTGCCTTCCCTTCTTTTTGATAGCTTAAAGTAGCTTCCATGGCTTCCATAATTTCTGTTGAAGTGACCGAAGAGAAGAAAGAGATGAGAGAGAAGATAAAGTGGAACTAAAAGCATGTAATGAGTTTGAATAAAGTAAAACAAGCTGAATTAATTCCTACTCCCCTTTCTTTCTTGGTGGCGTGTAGCATTAAAGAGCCATCAAATCAATTGTATAATCTCTCTCATGTTTCCAAGGTCTGCAATAACTCCAATTAATAAAATTTGGATTCCATCAAAAGATAAAAGTGATATCCGTTGAAGCATGCAGCACATAATCAAAGGAATGGGTTTCTTTTGTTAAGTGAATAAAATAATATTGTGTCCCGTTTCCTTTTAATTTTGGACCAAGCATTTTTGGTCTCATACCAAGACCTTTAATTGGGCTTGTTATCACAATTGCTAGCCCATTTAATAAAACACTTGTTTCAGCCACCATCCTCATAATAATTTTAACATCAAGGCTGAATGTTGATTTTATTAAGCTTGGGATCTCTTCTTTTCATTTCGGCCCAAATAATAAAACCTGCAACACAAAATTATTAATTAATATATCAATCAAAATTAGATTAATAATTTTGCTGTTAATAATGTTTGATCATCATCAATTTAGTTTAGAGTTTTCCAAACTCATCATAGGTGAACCATACTAATGAGTAATAAACCCTAGCCGTCACATTCTTGATTCCCCTGCTTCAGAGACAGAGAGCAAGAACTGCTCTCCACTCCTCCTCAAACCCTCAGCCCCTCTTGGCTCCTTCCCACTGATCGTCGACCGCCGACCGTTTCCCGCCGCCTTCCACCCTCTGGTCTCTCATCGCTGCCTCCCACTCCAGACCCCTTGAGTGGCTCGGTTCGCTCACTGAAGGTGTCGAGGCAGTCGAGCTCACCGTCGCAGGCTCCGGCAACGTTGTCTTCTTCTCGTGGTTGCAGCACACTCGGCAACGTCATCCTCTTCTCCTGGTCGTCATCTTCTCCTTTTTACATCACCGGTCTTCGCTAGTCTTCCTTCCCCTTTTCTCCGTCAGGTTCAGGTAAGTTAGCCTTGGTCTTCGCTGGTCTTCTATCCCCTTTTCTGAATTTAGATTTCTGAATTAGGGTAAAGAATTTCTATATTCTGAATTAATGAGATTCCAATTAATCTAAATTTCTGTGTTTTGAATTTCTGGATTTCTGAGTTTTGAATTTGTGAATTTCTGATTAGGTTAATGAATTTCTAAATTTCTAATTAGGTTAACTAATTCATATGTTCATTGCATAATCAAGAGGCTGATACATGAAAGTATGAGTACCTTTATCTTAAGAAATTGTGGCTGCTAATTAGGTCTTGCTGTGTTACAGCCCTTTTCGTTTTACAACTTTGATTAATATATATATATATATATATATATATATATATATATATATTCGTTATCTCATCTGCTGAGTTACTATTTGCTTATGTATTTTATTGGTTAATAATGGATTTTAACAATTAATGATTAATTTTTCGCATAGAATTCCATTTGCAAAAGCCTGGATTGTAATTTGTACCGTTGCTCTTATTGGAATATTTTGTAGTGCCAAGAAATAGTTTATGATAGGACAGTACTGCACAAATTTATAAATTTGTTTGTGAAGTTGTCCCTCTGTTTTTTCATTGTTTCTTAGTTTGATTAATTTATCTATTATCATGCATAACACTATAATCATCACACTAATATTGTAATCAAATCTCATTTTCCTGTGTGTTCTATTTACTGAGAGTGTATTAGGTTCCTTGCCAACGTGTGGCTGCTAAAATAGATTTATCATAACAGTTTAATTGTTATTTACTGATAATGTATTGGTATTTAATTGTGTATATAAGAATCTTAAGTTAGTGAGTAATTGAGTCAAACAATTCTACTGATAATGTATGTATATTTAATTGTGTATATATTTCATGATTTATAGAATGTCTTCTTCAGATGCATTGTGTATATATCATAGTGAGTAATATTTGGTTGTTTATGGATATGTTTGGATGTTTATGTTTGTTGTTATTGCTATTTAAGTCTTTAAAGACTATAGATATTATGTTTGTAATGACAATTGAGGATTATCTTTGATTTTCTCTATTTTTTTATTTTTTCAATTTTTATTAATTTTTACAAAATTCCGCAGATATCCGCGGAGACCCAGGTCCCCGGTGGATACGGGGTCTCCGTTACCCGTCATGGGGACGGGGCAGGGACGGGGACAGATATTGGGGGCGGGGGACGAGGGCGGGGGGCATATCCCGCCCCATGGGACCCGTTGCCATCCCTAGCTGGCGTTAAATGCCAGCACGGACATCCCTACTAGAGAGATTGGCATTTAATGCCAGTCAAGGTGGACAGCAAGGGCATTCAATGCCCAATAAGCTGATAGAGCTGGCGTTGAACGCCAACCTAAGCACACTCTTTGAGTGCCTGAATCCCACTCAAGGACCCTCTAGTCCAGAACCAAAGGAAACCATAAAGACTATAGAGGTTCCTTTGAATGCACTTCTGCAGTGCATAAGTTCTAATGACTACTCATCCTCAAGTGAGGATGAAGACACTATGGAAGAGTAAGTTGCTCGGTACCTAGGAGCTCTTATGAGGCTGAATGCCTAAGCTATTTGGTACAAAGCCTCTGGAAGAAGAACCTCCACTGCTTACCAAAGAACTCCATGCTTTGGTTCAGCAAGAGCTACCTCAGAAGCTTCCATACCATGGATGCTTTTTGATTCCTTGCACCATAGGCACTATGACCTTTGAAAAGGCTCTGTGTGACCTAGGGTCAAGTATTAACCTCATGCCACTCTCTATAATAGAGAAGCTAGGAATCCTTGAAGTACAAGCTGCACACGTCTCTTTAGAGATGGCAGGCAAGACCATGAAGAAGCCATATGGCTTAGTGGATGATGTCTTAGTTAAAATTGAAAACCACTACATCCTTGAAACTTCATAGTCCTGGACACAGAAAAGGATGAGGATGACTGTGTCATCCTTGGAAGACCTTTCCTAGCCACAGCTAATGCTATTATTGATGTGGCTAAGGGAGAACTAACCCTAAAGTTTGGGGAGGATCACATCTTATTCAAGATGCCTCATCCTAGCTCTCCCTCTAAAAGAGAGATAAGAGTGCAACACCTAGTGTGTCAACCCTCTCTTTCTGTGCAGAGCTCTACAGAGCCCCTAGATATCAATTCTAAGTTTGGTGTTGGGCAGCCTTCAACAAGCTCTAAGCACAAAGGTACTAAGAAGAAAGTACCTAAAGGCTGGAGGAACAAAAAAGTTCCTACTGAAGGCCTCTCACCTGGCATGAGAGTTGTCTTCACTAAAAATCCAGTCCTGACACATACAGTGAGTCGTGTCCTATCTCTAGAGCATGTAGAGCTCATTCATAAGAGGACAGGAAGAAAATTCACTGTCAGGGGCAAAAATCTGATCTCATACTCACCTCCGTAAGGAGCTAAAGGTCAAGTTAGTGACTTTAAAAGAGCGCTTGTTGGGAGGCAACCCAACTTTACTCAACCATTTATTTTCTTTTTATTTTTCCTTTCATTTGTCAAAGTCATGATCATATGCATCATCTAAGAGACAGAATTCACAACAGTGAAAACAGAACACTCTGGAAAAAGTGTTAAAGTTGAACGCCAGTGAGGAAGCCCTCCTGGGCGTTCAACGCCCCAAGAGGGGAGCATTGCTGGCGTTGAACGCCAACCAGGGAGCAGCCCCTGGGTGTTCAAACGCCAGTGTAGAGAAGTAAGGAATCTGGAATTCCCTAGCCTCTCAGGACCAAGAGGTCCCACAGAAGCTCCACCTACCCCCACCTTCTTCCCCATTGATCATATTTGCTCGAGGACGAGCAAAACTCTTAAGTTTTGTGTTGCGAAAACTTTGCTTTGTGACTTCTACCCCTCTTAAGTATAGAAGAAGAGGATGGAGCAAACTAAAGAGCATGCACATAAACTTGTGCAGCCGCCTTAACAGAGACAAAGGAGTGACATGGAAAAGATCAAGCATTACATCGGATCCTCAAGGAAGAGTAGTAGCCATCATCATCCAAGTGGATTCGTTCTCTTTGTCTCCTTGTCTGTTATTTTCTATTTTCTGACTATTTTATTTTCTATTTTCTTGCTCTAGTTGCATGATCATTTGCATTGATGTCTTAAAGTTATAAAAATATTCCATATATCTCTCACCTTGCTTAAATAAAAAATTTTTATTGAAAAGAATTGAGAGATGCATGAATTTCAAGTTTAAAATAAGATTAGTTTAATTAGTTTGATGTGGTGTCATTTGCTTTTGTTTTCTGAATGTATGTAATAAATAGTGGATATTTGAAGTTGAAATTTTATGAAAGTTGGCTCTTGAAAGAATAAGGAAAAAGGAAAAATATTATTGGTAATCTGAAAAATCTGAAAATTGATTCTTGAAGCAAGAAAAAGCAGCAAAAAGCAAAAGAAAAAGCATGTTGCAAAAGAAAAAGAATTATATGCATGCAAGAAAGAAAAATTGGCGAAAAAGAAAAAGAAAAAAAATAAAAAAATTCCATTACTGCCCAAAAATGCAGGAAAAGGAGGGCAGATTGAAAAAGCCAGTAACCCTTTAAACCAAAAGGAAAAGGTAAAAGGACCCAAGGCTTTGAGTATCAGTGGATAGGAGGGCCCAAAGGAATAAAATTCTGACCTAAGCGGCTAAACCAAGCTGTCCCTAACCATGTGCCTGTGGTGTGAAAATGTCAAGTAAAAAGCTTGAGACTGAGCGGTTAAAGTCGTGGTCCAAAGCAAAAAGAGTGTGCTTAAGAACTTTGGACACCTCTATCTGGGGACTCTAGCAAAGCTGAGTCACAATCTGAAAAGGTTCACCCAGGTAAAGTGTCTGTGGCATGAATGTATCCAATGGTAATACTGGAAAACAGAGTGCTTAGGGTCACGGCCAAGACTCAGAAAGCTGTGTTCAAGAATCAAAATAAGCTTAACTAGGAGAGTCAATAATATCATCTACACTCTAAGTTCCTAAAGATGCCAACATCAATGAGTTTCAATGGATAGTGAGATGCCAAAACTATTCAGGAGCAAAAAGCAACTAAGTCCCGCTCATCTGATTTTTAACTAAGCTTCATTTGAAACTTAGAAATTTATTGTATCTTAATTTTCTTTTTATCCTGCTGTATTTTTAGTTGCTTGGGGATAAGCAACGGTTTAACTTTGCTGTTGTGATGAGCGGATATTTTATACGCTTTTTGGCATCACTTTCATATAGTTTTTAGTAGTTTTTATTTAGTTTTTATTAAGTTTTTATAGGTTTTAGTGTTAAATTCATATTTTTAGATTCTACTATGATTTTTTGTATTTTTGAGCAATTTCAGGTATTTTCTGGCTGAAATTGAGGAGTTGAAGCAGAAGTTTGATTCAGAGACAGAGAAAGCACTACAGATGCTGTCCATATCTGACCTGCCTGCATTCGGAAGGGCTTGTATGGAGCTACAGAAGTCCAAATGGAGCGCTCTCAATGGCTATGGAAATCTGACTTCCAGAGCTTTCCAGCAATATATAATAGTTCATACATTGCTTCGGATTAGAAGGCCCAAAACTGGCGTCCAACATCAGCCTCCTGCCCCCTTCCAGGCGTCCAACGCCCAAAGAGCAGAGCCCAGCGTCCAAAGGCCCAAAGAAGACCCCTTAGCTGGCATTCCACACCCAAGAGACCTCATAACATGTGTATCTCATCAAAACTCAGCCCAAACACTCACCAAGTGGGCTTCAGAAGTGGATTTTAGCACTAAATAGACTGTTTTACCCTTACTAGTCATTTCTTTAGTATTTAAAGGATTTGATCTATGTAATTTAGGGAAGGAACATCACTTTTCTCACCATTCATGTTTTTCCATTATTTTTACTTTCTGTATGAGTTTCTAAACCTCCTAGGTTGAGGGGAGCCCTGCTGAGTCCTATGAATTAATAAAAGTACTATTTCTTCTTCTTCGACCTTGTCTGTGGCGCTTTGAGTAGGATCGCCAAGAGAATGGACTACTATGTGCTTCATCCTTTGTCAGATTGAGTAACCACAGCCAAAGGCCAGGGCCGTGTTCAACCTGTAGCAGAGGAGATTATTGACCACGGGCAATGACTTTGATCACTTACACCTTGCCATAGAAGAAGATCATTCACAAGCAAAGAAGACAGTAGTACCAGAGTTACTTCAGAAAGACAAAGCAACTCCAACTCTCAACTCTATTCCTATTCCTATTAGATATCTTTATTAGTTATATGTCTTTATAGTTTCATGATACTTCATCCAACTCCATATACAAACTTCTGATTCCGCCTGACTAAGACCTGCAAGACAACCATAGCTTGCTTCAAGCCACAATCCTTGTGGGATCGACCCTGACTCGCTTAGGTATTACTTGGACGACCCAGTGCACTTGCTGGTACTGCTGCTGTTGTACGAAATAATGTGGGTTTTGCATACATGTGCACCAAATAACTTCTTTCTCCTAATAAAGAAGATTTGTCTTTTGATGGATTAAGAGATCGACACACATAGGGAGGTTTATCTTTAATTCAGCTGATCAAAAGCAATTTCATTATTCGACTCTTCTTCAGTGATGCATTCTAAAAAAACAACTTCTTTATTGAAAAAGGATTTTTTCTCGCTTGACTCAAATTCCTCTATTTCTTTATTCAGTTTCTTAATTTGCTAAACCTTGTCAGCTAATTGAACTAAGTCAAAGAACTGTTGATTCACCATCTTCTTTCGAATAGAAAAGTCGAGAGAATTGATAGCCATTTTGACTACTTTCTATTCTGGAATAAAAGTAAAATATTTGTTCCTCATATTCTTGAAATGTATTAAATAGTCATGGATCGACTCAGAATTTTCTCTCTTAACTATGAACAGATCAGTCAAAGTCACCTTCATTTCTCCTCTAAAGAATTGATCATGAAAGCCTCTTTCTAATTATACCTAACTATGTATCGGGTTGGGCTGCATGTTTGAAAACCAAGTAAAAATATTCTTTGTCAAAGAAGAGGGAAAGTATTTCATTTCCAAATATTTATTGCTTGCCAACTCCCCTATTTTGACCATATAACGAGCAATATGCTCGACTGCCGACTTTCCACTTTCTCTTGAAAACTTAGTGAGAGATTTTTGAGCTTTTATGCCCTTTGGCAATTTAGATTCCAAGACATAGTCAAGGAAAGGACAAATAAAACAGGGCTGATTAGTTATTCCTATATTGAGGCCAGCTCGATTCAATATTTGTTCGACAGCCTGAGTAATATTTTATACCTAAGTTTGAGTAGCATTGTTAGCTCTAACTTCATGCAATACCTTATTAGGATCTTTCTCTCTATTTAATATTACTCGAGGATTGTTTACATCGGCACCAAGAGGAATATTATAAGGTCGATTGAAAATTCCTGCAATATCATTGACACGTTGAGCGACCTGCTCTATCCTAGCGGTATTGTTTTTAAGATAGGGTTCAAGACTGTAGCCATTTGATGAGTCAGTATATTGACTAAGTCATGATAACTATTCTCTATTTGTTTTCGAAATATAGCTAACGACTCGACTGTGCTTGAGGGATTTATACTTGCAGGAATGTGTCTCGACATCTCAAGAAAGATAGATTCTCCCCTAGCTGTAGTCGTCGACCCTTTTGGTTCAGTCAACACTTGCCTAGGTATCAAAATTACATTTGAAATGGTATTTTGTTCTGACACCGTAGGTTGAGGTTGCTGCATAAGTATCGACTGCATGGGTATCAACTGCATGGGTATCGACCCTAAGTATGGAGGATTATTCATAAGATGCTGATAAGCATTATAGTTTAAAACATTAAGGTTGTACTCTCCCCATGTGGGGGTATCCAGGAGGAGGCATGGGATTATACAGTGGATTAGTCCTCACGCTACCACTCCCACGGATTCATTGTCACTTCCTTAAAAGGTGGTGAATAATTAACTCATACTGGGCCATGTCAAAGGTTGCCCTTCTAAATCACAATAGGAGTACCACGTCGACCACCACTGACTACTATAGTGGTAGCTTTGACTCTAGTATTTCTCATACTGGCCTCACCCGCCCCTTCAGAGATTGACCCATCAGTCGAAGTACTGCCATGATCAGACATACTTATAATCTTACCACTTCGCAATTGCATGCAAAGTTACATGGCACTTAAATTTACCCAGTGTCCCACTCGGCATGCTAATTTGTTTCACTCATTTTTTATCAACTTTGATAGATAGTGTCGGAACGAGCTTGTATCACAATCTCATTCAGAGAGCGGATATGACTCCTCTATCAAAGGATGAGCTCGACCTAGGATTTACTTATCTAGTGCCTCAATTGAATCAATATATTACAAAATGGTATTGTAGAGTGAATTGCAAAGTGGTAATCAAAGAACTTGTACAGAAGATGAAAATAGAGATGAAATAAGAATAAAATAAATAACGATAAAATAATGAAAATAAATGTAATAAAAGATACAATGAACTTAAAAGAAATGGAAATAATGAAAGAAATGATGAAATAAAGAAAAGGAAAATAACAAAAGAAAATAAAACTTAAAGAAAAATAGGAAAATGAAAAGAAAATAATGGAAAATAAAGAACTTGAAAGAAAATGGTAATGCCATTCAACACTCACATGCACAAGTACTGCATTTTTCCATGCGTCAGTGTAACTGAAAATTTCTGCAGAGTTTTGATGTGGCTTTGGAGTAGGTTAGAATGGATGATTATTTTTACTTCAATCTTCTTATTTATAGAGGAAGGGTTTGGCAGTTGTTCTTCCCACATTCACTCTGTAGCTTGTTCTTTAATTTTTGCCCCATGTTCTCCATTTCAACTTGAGGATCAAGTAATAGTCAACTCAGCTTGAGGGTCAAGTAAAAGTCTTAATGTTCAAGAAAAAATAGTAATTGCTTTTCAACTTTTTTTACATGTGCTGAAATCCTCAACTTCAATTTTGACTTCGACTCTGCTTATGCTAAAATCTTCGACTTCGACTCTCTTGCTAGCTTTGACAATCTTTGACCTTGATGCTCTTGCACCATCTTTCTTCGACTTCGACTTGCTTGCATCTGCATCTGTTACTAGATCCGACTCTTCAGATCGATACAATTTGTATTTGAAACTCTATAGTTGAAACTCATCTAAGTCGAGAAAACTGTCTAGCATCAACAAATGTTGCCAATCTTTGACTTCGACTCTTTTTGCTCAAGTCTACAACTTCGACTGACCCTTCAACTTAATTTTCAGCTTAATACAAAATCCTGTCGAGATTTATCTCAGTGTCAAAAAACTCATTCCAAAGGCCAAACTACTTCTTTTACTAGTTTCACCTAGTTATTCAAATGGACACAATCCTTATGTCTACCTTCAAAGAGTCGACATTTACCTGAGTCAAAATATCAATTTTAAGTGCCAACAAATGCCCCTTAAAACTTGTTATTTTGTGAAAAAAAAATACAAGCTTTATAATAACTAGCAGCCATATTAACCATAAATGTTGGTACAATCTCAATATATATCACAAGAATTGAACAACATGGTTGATTCTCAAACCAGTTTATAACACTTTTGCAATTTAAACTTTGAAAAAATAACTTAAAAAGCATAGTTCTTTTGCGGTGATGATTCAGATTCTGGTGAATCGTTTAGCACAAAAATTGGTAACAATATTACGAAAATTAAATAAAATTGGAGTATGAAAGTTAAATATTCTACCTTGATTTTCCTTATTAGCATCGTAACAAAATTTTGAAAACAAAAACAGCATCAAAGTGACACAGCTGCACATGGTGAGACAGAGAATAGGGGTTTGGGTGCTTCCACTCTTGTTTTGTGGGTTCCTGTTTTTCTTAATTTTGGGTAATCAGATCTATTTTTCTTACAAGTATATGATAAAGGGTTGGGGTTAGCGGTGGGATTGCTTGAAATCGATGCTATACCAACTGATTCTGCGTCACATTAAAGAGCTCAGTATGCAATCACAACTATCTTGGCAAATTGTAGCAAATGGAGAAACGACAAGTAATTTGCCGCTGCTAGTATCCATGTGTTATGTAGTGACACAACAGACAACACAATTTAGAATCTATTCTCAACTTCCAATTTAGAATAAATTTAGAATCTATTCTTATCAACGATCATCCAATACCAAACCAGAACCAAATTTAAGAAGTAGGAGAAAGGTGTTACTTGGAGTGAGTAGCGATGAGCAGCAGCAGCAGAGGCGACGGCAACAGCTATGGTGACAACAGCAGCGGCAGAAGTGGCACTAGTAGTCGCGGTTCGGTTCAGACGACAAGAGGGGGCTATTGGGGGCAACGTTGAGGAAAGAGAAGAGGGTTAGAGAGAGAGAGTGGGAGGTGAGAGGGTTAGAGAGAGAGAGTATTTCGAAATGAGGGAGAAGAGGGTTCGTGGTTCGAATTTAGGGCACAGTTACCGTTGGATTTACCGGCGGATAAATTTGCTGGAAAAGTTTTGCGGTTGACCAAACTGCAATGTTTCACTAATCAAGATTACCATCAGATTTATTCACCTGTAAATTCGATGGTAATCGTGGTGCCAATTATATCGCTTTTCCCTCCAACTATTACCGTCGAAAACCAGAATTCAAGGGTAAATCATTTTCCCTTTGAATTCATCGCAAAATATACCAGTAAAATTGCTGCTAAACCTGCTGATACTAAATTTGACGGTAAATTTGACGGTGTTCAACGTTTTTCTTGTAGTATGCGTCCAAAAAATCATAGCAAAATTTGACCTCTTTTTCATTTTTTTAAAAACTTTTCAGCATTAATAAAAAATTGCGGAAACAATCAATTCGCCTAAAATTGTCAAATTTCGAAGATGAAAACATTTTATTTTTTTTAATTATACCTTTAAAAAAATGATATCAAAATTCAAATTTTTAATATCTTTTTAAAAATATGTATATGATCTTTGATTATTTTTGTCACGTTTTTAATATTTTTTATCTTTTAGAAATATTTTTCTCTTCGATTACATATTTGTGGTTTAATCACCTGTGATATACAATAAGCCTTAGTCACCAAGTCACTTAATAATCCGCAAATAAATCAAGAGGTAAAAAAAAAAAACAAAAAGAAAAAAAGAAGTTCATCATCAGAACACTTCCGATCCTCCGTAAATTGTAAATAAACTCATACAATGGAAAAGAAGTATACTATAACCTTATATATATATATATATAATATCACATATTATTAGTGCAATTCCTTTGTTATCATTCTGTCATATTGTTTATTATTAAAAAGAAAATTGATTATGATAAGAAGAACAATAATATCAAAGGCTCTTAAAAAATATTTAAGTAATAAT